>NC_057719.1:52651992-52705211 GCF_004010195.1 Chiloscyllium plagiosum
GCCTCAGGCGACTGACTGTGTGGAGTTTGCACGTTCTTCCCATGTCTGCGTGGGTTTCCTCTGGGTGCTCCGGTTTCCTCCCACAGTCCAAAGATGTGCAGGTCAGGTGAATTGGCCATGCTAAATTGCCCGTAGTGTTAGGTAAGGGGTTAATGTAGGGGTATGGGTGGGTTGCGCTTGTTGGGCCAAAGGGCCTGTTTCCACACTGTAATGTAATCTAATCTAACCTTGCTAACCAGTCTCCCATGGGGAACCTTGTCGAACGCCTTACTGAAGTCCATATAGATCACATCTACTGCTCTGCCCTCATCAATCTTCTTTGTTACTTTTTCAAAAAACTTAATCAAGTTTGTGAGACATGATTTCCCATGCACAAATCCATGTTGACTATCCCGAATCAGTCCTTGCCTTTCCAAATACATATACATCCTGTCCCTCAGGATTCCCTCCACAATGTGCCCACCACCAAGGTCAGGCTCACCGGTCTATAGTTCCCTGGCTTGTCTTTGCCGCCATGTTTGCCAATCTCCAGTCTTCCGGCACCTCACCTCACTATCGATGATACAAAAATGTACAATCTTAACTTCTTTCTCCATCACATTGCTTCCCTGTGGTTCAGAGCTGTCCTTCTCTCCTGCCACCTCATTTGAACTTTTAACAAGAAGCATTTTCTCTTCCTTTCAGGCAATAAGGAATGCAAACTACAACAACTCAGAGATATCCACGTCTCTCCAGAACTTTCCTCCCATTACCTTTCCTCTGACTTCATCCTTTCCTCTAACCCCTTTTTTTTGCATATTCACTATCCTTTCTGACCTTCTGCTCTTTGGTGCTGAATCTTTTGTACTCAGCAAAGATTTAGCCTTCTGCACCCCTACCTCAGAGAATTTCGGCAATACAATACATGATATTGAACTCTCCTTGCGTTACCTCCATCTTTGTGCTCATTTCTTTGGACAAGAGTCATCTTCTTGTTCCCTTCATCTGCCTTCAATGCTCCCCTTTTACTTTTTATTTACATTTGACCTATTCATAGAGAACTGTTGTTTTAGTTTCTGTGCTCCCCTGATTCGAACCTATCTCCCTTTGAAGTGACTGCTTTCTGTGCTTTCAGATCCATTACTGACTTTGTAATCAAGTCTGCCAACAAGGGTGGTGCTGTTATTTCCTGGCATACTGACTATAGGAGAGGCTGAATGCTAGCTCTCAGACTCCTCCTCCTATCTGCACTGCACCAGGACCCCACCATCAAGCATCAGGCCATTGTGTTCACAAGTGTCATCAACCTTGTCTCATCTGGTGACCTCTACTCCATCATCTCCCAGTTCATTGGCCCCTAACCCTACACAGTCCATTTCTACCTTTCTCCAGTTCTGATTAAGAATCAACAGACTTGAAACATTTCTCCCCACAGATTCCAGACCTGCTGAGTTTCTCCAGCAATTTCTGTTTTTGATTCAGATCTCCAGCATCTGCAGTTCTTTGTTTTATCTAAATAACGGACTGTAGTGGTTCAATAGAACAGTTTATTGCCAACTTCTCAAGGGCAATTCATGCCACTCAATTGATACCCACATTCTGTGAATGAATGGGAAAAGTAAGAAAATGGATGTATTCCTCTTAACTTTTTTTCCTTTGCTCCTTGGAGCAGCGTGTTTATCTGACCAGACCAGTTCAGTTTCTGGTCAATGGTAACTCCAGAATGCTGATTCAGGTGCAAAGAACAAACACATGGATAGCTGGTATGTTGTCTGTTCTTTGTGGCCTTCTGAGCATTTACACTTGGGACTGTCTTTCACTAAAACTTGCAATCCCAAGTAAATGTTTGACTTCCCTCGGACTCTTGGAAATGGGAACATTGAGTAAGGCACTCAGCTTATCCTTAGCAAACCCACGTTTTGACGAGTTCAGTACATGGTTTTCCCTCTCAGACCCCATAACACTGCTTCAAGATGGTCTCATAGGTCCTATGAGATGACAAGTGCTGGGATTCCTCTTACTCTGAGTGTCATCGGGACTTCTAGGACCTACTTAAAAGGTCAGTTTTGCTGAGATAGGTGACTTAAATGCTTAGTGCTTGGGATTGCACAGAATTGGTCGTAATCACTGCATTTACTTTCCAGTGGTAAATACTGAGCTGTTCTGGTCCATCCAGTTTCAGGATGAGTATAGTAGGGGAGATTTAGCTACTCTGGTTAGGCTCAATGATAGTGTTGTCCCAGCATATACCCAGTTGCCTGACCTATTCCAACTGATTGGCTCAACTAGTTGGGCTTTTTATTTAAAGATGAGTGTTCTCCGATATCCACTTCATTGTCTGTTAGTGGGTTACTGTTGAACTGATCCCTAGGAATTTTTGAGATTCTCTCAAGCAGGGTGCCCACATCCTTCTGCTGCTTTATGCTTAAGTGTGTTAACTGAGCATTTAACTCGAAGTTTCCAATGTCTGCAAGCCAGATAATCAGAAGTTTAAGTACCTTTTCCAGTTCCTTCATCTTGACTGAATCCTTTTTGCTGGCCTTAGATGTGCTCATCTTCTGGCAAACACTCATTGGTTAACTAGGTTTTATTTCATTCTGCTATATCTGCACTTGAAATTCTGCTGTGGCAGTCTGAAGTGTGGAGAAACTTTAGGAATACAGAGGAACCTCGATTATCTGAAGGACACAGGCGGGGATAACATAGTTAGCCACGCATCGGGACCGTGCGATCTTGTTTGGACAATCTGAAATTCGGTTAATCGAATGTCAGATAATCAAGGTTCCTTGTACTGTTGCTTTGGATACAGTTTGGTTTCCAACCTGTCCCATATTGTTTGGAACCATACTGCCCTCAGGTGGCTGTCCAGTTCCTGATGTACTACCTAACAACTCTTCAACTGGGTGAGGTATTTTCCACAATATTTATGAATCTCTCGGAGGACTTCCATGTTGTCCCTTTACAATTGGAAGGATGTGTTGGCTAGCCAGATCTGCTCATTCAGCACTGATATAAATTTCATTTCTGAGGAAGATTCCTTCATTGCCAACTGTAGACTTATTTGGAGAATTTCTGCCACCCTTCTAAGGTGGCAGAAAGAATCTTAGAAAGAATGTTTCAACCAACCAGACTACTTGCTCATCTAGCCACGGGTTAGGCTCCCTTCCTTTGAAAATTTTCAAAATGAGGCAGTCGCTCGGTTGTGAGATACCAGTAAGACAGCAACCCCCACATAACAATGACAACCCATTTGTGTACAGGGTGTTAACTCAAAAAGAATGACTCTATGCTCAGACCAAGAAAGAGTCCCTAGTCATTTATTTCATCAATGCCTACTTTGAAGAAACAAAGGGCCAACTGAGTCTGACCACCTCAAAGCATTTTCTTCCAGTTATTTCTCTCTATTCCAAAGCTTCTTCAAAGAATTTGACTCCATTGATGGAGTCGCTGTCTGGTTGGACATCCGAGTGTGTTAAGCACATGTGTATTGCTGACAATCTGCCAAAAGCAGCACTCCCAATGAAGAAAGTAAAGGATTCCATGACAGTGTGTGAAATCTTTGAGTTTCATTGAGAAGTTGCAACTTGTCATGTCTGGAAAGCATGAATCCAGCAGAGACATTGAATGTAATAGATAAGCTCCTGGCTCAAATGATCAAATTACCGAACATAATGTAACTCTCCAATTATTGCAAAAAGCAATGTTTAAAAGTTGGTTTGCAAACTTCAAGGGCACATTGGTTTTAATAAGAGCAATTGGGCAATACAGAGATAAATTGATGGCCCATGATGTCATAACGAAATTGAGTCATTACTCCAAGGATTTGTGACAAGAGTTGTTAGCATGCATCATGCAAGCCCCCAAGCAATTGGGTCAAGTGTAAAGACAGCAAAGGATGTTCTCTAATGGCCAGTATGAGTAACAAAATCAAGGACAACATCAGTCAGTGTAGTGCTTGTAATGGGTACCAAGCAAAGCAAGTTAGAGAGCTGTTGATGACAAATGGCAGCCTAGTCAAACCACGGATGATACTGGACAGGCATAATCCGAGGAGCAGTAGAGTGGATGTTTCAAGCATCAGCTCTTCATCAGGAATGTTGAATTCCCAATGAAGAGCTTATCTTCAAAATGTTGACTCTCCTGCTCCTCGGATGCTACCTGACTGACTGTGTTTTTCCAGCACCACACTTTTTGACTCTGATCTCCAGCATCTCAGTCCTCACTTTATCCTAAAGTTATTTGATCAAAGCTGATAAACCACGATTAGAGTTGAGCTTTGGAGATCTAGTCAAGGGATAAACATTCAATGCTGTGGACGAAAGTCAGCCCAAGTGGTAACTTGTGACCCACATAGAACAGTTGTTACCTCAAACCTACATAGTGATTTGGAATGACCAGATATGCCATCACAATAGCAGGCACATTCACACAAGTGAAGAAGATACTCCGCAACTGTAGGCAGCAGATCAGAAAAATATTAAGTCATTACCTGCACAGTCTACAGATCAACCATAAGATCCAGAGGTCCACAGCAATGCAACAAAGAAATGCAACAACAAGAAGGACTGGAGAAACAACACAAGATACAGGAGCTCCATTTCCCGGTGAAGGAATATCACCCAAATGAGCAGCCACCAATGACCCATGCTCATCTCATTAAGAGACTGGTATGATTTGAAGGTTATGTCTACAATGCAAATGCAGATGACAAGAATAACAAGCTAAGGCATGAGAACAGTAGCGTATGTATTAGGTAACATGGGTAGGTCAAAATGTATATGACAGTGTGTGCATTTTCTTGAGAGGGGAGAGGTTTTTGATTAAATTGCAATCATATACAATTGTATGTCCGTGTCTGTCATTGGTCCATGAACTCTACGGTGAAGCACACACACTGCAAGCAACCATCATATTGACACTTCAATAAAACAAAACCTGCTATCTGTTGTGCTCAAAGCCACACTTTGGCTACATTCCTTCAGCCTCTGTTACTCACAATCCAGTCAGTCACTTAAAAATCCTTATTGAATATGGAAAGAGTATCTTTTAGAACCATGTACTAAAACTGCATCTTATTGGAATGCTGACACAATGGAAGTTAAGTCTTAAGCTATGTTACTGTTCTCAGCAATTGATATTCTATGAGAGGTCTGTATGTACTGAAGCAACAAAGTTAATTTAAAATTCTGAATGAAAGAACGTGAAGACATGCATCATAGGTTATCCACTAAATATTGATTTCCATTTCCCTTGTGATATGTAACAATTCAGTCCTACAGGGCTGAAATGCAAAGCTGAGACATTTTGAAGGAAATCAAGCATAGATTTTTTAATGTAAAATTGTGTTTATTTTCCAAGTTTGATTGAATAAACTACCACATTCCTAATGACTTTTTAATAGTTTCTTTTAGAAAAAATATATCCTCGTTAAAGAAGTTGACTAATAGAATTGAGATACAATCATGGCATGTTACTGCTGAAATTTATTCCCACTGGTAAGAGTGACTGTGCATATCAAAGTGAGAAAATCTAATTATACTGTACATTGAAAAGGCCACATTTCTAAACTACTGAATTTGAGATCAAAGTCCTTTAGTTAAATATGTATGTAAATATGTGTTCAAAGCCTAAAGAGTGCTGTCAATGTAGCACAATATAAGTTCAAAACACAAATAGAAGTTATTTCCGTATTATTTTCATCTTGTAAGTTTAAATTACACTTGCAGCAATATAATCTGCAAATTGCTGTATTTATAACTTGTGCTAAAATCCAAATTATACCTTAATGTATTTTGTATAATTCCATGACTTGCATATTACTGAATTTTGCACTCTGAAATGGAATTACTCTGACACAGTTCCCCACTGATGTTAATATTTTATGAACTAATTTGGAAGAGATAATAAGCCATCTTCTGTACGATAATCTATATCACCAGAAACAGGATGAAAGAAGTTACTTAAATTATTGTATCAAAAGTTCTTTAAGGGTATAATTTTCAGAAAGGCCAAATAGCTCCTGTCGCATGAAATTAACACCCTCAGGATCTGAAAATAAAGCGCTGGATTGTTCATAAATACACACTCAGCTGTATCTTATGGTAGAAGTCACCCACAAACTTTCTGGTCAGTGCTAAAGGTTACTTTAACTGCTGGGTCTCATTTGAATCATTTAGATTTGCCTTCCACCCAAAACTGGTGGGAGTAATGTCATTGCTGATGGGAATTGTGAGACATTAGCAGCAATCCAGAGTGAGGATGAGATTAGGTCTATAGGGAGAGACGATACAGAATCTGAGGAATAAAATGTTGAATCCATTTGGGTGGAGATCAAGAATAGTAAGGGGAAGAAGTCATTGGTGGGAGTAGCCTATCAGTCACCCAATAATAATGCTATAGTGGCACAAGTATCTGACACGTCTCAGAATAAAACAACAGTAGTCATGGGGGACTATCACATGCATATTGATTGGCTGAATCACGTCAGTAGAGATAGTCGTGAAGAAGAGGTCATAGAGTTTATCGTGATGACTTTCTTGAACAGCATGTTACCGAACCTACAAGGGAGCTCGCAGTCTTAGATCTGGTCCGGTGCAATGAAACAGGTAAAATCTCATAGTTAAAGTTCCTCTCGGAAAGAGTGACCACAGGATTACCAAATTTTGGATACAAATGGAGGGTGAAATTGTATCATTTAAAACCAGGGTGTTATGCTTAAACAAGGGAGACTATGATGGGATGAGGATGAAGTTGGCTAAATTAGACTGGGAACATCAGTTACATGGTGGAATAGTTGAGGAACAGCGGAGGACTTTCACAGAGATTTTTCACAGTGCTCAAGAAAAGTATATTCCAGTCAAAAACAAGGATAGCAAGGGTAGGAAGAGCCAGCCCTGGGCAACCAAGGAAATAAAGGAAGACATCCAATTAAAAGCTCAGGATTACAAAGTAGCCAAGAGTGGTGGAAAACAGGATGATCGGGAAAACTTTAAAAAGCAACAAAGAATGATGAAGTAAGCAATTAAAAAAAGGAAAGATAGATTATGAATGCAAACTAGCTTAGAATATAAAAACAGGTAGGAAACATTTTTTATAAATATACAAAATGGAAAAGTATAGTTAAAATGGATGTAGGTCCCTTGCAGAATGAGAAAGGGGAATTAATATTGGGTAATGCTGAAATGGCCAAGGCCTTAAATAACTATTTTGTATCAGTCTTCTAGTGGAAGATGTGCCTCACATACCAAAGAATGATGTTAAGGATATGATGGGAGGTGAGGACCTCAATTCAATTGTTATCGCTAAAGGGGCAGTGTTGAGCAAATGGGAGGGTATAAAGGTAGATAAGTCCCATGGTCCTGATGGAATGTCCCAGGGTGCTGAAAGAAATGGCAGATGTTTTAGTAGATATGTTCGTGGTAATTTACCAACATTCACTGGCCTCCGGCAGGTCTTGACATATTGGAAGTTGGTGAATGTTATGTCGCTGTTTAAAAAATGGGCGAAGACAAAAGGCAAATAACTATAGGTCAGTTACCTTAACATCTGTAGTCAGGAAAATACTGGAGGCTATCATTAAAGAAGAAATAGTGAGACATCTGCATGGAAAGGTTTCTATCAGGCAGATGCAGCATGGATTCAGGAAAGGAAGGTCGTGTTTGACAAACGTACCGAGACTAGGACTAGGGGACATGGCTTCAAGATTAGGATGAGTAGATTCAGGACAGATGAGGAGGAACTGCTTTTCCCAGAGAGTAGTGAATCTATGGAATTATCTGCCCAAGGAAGCAGTAAAGGCAGCTTCATTAAATATATTCAAGATACAGTTGGATGGGTTTTGCATGGTGGGAGAATTAAGGGTTATGGGGATAATGCAGGAGGAGGAGCTGAGATAATGGATAGATCAGCCATGATCTTAATGAATGATGGAGCGGGCTTGATGGGCCAAATGGTCTACTCATGTTTCTATTACTATGAAACTATGAATAATGGCTCATCGCAACTGATTATAGCTGGTGGGTTTTGCTGAGGGGGCTCAACAAGGACAGATATGGCATGTGTTTTCTTTATCAACCTAGGAGAGGCACTCTTCTTCTTTCTGGATGCAATAAACATTGTGTGCAACAAATGTGCCTTCACTTTATGCTTGATTTCAAAGCAAGATTAACAGATATAAGAGAGAATGGCAACAAAACCAACAAATTTCTGATATACGTGATCTTCTTACCCTCTTGATTCATGCTCCTTTATTTTTGTGTTTATTGTTGCATTATTTCCTACATTTTCTTCTGATGGATTTAATTACATGTCTCAGCCATTCAATTACGAAATCTGTGCTGTTGTTAGTTGTTAAACTGTTAGGAAACTCCTTTTTTAGCACGGGTACATGGTGATGGTGCTATGACAGGCAGGTTGAAAGTGCTGCATTGAAAGTTGGTGACACATTCTTCTGTATGTCGTCCAGTAAATGTCCTGCCAGTAATGTAGAGTGCCTTGCATCTTGAGAGGATGATAGCTGTTAATGTCTTTATCCAGGTGAGAATCATTTCTTTGCAGTTGTTTTCATAAGCATAACCTTCAAAATCACACGCATTACTGGAAGGAAAATATATAAAGGTAAAATAATACATCATCCAGGTTTCATGCAAAGCATTGTGCTTTTGGATCCTATCATCAAATTTTGACTAAATAAACAATTCTAAAATGCTTTTAAATATTAGCTAAACAGGATAAATGGGGTTGGGTAATTCTCCTGCATCTTGAATCTTTGTGAAAACCTTTTCAAGTCAGAAACGTCACAGAATTCAGATGCAGTAAAGCCTATTAGTTGCCCAAGAAATGTTAGAAAAGAATAAAAATCTACCCCGGGTGACTATTAAACTGACTCTCCTCAACTTAACACCAACCCCACCTCCTGCCACTATCTCCCAACCCTTCACAACTTCCAGCCTTCTGACCATCACAGCACAGCCAAAGCCTGACCAGATTCCACTCCCTGACTTGACCACTTTAAATCCAACCGCATTCCACTGACCAGACAATGTCCAATAGCTTCCCACACCCTGAATCCCTCAAATTCCTGGCCTAAGCTGACATTTTCCCATCATTACCTGTACAGGTAGTTCTCCTATAACACTGTAGCTGCATTCCAGTCAAACCTCGCTGAAGAGAAAATCGTTCAATAGAATTCTATGACTCTAAATAATGGGGCCCATGGGAAAGGCAGGGTTAGGGGCAGACCAGCAAAATATATCACTCACGATCACTCAAAAATCACCCAAAAGTCTAATGCAAGTATAGCACAGTCTGAATGAAGGCTGAAGTCATATTTATTAATGAAACAAAAGTACATTTAACACAGTACTGAGGAACCTCAATTATCCGAATGAGATGGGTGGGCAGTATTTCATTCAGATGATTGATTACTCGGATAAACAATTTTAACCTTAAACAAGGGAAGCCACACTGATCAAATGCTGTGCTCTACATGAGAATTTGTTTAAATCTATAAGGTTAACGAATCTGTTATTTAAACATACTAATCTTTGCATTCTACAAATTACAGGTTAAACTGAGATGGACTAAACCCTTACCATCACATGAGCATTGTATATGAAATCCCAGCATTAAATAGGGTCCCAAACAGCTTCTACAATCACAAGAGCATTTGTCAGTTTCTGTGAACTCAGTATCATGATAGAAAGACCGGAGCATCACCTTGCACATGCATTTACTTTCTTGACCCTTTTCTTTCATGAACGTCCCGGTAAAGTGATGGGAATACTGTAAAACACCTAACTTTTGCAAAGGGTTGTGTAACTAACCCTTACCTAAAAAATATCCAGTTGCTGATGCTTGAGGCTTGTGTTTCTTTGTTTTTGCCAGCATTTTCACATGTTCTTCAGTACAGGTAATCCGAATACACTTACCTCTTTGATGTAATGTTTTTGCAGGACCTTGAGATCTTCTTCGCATAATCCGAAATTCGGATAATTGATATGCAGCTAATCGAGGTTACACTGTACACTTAAAAAAAACCCGGCAGCTGCTCTCTGTGCAGTACCTCTCATAGAAAGCTGCTGTGTCGTCAACTGACATCGCACATGAGCAGAAGCGTGGACATTAGTGCATCAGCAGAGCGAAGTTTGCGAACCAATTCTCACTTGAATCACACTATTGCCAGTGGAGGTAAGTGTTCTCCAAAATACTGTTCCCTAATTCTTCAACACTGTTATAGCCAAATGGTGCTGCTGAAACATCCGTTATCTCAGAACTACCTGTACCAGAACCAACACCACCCCCACAACTGTCCTCGATTCACTCTCCATACAAGCATCCTCTCCCTATCCTCAGGGAGGCCCAAAACCCTCGCCCTAAACTGAACCCCTCCACCAAAATCCACTTCCCACCGACTAGACATGACATCTCTCCCCACCCTATTGCTACCCAGCTCCCCTCAACTCCTGTTCAACCCAAAACACTTGTTCACTTACCTGGCATTATATTCAAGTAGCAACTTGCTGAACTCCCAGCACACTGCCCACTGAACCTTCTTGCATGCTCTCCTCCACACCCACTTTCACACTCCCCTCCTTCACACCTACCTGGCACACTAATCCACTCTGCCAACCAGCTGCCACCTGAACTCCACATTTACCTCAATCACCTACCCTTTCACAGGAGCTCTCCAAGTCACTGGCTGGGCTGCTGGACACTTAAGTCACTAAACATGGAACTTTGACTATCCTTTCTGCAATGACTTTCTCCATTGCTGGAATTATGGATTCCTGAAAAGATTCTTAACAGGACATCCATGTACACCATTCTCCAAAACAGAGGCACCTAAAGGTAAGTAGCTAATTTTTAATCTAGTCAGGATTGGATATAAAGATTCTGATCCTGATGACAATATTTAGGTCATTACTTGGAAGGATTAGCATTGCCCTACTTTCTCAGATGATATACAGTCATAGAGCTATACAGCATGGAAACAGATTTTTTGGCCCAACATTGTCCATGCTGACCAGATATCCTAAATTAACCTAGTTCCATTTCCCAGGACTTGGCCCATATCTGTCTAAACCCTTCCTATTCATATACTCATCCAAATATCTTTTAAATGATGTAATTGTACCAGCCTCCACCACCTCCTATGCAGCTTATTCCATACATGCACCACCATCTGTGTGAAAATGTTGCCCTTAGATCCCTTTTATATCTTTCCCCTCTCAGCTTAAACCTATGCCTTTTGGTTTTGGATTCCCCTGCCCTTTGGAAAAGATCTTTACTATTCGCCTTACCTTTGCTCCTCATGACTTTATAAACCTATAGAAGGTTTCTCCTCATCTCCAACACTCCACGGAAGATAACCCCAGCCTATTCAGCCTCTCCCTACAGCTGAAGCCCTCCAACCTTGGCAACATCCTTGTAAATCTTTTTTGAACCCTTTCAAGTTTCACAAGATCCTTCCTATAGCAGGGAGACCCGATTTGAATGCAGTATTCCAAAAGTGGAGATACTAATGTCTCGTACAACCACAATATGACCTTCCAATCCCTCAGTATGTATTCTAAACTTTGTCAAGAAAATAATATTTGCTAAGAAATACAGACAATTCAGAATATTATCACAACATCCCCTTTTCCTTAAATACATTTCCATATAGTTTAATGGATCAATGTACAAGAATGGATATCCCTCATGGGACAGAAAAAAATGACAATTGTAACGCTATTTACCATCAGGTTTTCAACTTGTAACAATAATACTTAGAATAATTATTTTCAGGTTTGCCTGCATTTATAAAGTCATTGAGTCACACAGCATGGAAACAGAGCTTTCAGTTCAATTCATCCATACCAGCGAGATTTCCCAAACAAAACTAATTCCATTTGTCTGCATTTGTCCCCATATCTCTCTAAAACTTCTCCCATTCATGTACCTGTCCAAATATCTTTAAATGTCATAACTGTCTTGCATCTACCAGTTCCTTGGGCAGTTCATTCCACATACTGTGTGATAAGTTTCCACTCAGGTTCCTGTTAAATCTTTCTCCTCAACTCAAGTTATGCTCTTTAGTTTTGAACTCCCCTACCCTAAGGAAAAGAACTTTGCCATTCACTTTATCCATGCTCCTTATGATTTTATAACCTGCTACAAGGTCACCCCTCAACCACCTACATTCCAAGAAAAAGATCCCAGCCTACCCAACCTCTACTTATAAGTCAAACCCTCCAGTCCCAGTAACATCCTTGTAACTCTTTTCTGCACCCTTTCCAATTACATAATATCCTTCGTACAGCAGGCTGACAAGTCTCAGATGCATTATTTTTGTTCAATAGTTCTAAGTGGAGTGAAAAAAAAGCAGAAATCCAAGTAAAATATTGAAAAATTTAGCACATGTCTCCCAAGTCAAATCATTGTCTTCATGAATATAAATTTCAGGTGAATTGTATATGAATTGAAGGTCTGAAAAAGGCATCAGCTGAGATTGTTGGTAATTTTTTAACCACGTTGAAACAGAAAAGGTAAATTCAAACACAGAGATGAAAGTGTGCTAGATCACCTCATGTATCATGTTAGACTGTGAAGCACAAAAAAGATTTAGCTGAAGATATTTTACCATATAGTTTGATACCACTATATGAATTTGGCTTTCTCATAGACTGTCTGAGGAAAAAGCAAACTCAAGGACTGTCTTCAGGTTATACACAAAGGTAACATCTTTCTTACACATTGATGCAAAATATTTTGATACATGCTAAGTGTAGATGTACCCCTGATTTTTAGCTTCACGAGATAATGACTAATCTGCCTTCATCATTTTTCAAGTCAATGCACTCTCATTGTGTCTTCTTGAAAGTGGAGAATTCTGCTATACAATAGTCTAATGTAGTTCCTCCAGAGTGATCTAACCCATTCATTTTGTGGTGTTTACTCAGTGATATGCATGGCAAGATAACTTCAAGATATTCATTCCCTTGCACCACAGGAAAGAGCAAGTTCACAATATCAGGTACCATAGGCACTCGTAGAGCACATGGAGACATTTCATGTGCTCTTCAAGCTTCAGAACGCTGCTTCTTCGTCAGGTAGAACAGCATTCTGTAAGCTTGTGATTTTAAATAAACCTGTTGAACTATAACCTGGTGTCAAAAAAAAATAACAGTTAAGACAGTCTCCTCAAAATAAAGTTCTACCATGGAAGAATAACATATGGCCATCAAAAGCAATTTAACTCCAGAGGACTTAAGAATTCACTGAATGGTATGAACCCAACATCATTATCGAATTGCTGCATTACCCATTGGTATTAGTATGTTAAGATAGATATTAATTGCTTGTACCTTTAGAAATATATGCATGAGCTAATTGTGAAGTTTAGCAGGGAGAATATTTGTGGAACGCAGTTATCCGATTGCTTTAGAAAGTAATCCAAACTTTCATCTGCATCTTCACAAGTATTCCTCTGAGGTTTCTGAGATGCATCTTAATCCATCATAGCAAATTCTATCTCCATGTTTCAAGAACAGGCAGCAATTATTTGATAAGAGTGAACTGAAAATTGTCACCTGAATTTCACAGAGAAAAACATCTGCTGATTGTATCATGCGAGAGTAGTTAAAAGATCAGACATATCTGATATATTGATACAATGCTTACCATGGTATAAACTCTCTGCAATTCTCCCATGATCTAGGTAAAACAAGGCACCGTGGATATATGTACACTGTTAAAGAAAAGATGTAATAAATGTATTAGCAACATGAAAAACTTTGACAGCAGTTACTGGCAAATTGCTAATTTCTAAGTTTTCCTTCCTGTTTTCCCAGATGAATGCATGCCTGCTGATATCTGAACGTCATTTGACAACAAAAAAAAGTTATTCCTTAGGAAAAATATTCCAACATCATTGGCTATTGTCACAATAGATTCCATCAATTTTAAATTATTTATGAAGTTTGCTGAATCAATATTTTGTAAACAAGAACAAATAATTTTGAACCAAACTAATGTATAGCAGATAAATTTAAATGATCATTTTAAAATTAAAGATCACAACAAAGGCATTTTATGTTTATGGGGATGGAATGCCCAGTCCTTTTCTTTCCCGTGCCTGATTTAAGTTTGAGGTTTGGATTTCCCCAATTTTCTTCCTCAAAATATTAATTTGATAATATGTTCAAACAGGAAGATTTTTAGGCAAAAACAGCATGGTGGATGTTGGAAATCTGAAACAAAACCTGAAAATACGGGGAACACTCAGCAGGTCTGGCAGGATCTGTGAATAGGATATTTCTGTTCTACTATCTTTCACCAGAATTGATATTTGTTTAATTTATCTGAGTTGGTTTTAATTGCTGTGATAGGAATGCAACAGAGATTGGTCACAGAATAACCAGTCAATGTTTTACAAAAATCTTTATTGATAAGTATTTCTGTTCACGTCAAGGAAATATGACTGATATACTATGGCATAATTTAAAACATCAATTTCTTGGTTGTTGTTCAAAGCACACATCTCTGCTACATGATTGCAGTTAAAAGTTCACCAAATGACAAACCTGATTTATTCATTCAAAGTTTTGTTCCTTTCCGAAATTATTTTCCTTAACATTCAATACTTAATGGACTGAATATATGTTCTACTTTTTAAATATTGTGGTATTTCTCAATCTTACTAACTATTAGATTTATCCTGTATATTACTTTTCAACATTTTTGCAAGGACAGGAGAAGATTATGTCTTCCCATGAGTGTTTAGCGACTGATTTATTTTGTTTAGGACTTAGTAAATGATGTATGAGTAGTCAATTTTGCTTGATTTGAATTCAGTTTGCTTATGGAAAAGCTACATCCGCCGATGAACACAAGACAAATGATAGATGGGAAAAACTACAAACAGCAAAACGATAACTGCTGTCATGAAGCACATGGAGGATAGTTTCAGTTCATGACTGACCATTAGGAGAATCAACCCTGAAAGGTAGTGAAGAGGGGACAATTCAAATATGTTCAGTGTAGTAATAATACAGAAATAATAGATACAAAACACGATTTCAAATTTAATTGTGATAGCGCAGGAACACACAGGTTTAAACTAACATAGTAAAGCATTTTTGTTGTTGGCAGCAACTCCTCCTTCTCAGAACACTGCTCAACACTTGCACTGAATGTCTGAACAGGTCAAACCATGGAAGGAACTGTGATGGGAAGCTTATAAGAAATTGTAAGTTCTCTATTTTAAATCAATGATTTTATGATATTTTACATCAAGTCTTGCCAAGACATAAAACCAGTGAGAATCAATGTTAACAGAATATGGTTGAATGTTCTTACACATTTTCTGTACCTGGTCAGCACTATAATCAGTTGGAGTTTGACCAGCCAAAGGCATTGGCAGTGGAGAGATTAACAGAAGCGGTGGTGGGTGAGTTGATTAATTGTTTAAAAAGTTAATATCAATTACATTTTCAATGAAGTTAGCAAACCAGATAAATAACCATATTCTATTAAAGCCAGACTTAAGCACAATTTATTATCTTGGTCATTCTGCTTGATGCTTGTTTAAACCAATAGTGTTATGACACAGTGGTGAACCCCTCTGCTAATTAAACCAAACACCCAGAAAAGCTTACCTCACCTTGTACTCTGTTAAAGTATGAGTGACAGAAAACTTTCAAATTCCACTATTTAAAGAAAAAATATAAATTTATTCTTTAACTCTGAAAGCTAACATTAAACAACTATTTACAACTCAAAGCCTCCTTTCTCCCAACTGCTTGTTATCTGCCTCTAACTTTATAACAATATACTGTTCCCGTAAATGCCCCTATTAAAATTACATCAACTTAACTTTAAAACCCTACAGTGGCTGTCGTTTCTGGTGTCTGTCTTCCTCTGGCTATAGATCTCCTTTTTGCTGCAAAGATGTTTCATATGTAAAGGTATCTTTGATAGAGAGTGTTTTGCTAGCAGGTACTCTAACAATGGCAATTGGTCACTCTCTCTGGCTAATTCTCAAAATGGCAGCTTCTTTATACCCCAAACATTGGATTGTCTCATTGGTTCAGTGTCGTCAAAGCAGTTAAATTCAAATTTGATTGGGTTTTAGTATCCTGGGGATTAATTTAAACTGATTGGTTAAACTTGAACAGTTGTGAAAATATAGCAACCAAAAGTCAGATATTTGTTTCACAGCCAAATGTTATATATTTTTAATTTTCCAGTGCACTCTGACATTGCTAGTCAGTCATATGACAGATGCTGGCAAGCTCTCAGTGCAAAAGTGGCTTCACTCTTTCTTAAAGGTACAATACACCCCTTCAACTTCATAACACCTCCCCCCTTAAGAAAGAAATTGAGCTATCATAATGAAAAGATGACTTCAGTTTATTTTTCTAGTTCTTAACCCCATTACAATGAAATACCGTAACATTGGCACCTGTTCAATCTTATCAATACTTTATCAGTTAAATCCATGTTAACACATCTGCTACATGGGGTGGCATGGTGGCTCAGTGGTTTGCACTGCTGCCTCACAGTACCAGGACCCTGGTTTGATTCCTGCCTTGGGTGACTACCTGTGTGGAGTTTGCACATTCTCCCTTTGTCTGCATGGGTTTCCTCTGGGTGCTCCGGTTTCATCCCAAAATCCAAAGATGTGAATTGGCCATGCTAAATTGCCCCATAGAGTTAGATGCATTAGTCAGGGGTAAATAGGATAGGGGAATGGGTCTGGGTGGGTTACTCTTCAGAGATTATGGACTTGTTGGGCATACTGTATGGAATCTAATCTAATCATATTCTCACAACCCGCAATATGTACGATTTGTAAATTATAAGTCTGTAACATAAGACTCCAATGAAATAGTTTCATATTCTTGTCTTTAAGTAATCCCAAGAATGTAAGAGGATTGTGATCCATGTGCACAACCATCTCTGGGACATCATTCGTCACATAAGCATTAAAATCTTATTAAGCCAGTTCCAAACTCAATAATTCCTTTTCGATGGTAGAGTATTTTCTCTGGTGGATGTTGAGTTTCTTTGAAAAGTAACCAACTGACTGTTCAATGCCACCATCACCTTCCTGTAACAGTACAGCTCTAACTCCTATGTCGCAAGCATCGATTTTAACTTTGAAGCGTTTCAAAATGTTTGGTGTAGCTAAAACTGGTACAATAGTTAACACTTCTTTTAAATATCAAATGCCTCCTGGCACTGTTTTGTCCACCGAATGTTTGTGTTCTTCAGCAAAGCTGTTAGCGGTGCCACTGCACTGCTGAAGTTTAGGATAAACTTCTGGTAAAATCCACTTAGTCCTAAAAATCAAAGCACCTCTTTCTTTAAGGTTGGTCATGCAAAATCCTCGATGGCTTTCGTTTTTGTGTTCTTTGTGGTCTACCTTCCATGACTGATGTTATGTCCCAAGGAAGTCACCTCTGCTTTTGCAAATTCCATTTTCTTTAAGTTTATTACCAGTTTCGCTTCTCTTAATCATTCAAAGAGCTATGCCAACTGTACCATATGATCTTTCCATGACTTACTATAAATCATTACATCATCCAGATAGACTTCACATTTTGTTAACCCATCCACAACTCTGTTCATGAGTTTTTGGAAGTTGTGTTCTTCATTCCAAAGGGTATCACTTTGAATTGATATAGCCCATTTGGGTTACAAATGCAAAAATTTCTTTTGCTTTCTCTAATAAAGGTACCTGCCAGTAACCATGCAGTAAGTTCAACTTTGTGATGTAACTGACTTGTCCCACTTTCTCTATACAGTCCTCCAATCTTGGTACTGGGTACGAGTCTGCTTTTGTTATGGTGTTGATCTTCCGATAACACACAAAGCTATCAGTTTTGGGAATTAACACAATTGGCAAACTCCACTCGCTCTGACACAGTTTGATGATGTCTTCATTGAGCAGCGCGTCCACTTCCTTCTGGACTTGTGTAGCTTTGAAAGGATTACGTCTGTAGGGGTGTTGTTTTATCAGAAAGGCATTCTCTACATCTACCTCATGCACAATAGCATTAGTCCTCCCTAGCTTATTCCTGCATATGCTCTCATACTGCTGCAACACACCTTTCAACTGTGTTCTTTGCTCTTTATGCAGATAGCTCACTAACGTTTCCCACTCCTCAAGGACTTCCTCATTGTTTAACGTACTTTGAGGCACATCAAACTCCACAACACCTGAATTTTATTCCTCACTCTATGAGCAGTAACTAATACCTGTTCCTCCAGTTGGATCTTGCCAAATCATTCCCCAAAACAAACAGTATTCCTGGAACTGACACTCTGTCAATCACTCCCACTGTAACTTCCCCAGTCTTGAGTTGGCACTCCTACCAGGACTTACATAGGAGAACGCTAAATTTCTATCCATCTATCCCCCAAATTACCATTATCTCGGGTAACAGGTCAGAAAGAGTGCAAATACGTTCACTTCTTACTATTGAAGACTGGTTAGGTTCTGTATATCTCAAAATTATAACTTCTTGTCCTTCGCCCCTGTTCTTTCTGAGTAAACTTTACCCATAGAGATAAATTCTTTATAGAGATCAGGCACTAACTCAGTACCTGCCTACGCTCTCCTACATCTCCTCGGCTCTTCTTATAGTCTCCTTTACTACTTTCATTAATGTCACTGGCCTAGCCTCTTTTACCACATCTTTTCCCACAGTCCCTTTCTTTAATGACCAGCACTGTAACTTTACGGTTCCCACTCTACCACAGTGGAAACACCTGAGGTCTTTCACCTCCTTTTCACTCTCTTGGGCTTGTTTTTTAACCTGTGGTAAGTGATTACCAGTGTTCTCTACTCTTGTAGTGTAGGATCTCCCCTTCTCCCAATTTCTGTCCCTCAAGGGATGAAATTCTTGCCGCAAGCTAAACTTTGTATTATGTACCAATGTTTATTCATCTATCCCTGCTGTCCTTCTTACTTCTTGAACTTTCTGTTCATCCACATGAATTCTTATCATCTCTGGAAGTGAGTTTTTAAACTCCTCAGCAGAATACTCTCTCGTAGGTCCTCATAGGTCTTATCTATTTTTAAGGTCTGCACCCATCTATCAAAATTACTGTGTTTAATTCTTTCAATCTCAACAGAAGTCTGAATTTGTTCCATTTTTGTGTTTCTGAACCACTGTCTACACACTTCTGGTAGCAATTCATAAGCATTTAAAATAGTCTGGTTCACCACTTCATAATCTCTTGAACCCTCATCTGACAATGTGGCAAATACCTCACTAGCTCTACCTATCAGTTTTGTCTGAACTAGCATTACCCATAATTTCTCTGACCAGTCTATCTGCCTAGCCAATTTTTCAAATGAAATAAAGAAGGCTTCAACATCTTTCTCATCAAAATGTGGCAGTGTTTTAGCATATTTGTTTATGCCACTACCTTCTCTCTTCATCCCCATTCTGTTAGCTTGACATTTCTGACTAAGTGGAAGTGAGAACTGCAGTGGAAGTGAGATGCTGGAGGATCCTCCTGCTCCTGCCTCCTTGGATGCTGCCTAACCTGCAGTGCTTTGCCAACACCACACTCTCTTTCCTGATAAAGTTTCAACTTCTGAAGTTCAAATTCTCACTCCTTTTTTCTTTCTTTTCTCTTTTTCTCTTGCTCCATTTCTTCTCTCCCTCCTTTTCTCTCTTTGTCTTTCTTCTCTGTCTCTCTCTTTGCTCAGCTAAGAACCTTCTCTCTCTTTCTTTTTTCTCTCTTTCTTTTTCCTTTCTCTCTCTTTCTCCTCTCTCTCTGTCTCTCTCTTTCTCTCTTCCTTTGTTTTTCCTCTCTCTCTCTTTGTTTATCTTCTAACTCCATTTTCCTTAATTGTAAAGTTTTTCTAACTCTACTGCACTTTTCTGTTTTTCTGACACACCTAAGTGTTTGAGTAACTCCCTTACAATTTAAGCTTTACTTGTGTCCCTGGTTAGATCCAAATCTAACCTATTTGCGAATTGTAAACGTACAGTCTCTTTCTGACTTACTAAATTTTCTTGGCAAATTTGGGAATCCTCTTCAAACCCCAAAACCTCTTTAGCAATCTTAAGAGCCATTTCTCTCACTTTTAATTTAACCACCACAAGTAACAAAAATTAAACACATTGTCTCACCTGTCTGTATTTTAAAGATCTTGGAAACTAATTGGCAAGTGTTTACATCTGCTGGGATTTTTCGTACCCCAAGTCTATTCAAATCTGTCCAAATCTCAGACTGAATCTGTCTAAACCTGTCCAAATCCTGGACGAGCCCACAAACAGTTACAACACAGTGGTGAACCCCTCTGCTAATTAAACTGAACACCCAGAAAACCTCACCTTGCCTTATAATCTGTTAAAGTATGAATGACAGATAACTCTCAAATTCCACTATTTAAAGAAAACAAACAATTTATTCTTTAACTCTAAAAGTGAATATTAAACCACAACTATTTACAACTCTAAGCCTCCTTTCTCCTAACTGCTTGTTATCTGCCTCCAACTCTGTAACAATATACTGTTCCCATGAATGCCCCTATTAAAATTACATCAACTTAATTTTCAGAACCCTACATCGGCTGTTGTCTCCAATGTCTGTCTTCCTTTTACTGTAGATCTCCCTGGGTCATCTTTCGTCTTTTGATATGCAGGTATTTCATTTGAAAAGGTACCTTTGATAGCGAGTGTTTTGCAAGCAGATTCTCTAACGATGGCAGTTTGTCACTCTTTCTGGCTAATTCTGAAAATGCTGGCTTCCTTATATCCCAAACATTGGATCATCTCATTGGTTCAACATTGTCAAAAACAGTAAAATTCAAATTCGTTTGGGTTTTAGTATCATGGAACATAATTTAAACTGATTGGTTAAATTCAAATTGTTGTGAAAACATAGCAATCAAAAGTCACAGCCAAATGTTATATATTTTCAATTTTTCCAGTACACTCTGAGACTGTGAGTCAGCCACATGACAGGTCCCTGCAAGCTGTCAGTGCAAAACAGCCTTCACTCTCTCTTAAAGGTACCGTACACCCTTTCAAATTCATAACAATAGATATGCACAGGTAAGGTATTTGGGGGCTCTTTCGAGTAATGTTGGACACATTAACAGATTTTCACCAGCATATGCCTAGGCTTGCGATCTTAGCAGCAGATCTCCATTCAGGGTCTGGCAGTGTGAACCTACACCCACCAAGTTCTCCTATTTGCACTTTATTTTCAGCTATGAATGATGTGTGTTCAGGCTGAGTTCATGTTTAATGCTTTTGGATTGTGTAACTGCTTTAGATTTGTTTCACGGATCCCAGTGATGCAATTCCACCCCTTCCCCAATGGTCCACCAGAGAGGAGTCAGCTCAGATACCAGAAAGAGAAAGCCGTATCCAACACTTCATCATTTTCATCATTTGACTCTGTAGGCACCAGCCCAGAGACCTGCAGTCCAATGGATATACCTGTGATCATTTAATGTAGAGCACTGGATGATAAGCCCAACAGACATGTGCAGGACGGAAAGGTCAGAGGCAGACATTTGTATAGACAATGCTGTCATTATGTCCCCTCACACAAGTTGAGGGTAGTCACAGCAATGTTCCGTGTTGTAGTGAGATAGGGCCTCAAATATGTCAGTTTGGGTTATTCTCCAGTGTTTGAGCCCACAGCAGCTGACGATTGCCATCTATCTGAGCTCCCTGATACACTGAACACTCATGCACTGTGAGTGGAGGCATTTGTGGAGGTCATAGCCTTGAATTAGGTTATCAAATGTATGAGCTCTAGCCAAGAGAGAATGAGTAGCCTCATAGTGAGCTGTATGCAGCAGCACCTGGAGTATTTACAAAACCAGTGAAATGTGTAGATCTGTGGCAGTAATGAGGAAAGGGCTAAGCATCTTGTACAGCCCATCGTACGCTGACTGATTAGCAGAAGGAGAGATTCTGGAAGAAGGTGATCAGATAAATGATGATGATCACATGACCTTGGCATCAGGAAGATCAAAGGCATTGATCTAGAATGAGGAATAGAGAGCAAGGTCTTAAAAACAAGAGACTTATATTGAGAACTTACTATTTTAAGATTTAAATAAAGGGATGTTCCAGAACATAAGGAAACAAAGAGCTAAACTCATTATGAGGAACAAGCAGACTCAAGGTCAGTATGTATGTGACCACTCAGAGATAATCCAGACTGGCATCTCAAAGCTTGGGTAGCAATGTTAGTTTAAAGTGCAACATATAAGTGCAACATATAGCAGTTACCAGCTACCTCCCAGTAATAGAACACTTCCAGCTACTTAGAGACTTTAGCAAGAGCTGAGGAATCTCCCAACGAGGGTGAATATTCCCTGCAAGCCGAATCTCACCATTCTCAGTTTCCTCAGCCTCTCAGACTAACACATCCATTTGTTAGATAGAACCAAGTGAGAATGACTACCCCTACAGAAATATAGGTAGTGCAGTCCCAGGAAATGTTCCTCACAACCATCACCACATAGTCAGAGATCAAAGCTGCCAGCCCCCATCACCTTCAAACCAACAAAGTTTATTGTAGATAGTTGGATCCAGGACACCGCGTCGTTTCAGCAGTAAGCAGATCACAGTTAGACTTTCATATCATTAATGTGTAATAATGAAGTGAACAGATATACAATGATAAAAGATGACATGGAAAATGCTAAGTAGTTGTGCAATAAATATAATAGTTACAAGGCAGTGTGTGGTCAGAAATCATGATTTTCTGATTGGGCCAACTGTACATAGCATTCAGTAAGCCTTCCTCATGTACCATATATGTTTGAAGGCATAATACCTCAACCTTCATCCGGCCACTTTAGTTGAATCTATTATTTGAGGCAGTAGTGGTAATATCACAGAAATAGTAATCCAGAGATATGAACTAAAGCTTTGAGAATACTGGTTAAAATCCAATGAATAAATCAGGAACATAAAACTTGTCTTAGTAATGAAATTATGGCATGATGCTACTGTCGATTGTTGTAGAAATCCACCTGGTTTACTAATGGCTTTTAAAATAAAGAAATCTGCTATCCTTATCTGGTCTGGTCTACATATGTCACCACATCTATAGCAATATTGTTGACTCTTGACTGCCCTCTGAAATAGCCTGGAGAGACATTTAGTTCAAAAGCAGTAAGTGATGTGTAATGAAGGCTGCCCTTGTTAATATGCTCACAATCCATGAAAGAGTAAGGAAAAAAAGAGCAATGAATCTACATGAGATGGACATATTCTTGGCTATGAAGGTAGTGTAAATGGAATTCTGTGTTCTCTGCAGCCGTGTCGTACACTCCATTTTTGTTAAGCTTCCAATGGTCCTTTCTCCTCTGTCACACGCCTTCCTCATTCTCTTTCTCCTTCAAATCCTTTTGATCCTCCTCCACTATCTCTTCTTCATCCTCAGTGCATGAATAACTTTGGTCAATCTGTTCAATTCCCAATTGGCTTCTCCCACGGTAATCATCACATTAATGATAGCATTATTACCTTTTCCTGATTCATTCTTTGATATGCCAATCACTTTATAAAATGATCCTTTTTATCATAGCTTATCAAGTCTATTGATCATTACCAAGATCAGATGGCACCAATGAACAACTTATGCAACTGCCTATGGTATGCGGTGTTGACTTCTAATCATTAATTATTATCCTAAATGTTCCTATTCATATATCCATGTATTTTCGATAATACGTATATCCATGTAAATCAATATCCTTGAATTACAGGTGCACAATCTTTTATCTGAAATGCTTGGGACCAACTGGTTTTCAGAATTCAGAATATTTTGAATTTCAGAATAACTGACAGTTTGACAGTGATTTTTTTAAAAAAATCTTCCCAAAGAACAGACTTACTGTGAGTAAAATGGGCCAGGAAATAGAATTGAGGCCTGCCAGTGTTGGGCCATGCCACCCCCCACCCCCCCATGTCACATCTGAGAGATACACACCAAATGGGTGTGGAGTTGGATTCACTGTTTGCATGCCAAACAAACTTGTTAATGAGAAAAAATTTCACAAAAACACCTTTGGACTTCAGAGCTTTTCAGATTTCGGATAAAGGATTGTCAACCTGTAAAAGAA
Organism: Chiloscyllium plagiosum; assembly: GCF_004010195.1. Lineage (NCBI taxonomy): Eukaryota > Metazoa > Chordata > Chondrichthyes > Orectolobiformes > Hemiscylliidae > Chiloscyllium > Chiloscyllium plagiosum. The sequence goes on from NC_057719.1 coordinate 52,676,069, forward strand.
CCATATTCAACTCTAAAACTACTAATGCCGAAAATAAATCAAACCACTTAATAATTATATAATACCAATATGCATAGGCCTGTACATATTTTAAATTTAGGGCTAAGTTATTTTAAAACATCGTTGTGTCTTTGAATAAAGGCTTTTTTCCTCAAAGCATATTTACATGAGTTAACTGAAGTTTATTCTAGCCTGAGCTATAAAAACAACCGTAAACCTTTACTTTGACTCTGACCTTGTAGCTTTCTTCATTGTACAAATTACTTCATAATGGCCCCAATTAAACAGTTAAACAATTAAACAATTAAACAGTTTCTCGCTTGTTTAATCAAATCAACATGATTGAAAAATAATTCAATCCTATAGTAGTTCCCTGTTTTGTAACTATAATTGTTTGGATTATGCATGGAACCATTAATGCGACATGCAATCAATAATGCCTTGCACCAGTGGGGACTCAGTTATGAAGGCAAATCCTGTAACTCTCTAGGTTGAGGCTTCGCCTTAAAGTTGTAGGAAATAAATTCACCATGCTAGAGAAAAGTCCATTGGTGACAGTATATATGCACTTGTGAACAGTAGACCGGGAGATGTCATGCAAGGAGGTTGCAGATCTTTGTGAAGTGTTAGTATCCATGATGTTAAAGGCCATTATTGACTTCAACATGAGGCTTATTTTATTATTTGCTACCTCTATTTACATATTTTGTCAGAGCTGAACATTTAGCCCTTGCTATTTTTTTCTTGACTACTGGGCAGTATATGTGTTTTGTTTGTTCGGTGAGATGGACACTGAAAATGTCTTTGCATATGTTTGTTACTGCACGTGAAGCCTCTGACTTTCAGAGACAACTGACATGAAGGATCATGTAAATCAATTTGAAATATTAGGATCGCTTCAGTCAAAAGGCAACTTTGTCCAGTGACAGACCATAGATAGTGCATGTCTGTTTCATGAACTGAGCCAGCACAGTTTGATGGTTTGATTGGCTTCCTTCTGTGCTGAAAATATTCTGATTCTGTGAATCATGTACATTGGTAAAAGTTCATCCACAACCTGGAGGCTTTCAGCCCACTATGTGTTTCCACGTAGAGCCACTTACTAATGGCCTGCAGGCCTGTTGAGACCACATGGAGTGATCGACACAGAATTTTGATTTCTCTATAACAGTATCAAAGAGCTTGGAGGAGATTCAGCACAATCTCTTTCAGAGATTAAAGAATTACAACTGGTACTATCCAAGCTGTATGCACATATCTAAGGGCATTATTTTTCCTTTCCAGTTTTGTGTTATTAAACTGTAAATAGCTAGCAGCTATCTGTCTGTCTGTAGAACTGTAGACTCATGGTCATCAGGTGCATATAACACAGTCATGGACTGAGGATCAAAAATTCTACATGTGTTCTAAACCAAGTATATTAATACAGTTCAATACCTATAATTCCTGAGTATGAAATTTGGAAAGGAACTATAGCTAATACATTGCAATGATACAAGTTTAATTGCTTATAAAACCAATAAAAATTATATTAAATTTCCAACCCCAATTGAAAAAGGTAACATTCATTTCCATTGTGTTTCTAATAAAAATTAGCACAATTATAATTAAAGGTGAACTATTCACCAGGTAGTACAAAAGCTTGAGTTTTGCTGAGAAAAGAAAAATATTGCTGTAGATTTTCATTGTGCACTCATCAAGCTGCACGTATCCTGTTGAATGCAAGATAAAAAGGTGAACTGCTTGTGAGTTTCAGCCTATGAGGCACAACTGCATCCAATGTTATTGCTTTTTTCATCTAACTATTAAACAATCTGTGTTAGCTAGAAAGTATTGGAATTAATGCAGAACACTGACTGGCCTTTTGAAGTATGGAAATTATAACCTGAAACTATTCATAAATAATTCATGCAGTCTCCAAACCAGCCTAATGTAAAGACAACAAGATAGCTCTGTAATGAGATGATTTCACCCTGTCAGATTATATCAATTTATTAGCTATATTTCAACTTGTTGCTAGGCAATGCATTTTTTTTAATAAGTTGACAAATCTCATGAGCACAGTTACTGGGAGACCTCTCAGTCTGGTTGCAAGACATGTAACAGATATCTCAAAGTAGGACTGGCCTGATTGTCTTAATTTAATAGATACTTTGCAATATTTTCTGTCCTCGAATGTCTTTATTTTAATTCATTATTGAAGATAAATTAAAAGAAGTTTGTTATGTATACCATAACAAAAGTAGGAATTATATTGAGGGCTGGCTTAGATATTGATGCAGACAAGCCAGTGGGTAGTGGTGCCAGTTCCCATAAAAGGAGAGCGTTGTTGGCAGAAAGGACATTTATTTGTATACCATTCATCAAATTAAAAAGGCATGATTGTTGATATGGCAGGGTGATCAACTAACATTATGATAGCCCATGTAACATGGGAAAAGCTGAAAGATAAAGAGATTGTGACAGCGAAACAAGTGGGATATGTATGTTCTGCTGTTGCTGAACTTGTTCCAGGTATTCAAGTTCTTCCTTTCTATCAATTCAATTATAATCTGGCTGAAAAAAAGAAGTCAATGTGTCAGATGTTGGCACAAAGCTACATCCAAATTAGAAATATCACAGAATGCCTAACATGTGGAAACAAGCCAATTGGCCCCACAAGTCCACACTGAACCTCTGAAGAGTATCCCACCCAGATCCATTCTCCTACATTTCCCTGACTAATGCATCTGAACACTACAGGAAATTTAGCATGGCAAATTCACCTAACCTGCACGTCTTTGGACTGTGGGAGGAAACCTATACAGACACAGGGAGGAAGTGCAAACTCCACACAATTGTCCAAGGCTGGAATTAAACCCGGGTCCCTGGCACTGTGAGGTAACAGTGCAAACCAATGAGTCACCATGCCTCCCTACTATTAATATGCTGCACTATTAATACTGAGCTGCTTTCTTTTTCTTTTTTCCAACATCAACTGTAAATGAAAGAAGTGACAATTAAAATAAAGTTCAGGCAAGTATCAGAAGCATGAGGTTAGATATTACAGGCTAAATGGTACAAGAAAAGAGAGACATGAAGGTGACAGGTAAGGTTAGTATGCTAATGAGATTCTAAGCTTTACAAATAAAGGCATAATGCACAAAATCCAAGAGGTTATGGTAGATCGATAAATTAAAACACTAGTTGATATGTTTCTATCAAATTGTGGGCGTCACAGTTTTGGATGTACATCAAGGCTCTGGAGAGGGCACAGATGAGACTGAGTAAAATTGCTCCCAACTAATAGTTGTTATAGTTCTATGCTTAGGCTGAGGAAGCTGAAGTTGTTCCCCTTTGGTCAGAAAAGGACAAGAGGAGATTTGATCAAGGCGTTTAATATCAATGAGGGTTTGGATAGAGTAAAAATGTTTCCGGTAACTAAAGGGCTGATAACAAATGGAATGCATTGCCTGATGAGGTGATGGATCTAGAGTTTGTAGTAGCCTTCTAAAGGGAATAAGATTTTTTAAAACACTTGAAGGAGAAATAATTGCACTGATATGGAAAAATAGTAGGGGAGTGGGACTGATTGGAATGTAATTCAGAATAGGCGAAAGTGAGGACTGCAGATGCTGGAGATTAGAGTCGAGAGCGTGGTGCTGGAAAAGCACAGCATGTCAGGCAGCATCCGAGGAGCAGGAAAATAGACACTTCAGGCAAAAGTCCTTCTTGAGGATGAAGGGCTTTTGCCCGAAATGTCGATTTTCCTGCTCCTCGGATGCTGCCTGACATGCTGTGCTTTTCCAGCACTACACTCTTGACTGTAATTCAGAACAGTAAACCTTCTGTCCTCACATCTAATAATTTACTTAATAGTTCCAGTGTATTGTCTTCAATCATCATTCTTGTCAAATTTTCTAGATCTCTCAATTACCCTCTATCGAAGAAAGTAGCTTACTCTCTGTGCTATCTATTTAGTTCACAATCCTGAAATTGTGTGCTCCTTTAGAATCCCCAGGTACACAATGATTTCCCTTCAATGTGAGATATGTGTAGGTGTTGATTAACCAAAACATTTTACAGGACTTTGCAGTCACTGCCCTGGATGTTTGTTTGCATGTAAGGCTGTCCAGAGTTGAAAGTATTTCTAGGTCTGTAGACAATACTTCTAAATACGAATGCCTGAGTGTCAGACTTGCTGTCTGGTTTGCATTACAGGTTATAGGAGGAGTTGAGGTAGATGCCCTAGGAAATATTGTGTAGGATGCTGGCTGCAGGCACAGGCTAGGTGTTTCAGGGCTTTGGATTGTGTTCAAAATTTAAAAAGGAAGAAAAGAAATCCCTCTAGCTCTCGCACCCCCTAATATTTATAAGCTTCTGGGCCCTATTCAGTTCCATCCATGCAACGTCATTCCCCACCATGGCACTTCATACCCTCCATGCCAACCTGTGTTCCTTCACTCACCTATATAGCTCTCTTAAAAGATCCATAACAAAATATTTCCCTATACCAACCCTCAAGACCTCCAATTTTCTACATGCCAATCATTGCCCCTTACCCAAATCCAAATGTCTTTTAATAGCAAACAATGACAACTCATGACAACAGAGCTCTAATTATAGGCCAATCAAGATTAATTATTTTGTCAATGTTTGTTTACGCATCTGAAATACAATAAGCCTATGTAAACATCTGCTGGGAGGCAACCTGAAATATTCTGTCACAAAACTGTTTATCTTAATAAACCTGACATGCCAATATCCAGGGCTAGTGTCGAAACTGGCAAAATACAATTTCTTGTGTCTTCCTGGAAGTTGATTTGTATAGATCCTCAAAATAACTACTTGTTCTTTTTGGTGATTTTCATTGGCACAATTTGAAACTTCATTTTCCAACTCTGGCTAAATGTTTGCTTTCAAACAGGTAGAAATTCATAGGGAAAGTAATGTTGACTTCTTTTAAAACTACTGATTTCTATATTCAGTGTTTCCTTTTTAATATTATTAACATAAATATCAACAATGTATTTAATAAATACTTTGAGTGAGGTGTTGGACTCCTGCTGTTCCTATATTCCAAAAAATATGAAACTAAATTCAAACTAATGCAATACAGAAATAATATAATCAAATATATTCAAAGAGCTCAATATTCATTGAGCCAATATAGAAGCCAACAGTTTCATGAAATTTGATGTAGCCCATGATAGGTAAGTTATTCAAAAATGGCTCTGAATATGAGCTTGGAACATACAAATGCACAAGCAGTAAAACTGATGCTTCAAGAGTAACTGGGCTTTTGTTAGTGTTAGCCTGCAGTTTTACTGAACCTTCCTTGCCTTCTTGACAAACTTGAACATACATATGTTGAAGGGACAACATTTACTTTTTGGAGAAAATGATGTGGCTTACTTAACAGGATTATGTTTTGCACTTCAAAACACCAGAAATGTACCAAATAAAGTCTACCATAACTCAGCTAATTCATTACCATAGGCGAAAAGCAAAACCTGCACCCACACATCCCCCCTCACCACCATCCAAGGCCCCAAAGGAGCCTTCCACATCTATCAAAGTTTCACTTGCACTTCCACACATGTCATATACTGTATCCATTGCTCATGATCCGGTTTCCTCTGCACAGAGGAAACCAGATGCCTATTCACAAAGCGCTTCATCTCTGGGACACCCACACCAACAGCACCACCACCCTGTGGCCGAACACTTCAACTCCCCCTCCCACTCTGTCAAGAACATGCAGGTCCTGGGCCTCCTCCATCACCACTCTATAACCACCCGACGCCTGGAGGAAGAATGTTCTGCCTCGGGATCCTCCCGCCCCATGACATCAATGTGGATTTCACTAGTTTCCTCATTTCCCCTCCCTCCACTTTTCCTAGATCCAACCTCCCAACTCGTCACTGCCCTCATGACCTGTCCTACCTGTCCATCTTCCTTCCCACTTTTCCACTCCACCTTCCTCTCTGACCTATCACCATTATTCCTACCTCCATCTACCTATTGCATTCTCAGCTACCTTCCCCCGGTCCACCCCCCTCAGCCCCGCACCCCCCAACCTCCCATTTATGTCTGCATTTGCCCGAAATGTCGATTCTCCTGCTCCTTGAATGCTGCCTGACCTGCTGCACTTTTCCAGCACTACACTCTCGACTCTAATTCATTACCATCACCACGACTTGTACTCACCCCAAATCATTCAAAATGTTTCAAAGTTATCAAGGCATTTTCAGGTTTAACTACTGCAAAATTAACCTTGCTGAACTTGATTTCAATCAAACTTTGCCGCTGGCATCATAACTGAGACTTTATCCCTTTCATCCTATCATTAATAAATCTCATTGTTTCCTGGTAAATGGTACCCAAGATAAATAAGTCCACATGGTCAGCATCCCACTTACCATCTGAAACCTGATATATACACACTGTATGTATCATTACAAAATGCATTGCAATACCTCACCAAAGATCCTTCAAAGACACCATCCAAAACCAAGGATGCCATCAAGGAGGACAAGGACAGCAGGGAAATGTATATAGCATCACGTGTAAGATCTCATCCAAGTCACACTTGTTAGGTTCAGGAAATTTCCGATCACACTTCCCTCACTAAATATATCCTACCAGTATGATTTCACATCCCTGGTACTTCCAGCTAATCTTGCAGTGTGTTTATGATAATACGCTACAATTGTTATTCGGAGTGCCTCAGCACATGCAGCACGCTCTTGAATTCGTTGACAGCTCACTAGAAGATCCCAATAATAATGCAGCAGTCTCTGTAACTTGTCTTCAAAATCTGCTCAAAATTTAATTTTTTTGGCAATTCCTTAAGTCGCTTATAATAACCAATCAAATTAATAACACAAAATGCATGATGGTTTCAGAAGTGGAAAAAATACAGTCTTGAAAAAGTTAGAAAGAATAGACAGAAAAAAATTAGAATTTGAAGTAATCTGCTGCACTTTTTGTGAGTCATTGCCCAAGTTAACTTTCACTCCCCATTTCCTCAATTACCTAAGATCAATTTGGATGATTTTACACTGACTTTAAACTATGAAGCTGAAACTGCTTTGAAGTAGAGTGCATGGGATAACTGATCTTGTGGATTAGAAAGATTGCTTCACTGAAGATGTCAGCTGAGCTCCATTCTGTCTATTTTGCAATTCTTGAAAAGACTGTACAGTTTATTCCACTTAAATAATTATCTGACACTTTATTATATTAGAGCAAAGAAATTGAAACCATTTTATGACAATGTCTATTATGTTCATTCATGTTCACGTGGCTCTTTTAAACCTACAGTCATTTTCAATTAACATTGTTACTCATATTACCTCACGTACGTGCTATTCAAACACAAACCGTTTCTTTCCTTCATAGCTAGCATGATCCATTTGACACATTGAATTCTATAAATTAGTTACACTTAAATTTCAGCAAGCGTGCTCTTTAAAAATTAGAATTATTAATCTTTGAAGAAGGCAACACAGAAGGATGTCATTTAGCCTGCTGTGCCAATTCTGGTTTCAGATAGAGCTATGCAATTAGTGCTCGATCTTCTAGAAAGCCCTGTCACTTTCTCCCTTCAAATCCTTATCTGAACAGTGTATATTAATAAAGGAGCACATTGCCCATAGGTGACATGAGTGCAATTAATGATATCTCATATCATTGTTAAATATGCTGGATGGCATGCAGTCTAACATTAGTACTTGGACAATCAAGTGAATTCTAACCATTTTGGGGGATGTGATGGCATAGTGGTAATGTCAGGTCTTTTCATCCAGAAGTCTAGGTTAATGTTTTAGGGAGATAGATTTGAATCCCAGCATGGCAGATGGTGAAATTTGAATTCAATAACATCTAATAGTGACCATTTAACCATTGTCATAAAACCTAATTGCCTCACTAAGGGAGGCAAATATGACACCAAGTCTAGACTACATGTGACTTCAGACCCACAGCAATGCAGTTGACTTATAAGTAACCACTCTTACATGATCTAGCAAGTCACTCCATTGCATTAAATTACTATGAAGTCTAACCAAAAGAATGAAACCAGACAGACCACCTGCGATTAACTTACAGATCAGAGCTGACAATGGCAAATTCAGCCATGTCAACCCTGCAAAGTCCTAATTATCACAGCAGACTGACAAAGTCTTTCTCACAGAATCATCTCTTTCATGCAATTAATCATCAACCAGTATTATCATCATCCTTGTGAATGTCCAATTTCAGACTTATCTATTCACTTTATATCTGTAGCTCTTCAGCAATTGTTTGCTTCCATCACATACGTGAGCAATGAGACCCAGGTCATTACATTTACTGTGTAAAACATTTCTCTCTAATTTCTTGCCCCAAATCCTTGACTCTGTGTTTTTGTGTGATATGTTACATATTTCCCTTGTCTTCCTTATCCAAACTTATCATAATCTTTCACACCTCTATTAAATCTCTAACTTAATCTTGTGGCTAAATTCTCCCATGAAGGAACCATTCTGCCATTTTCAAGGATACACGCACAGACACTCTCAAATCCCTCTGTCCATAAATAATCTTTAGAATTAAACCATGAAGTCGATATTGCCTTTTCCTGTCTTTTCTTCCAAATGCATCACCTCACTTGTACTATATTATATTTTTCTCTGTCATTGGTCTGTTTATTCTGCTAACTTGCTAACAATCAGGTTGCATTCTCCTCACTACTTACCACAACTCCTTGTTTGGCAAATTTTGAAATTTTACTCAAAAATCATCTCTTTCCATACCAAATAGTTCCTCATCTGTTTATTTAATTAATTAGATTCTGCATTAAAGAGAACCTGTGGCAACATATCATTTTAGTGAATACTCTTTTGTAAACATCCTCCTTAGAGACCCCTGAATGATTATGATAGTTCCCACTGCTAACAATTTTCTCTTTTCCATTAAAGATACCCAGCTGTATTGAAAACAAATGAATAAGGATTGAATGAACATTTTTGCAAAACATCATCACAACATCTTATAAGTTACAGGTTAAATTATGTCCCCAGATACCAAACTCCAATCAAGTTTAAAGATACCCAGCTGTATTGAAAACAAATGAATAAGGATTGAATGAACATTTTTGCAAAACATCATCACAACATCTTATAAGTTACAGTGACTATCTGGCTGCCACAAAGAACTGTATTCATCAAATTTTCTGTCCTCTTAATATCATTTTTTTTATGAGGCTGCTGGACTTCCCAGGGAGTTGAACTGCAAAGAAATGTATGGGGATTGGCAGAAGACGTAGCTACAGAGACATGCCACATCAGAATATGTTGATGTCCTCCCTGATATTAGTAAAGATTGTTCTAAAGGTGTAAGGGGGACTGTACCTTTAAGAGAGTTGAAAGCTAGCTCGGACTTGGAGAGGCACAGATAGTCCGGAACAAGGTAACAATGTAACACTTGGTCAGGACAGTTAGCACTGGCTGTGTTGCTATGAGACAAAAGCAAATTAAAATTCAGCCAATCAGGTTAAATTATGTCCCCAGATACCAAACTCCAATCAAGTTTAAATTTGGCATTTTGTCAATATTAAATCCAATGAAACAATCCAATATTTTGGGGGTATAGAATTGGAAACGTTGAACAGCTGGGGGGAGAACTGCCAAAAGACTAATAGATGTCGGCTGCTAGTTGGAACTCGCTGTTAGAAAAGGGGTTTGTACAGAGAAAACCATCAACACTGACCTGGAGAGCAAATCTACAGAGGAGGATACAAAGAGAAGATTTGACAGCTGGCTGGTTTTGAAATCCAAATTTTTCATAAATCTTAATCCAGAGGGTTTTATTGGACCAGTATTGTAGAAGGGAAAGTAAAACATTGGTTAAAGAAAAGAGTTGTAAATAGTTGTTAATTAATTATTCTCTGTTAGACTTTTTAAAATGTAGTTGTTAATTTTTACTTTAATTAGTGACTTTTTGGATAGTTCTTTGTCTCTGGAATTTTTACAGATTACTGTATGGGGTAAATCTTGTCTGTGTTTCTGATTTAAATTATCAGAGGGGGATTTACCCCATGTCATAACAGGTTGGGGGCTCGTCTAGGATTTGAACAAGTTTAGACAGATTTGAATATATTTGAGGTACGAAAAAGCCTAGCAGATTTAAACATTTGCAGGTTAGTGTCCTGGATCCTTAAATAAAGTGTGGGTGAGGCAATTTGTTTAATTTCCGTGATTGTAGTTGATTAAATTAAAAGTGGGAGAAATGGTTCTTAAAATTGCGAAAGAGGTTCTTAGATTTGAAGATGATTTTCAAATTTGCCAAGAAAGTTTAGAAGGCAAGAAAAAGGCCATACTCTTAGGATTAGCAAAGACGTTGGATTTGGGTTTAACCAAGGACAAAAGTAAAGCTGAAATTTAAGGGAGTTACTCAAATGCTTAGGTGTGTCAAAGAAACAGGCAAATGCAGTAGAGGTAGAAAAACTTAAATTACAATTGAGGAAAATGGAGTTAGAAAATAAACAAAGAGAGAGGAAAGAGAGAGGGTGAGAGAAAGAGAGAGAGGAGAGAGACAGAGAAGAAGGGGGGAAGGTTCTTAGCTGAGCAAAGAGAGAGAGAGATTAAAGGGAGAGAGAAAGAGAGGGAGTATTTGAATTTGAGAAGCTGCAACTTAGTCAGCAAAGTCAGGTTAACAGGATGGAGATTAAAAGAAAAGGTAGTCATATAAAAAAAATGTCAAAACTCTCCCACATTTTGATGAAAAAAATGTTGAAGCCTTCTTTATTTCATTTGAAAAATTGGCAAGGCAGATGGAGTAGTCTGAGGATTTATGAGTAATGCTAGTTCAGGCTAAACTGATAAGCAGAGCTAGTGAGGTATTTGCTGCACTGTCAAGAGATTATGCAGAGGTCAAACAGACTATTTTAAGTGCTTATGAATTGATAGCAGAAGCATATCTGAACCAGAAGCAGTTCAGAAACATAAATAAGGGACCAGGTCAGACAAATGTTAACTTTGAAAGAATTAAACATAGTCATTTTGATGGGTGGGTGCATGCTTTAAAGATAGATGGGACCTTTGAAGCTCAAAAAGAGATTATTCTGCTGGAGAAGTTTAAAAAACTCACTCCCAGAGATGGTACAAATTCATGTGGAGGAACAGAAATTTCAGGACGTGAGAAGGGCAGCAGAATTAGCAGATGAGTACATGTTGGTGCATAAAACAAGCTTCTGGCCAGAATTTTGTCCTGTGAAGGATAGAAATTGGGAGAAGGGGAGATACTGCACAATGAAACCAAGAGTAGAGAACACTGATAAGAGTTTGCCACTGGTTGAAAAAGAAGCCCAAGAGGGTGAAAAGGAAACGGAAAGGCCTCAGGTGTTTCCACTGTGGTAAAGTGGGACACGTAAAGTCACAGTGCTGGCCATTAATGAAAGGCACTGTTGGAAAAGATGTGGTATAAGAGGCTAAGCCAGTGGCATTAGTGAAAGTAGTAAAAGAGATCCCAAGAAGAGCCGAGGAGCTGCAGGAGAATGCAGAGCCTAGGCAGGGGCTGGGTGCGGTGTTAATATAACTGATCTCTGTAAAGAATTTGTCTCTGTGCATAAAGTTTATTCAGAAAAAACAGGGGGAGAAGGACAAGAATTTATAATTCTGAGAGATACAGGATATAACTAGTCAGTGATAGTAGGAGATAAACAAATATTCACTTTATCTGATCTTTTATCCAAGAGTGTGGTAATTTGTGGGATAGATGGACAGAAATGTAATGTTCTCCTGTGTAAGATCAGGTTGAAGTGCCAACTCAAGACTGGGAAAGTTACATGGGAGTTATTGACAGAGTGTCAGTTCCTGGAATTCAGTTTGTTCTTGGGAATGATTTAGCAGGGTCCAAAGTGGGAGTGACACTGCTAGTTGTGGAGAAGCTCAAGGAAGACCAAGAAACTGAGGAGTTGAAACAGAAATATCCTGGTATTTTCACAGACTGTGTAGTAATCAGATGCCACTATCATAAGTCACAACATTAAGCAAAAACTAAAGAGAAAGGTGAATGAGTTGAGGTTCAGTTAGTAGACACTCTGTTTGACGTAATGGTGCAGGAACAACCTGAACAGGCAGAGGGTTAGATAGCAGTGTTTAGTCCGAAAAAGCGAAGGGACTTGCATCAGTAAGACAAAATGATAAAAGATATATATGTGGATGCGAACTCTGAAAAGGGAGGAGGGTTATTATCTAAAAAATAGAACCCTAAGATGGAAATGGAGGCCACAGCAGGTTAATGCAGAGAATAAATGGGCTGAAGTGCACTAGATTATGTTGCCAGTAGCATACAGATAGGAAGTGTTACAGATAGCACATGAACTACCAGTAGGAGGTCACCTAGGGGTACAAAAGTCTCAGGCTAAGGTACAAAAACATTTTTGTTAGCCTGGAATGCACAAGGATGTTAACCTTTGCCGTATGTGTCATACATGACAAATGGTAGGTAAGCCAAAGGTGATAATAAAGCCAGCACCTTTGTTGCTAATTCCTGCATTTGAAGAACTTTCACACAGGTTATAATTGATTGTGTAGGTCCCCTCTTGAGAACTAAAAGTGGAAACCAGTACTTGTTAACCATAATGGATATGTCTGTTAGATCTCTGGAGGCAATTCCATTATGGAGTATCAAGGCAAAAAAAGGTGGTAGAAAAGTTAGTAGCTTTCTTCACACAATTTGGGCTACCCAGAGAGATTCAGTTGGGTCAAGAGTCAAATTTTACTGCTTGGCTGTTTAAGGAGGTTCTGGATAGCTTGGGTATACAGCACTTTAAATCCAGTGTATATCATCCTGAATCCCAGGGAGCTGGATTTAAAGAAGGGAAAGTGGCATAAGACCTTGAAGACCATGGTGAGAGCACACTGACAGAATTACCCGAATAATTAGGACAAAGCTATCCCATTCATATTCTTTGCCATTAGAGATGCCCCAAACAAATCTACTCAGTTCATTCCCTTTGAGTTAATATTCAAGCAGGAAGTGAGAGGCCCTTTAAAATTAATTAAAGAACAATTGACAGGACCAAAGTTGGAGATTTTGCACTTACATTATATATCAGAGGTGAGGGAGAGACTAAATCGAGTAGTTGAATTAGCTTAACAGCACCTAAAGAGGAAACAATATAGAATGAAGAAGGTGGCAGATAAAAGCTTTGAGACTTGGACATTTTCCAGAGGGGATGATGTATTAGTACTGTTACCAATGATAGGAGATCCCTTCAAAGCAAGATTAAGTGATCCCTATCAAATTGTGAAAGAATTGAGTCAGGTGAATTATGTAGTAAAGATGCCAGATAGAAAAAAAGGTGTCGAGTATGTTACATGAACATGATGAAACCGTATTATAATAGAGAGAAAGAACTGGACAAACAGGTGTTAGTTACTGCCCTGCAGAGTGAGGAATCAAATCCAGATGATGTGGATTTTGATGTGCCTCAAAATAGATTTAAAAATGAAGAAATCCTTGAGGGGTGGGAGAGGTGAGTAAACTATCTGTTTCACAAGCATAGAACTCAGTTGAAAGATTTGTTACTGCAGTATAAGGACATATGTAAGAAAGACGGGGAGGACTAATGCTATTGTATATGAAGTAGACAGAGGGAATACTGCTCCAATAAAACAACACCACTATCAGCTTAATCCTTTCAAAGCCAGACAGGTCCAGATGGTGGAGGCCATACTCGACAAGAACATCATCAAACAAACCAGACCGAGTGGAGTTCGCTAATCATCTTAGTTCCCAAACTGGATGGGACTCAACGATTCTATGTGGATTACCGGAATGTCAATGTCTTTACAATATCAGACTCATACCCAACTCCTTGATTGGAGGATTTAATCAAGAAAGTCAGACAAGCCAGTCAGGTACCTTTATCAGAGAGAAAGAAATTTCTGCATTTGTAACCCCAAATGGGCAATATCAGTTTTAAATTTGGAATGAAGGACACACCTGCCACATTCCAAAGACTTTTGAACAGAGTTATGGCTGGGTTAAAAAACTGTGCAGTCTATTTGGATGATTTAGTGATCTTTAGTAAGTCCTGGAAAGATCACATGGAACAGTTGACAGAGCTCTTTGAATGATTATGAGAAGCAAAACTGGTAATAAACTTAAACAAAACTGAATTCGCGAAAGCAGAGGTGACGTTCTTGGGACATAACATTGGTCATGGAAGATTGACCCCATGGAATGCAAAGACAAAGGCCATCGAGGAACTTCCACAATTAACCTTGAAGAAAGAGGTGCTTTGATTTTTAGGACTCAGCGGATTCCGTTGGAAGTTTGTTCCAAACTTCAGCAGTGTAGTGGCACCATTCACTGATTTGCTGAAGAAGAACACAAAGTTTCGGTGGACAGAACAGTGCCAGGAGGCATTCAACCATTTGAAATCAATATTAACCACCAAACCAGTTTTAGCTACACCAAACTTTTCAAAACCTTTTCAAGGTGCCATCGAAGCGAATGACATAGGTGTTGGAGCTATACTACTACAGGAAGGTGAGGACTGTTAATTGGTTACATTTCAAAGAAACTCAACATCCAGCAGAGGAAATACTCCACGATGGAAAAAGAATACTATTGAGTTTGGTACTGACCTTACAACATTTTAATGTGTATGTCATGAACAATGTGTCAGAGATGATGGTGTACACAGATCTCTTACATTCCTCGAATGCTTTAAAGACAAGAATATGAATCTATTTCATTGGAGTCTTATGTTATAGACTTTTAATTTAAAAATCGTACATATTGCGGGTTGTAAGAATGTAATCGCAGATGCGTTATCGCACATTTAACTGATAAAGTTTAGAGGCAATTTGTATTTATCCAGAAGTTAAGGTGAATTCAGATTAAAGTTATCTGTATGGTTATGGTAATGTGTTTGAAGAACAGAGGAAAAAAATGAAGCCATCTTTTCATTACGATGGTTCATTTTTTTTAAAGGGTGGGGTGTTATGAAGGTGTAAGGCATTCTGAACCTTTAAGAGAGTTGGAAGCTAACAAGGACTGAGAGAGGCACAGAGAGTCTGGATCAAGGCAACAATGTAATGCTTTGTCAGAATGACTAGCTCCGGCTGGGTTGCTATGAGACAAATTAAAATTCAGCCAATCAGGTTAAATTATGCCCCAAGACACCAAACTCCAATTGAATTTGAATTTGGTATTTTGACAATATTAAAACCAATGAAACAATCCGATGCTTTGGGTACAAAACCATTAAAAAATTGAACAATTTGGGGACAACTGCTAAAGACCATCTGATGTAGGCTGCTAGTAAGACCTCGCTGAGAGGTACCTGTCTAGAGAAGGAGTTTGCACAGAGAAAAACATCGACCTGATGTGCAAATCTACAGCGGAAGATAAAAAGAGAAGGTTTGACAGCTAGCTGGTTTCTAAATTTGAACTTTTCGTATTTATTGGCCCAGTGTTGTAGAAGGGAAAGCAAAAGATAGATTCGAGAAAGGAGTTGTAAATAGTTGATAGTTATTATTCTCTGTTAGACTTTAAAAAAATAGCATTGTTAATTTTTACTTTAAATAATGGCTTTTGGGATTATTCTTTGTCTCTGGAATTACCACAGATTACCACACAGGGTAAATCTTTTCTGCGTTGCTGTTTCAAATTAGCAGGAAGGGGATTTACCCCATGCTATAACAAAGAAAACTCTGCCAAACCATGGGTTGGAATCTAAAACAATTTTTCAGACTGGCAATGAAGAGACGTTGTTGAATCCAGTAATCTGTGGTGAAGTCTCATTTGAATATTTTCCCACAAACCACAAATGCACATGTGAATGATAGGTGACACATCACCGATACTGCAGAATCAAAATAAATTGAATATGAGTAAGGATGTATTTATGCATATCCTTTATTCATTTTCTCTCTGCCTCCAACCATTTCTGCTGGTATATTTCCAGAATACAAACAGAGGTTAAAACTTGGGTGTTGTTGATCACTATCTCCCACACATGTCCGTGTTGAGGCAGCCAACCGGGAAACTTCATACCTTTATCTGCCTTCCATATTCTTCCTCCATCTGGATCTTACCTCTGGCCTCTCAATCTCTCTAAATCTTTTCATTGCAAATATCAGCATGATATTGGGCTACTCATTTTCCCTGCTTCTCTCTCTCACTCCATCTGTTGTGCCTTGATTTGATCCTCTTCACACTCCCAGATCCAATTTTAATGTTGTTATCAAACCTGCTGTCAAGGGTTGCATTGATATTGTCTGGTACTTGTCTACCTTTCAGAGACTGAATACCAACCCTCTGATGCTTTCTCTGATGTTCCCTTGGAGGATGACTGCACGATCAAACCATTACATCCAGGGCTGTCACTAATCTCATCTCCTTTGGAGATCTTCCATCCACCTTATTTTACAAGCACGTGCAATATAGATTCCTCTCTATCAATTTTGCTTCAAATCAAGATCTTTCACTCGATGAGAAGGTAGTGACTCTTTTAAATTCGCTGAAGGAATGCACACTTTGGTAGATAAGCCCACATTTGTTGTCCAAACCTAATTGCCCTGGAGAAAGTGCTAGTGAGCAATCCTCTTGAACTGCAACAGTCATTGGATTGTTCGAACAGCGACAGTGGTGTTCGTGAGTTTCAGGATTCTGAGTGACAATGAAAGAAGAGTGGTATAGTTCCAACTGAGAAAGTTGTGCAATTTGGAGAGGAAATTGCAGGTTGTGATGTTTCCATGCATTGGTTACACTTGTCTTTTTCATTGGTAGAGGTAGTGGGTTTGGAAGGTACAGTTGAAGGAGCCTTAGTGAGTTAACTGCAGACTATCATATAGATTGTGCACACACTGCTATGCAGTGGTTGAAAGTTGTGGTTGGTGTACCAACCAAAGTCTGGTTGGAGTTCATAGAATCACAGAATTTTTCTGTTGCAGAAGGAGACTATTCGGCCCATTGACCCTGTACTGTAACAATCTCCTGCCTTGTCTCCAAATCCCTGCATACCACTTCAGTCCAAATCACCATCTAATGCCCTCTTGAAAACCTCAATTGAATCTATCCCCACCATATTTCCAGATGGGGCATTCCATACTTTAACTAGTCACTACAAGAAAAACGTTCTTTTTTCCTCACATCACAGTTGCTTCTTTCGAACATCACTTTAATCTATGCCCTCATGATCTTCTTTCTTTTGAGTAGGAACAGGTTTCTCCCTATCTACACTATCCAGACCACTTACAATTTTAAAAACCTCTATTGAATCTCCAATTAACCTTCTTCTGTCCAAGGAGAACCATCCCAGTTACCTCAATCTGTCCAAAAACCTACACATTCATATAAGTGATTTCCATCACATAGAGTCATAGAGATGTACAGCATGGAAACAGACCCTTCGGTCCAACCCATCCATGCCGACCAGATATTCCAATTCAATCTAGTCCCACCTTTCAGTATCTGGCCCATATCCCTTCAAATCCTTCCTATTCATATACCCATCCAAATGCCTCTTAAATGTTGCAATTGTACAGCCTCCACCACTTCCTCTGGCAGCTCATTCCATACACGTACCACCCTCTGTGTGAAAACGTTGCCCCTTAGGTCTCTTATTCCATCACTTTCATAACTTGTGAATTGCAGAAGGAAAGTACTGTCAGAAATTGTTGCTTCCTTTGGTTTCAGATATTAGTTGAAGGTCTTATTGTTGGTATTTGCATTTAATCTAAAAATAGTTAAGTTGCATTCAAGTTTCGGGCATTGGGCCTTATTTTAGCATCTTTGCTCTCTCTTGCTGCATGACTTGCTTTGAGAATTCTAAGGTAGGGATTTATGTTATTTGTAAGACCTCATACTTTAAGCACAGTCGAACTTACATTTTCGAGGATGAAGATGATGAGATAGATAACTCTCCAACCCCTATATCTCTTTGTTAAAATGCATGATAAATTAACAATCTACCATTGATAATTAATTGTTTTGTCTGTTTTGGCGTATATAAGGAAGCAAATGTTGTGAGATTAAAAGTGCATTACAAAAATTGCTTTGAGCTTTTGAAAAGTACTGCTTTTTTCACATTATCAATATAATGGTTGTAACCAGTCTGCCAGGTGGACCTGAAGGTATATAAGTTTCTTGATTGGGGCTGTGAATCTGGTCCATTTAGGGAGCCCTGGCTGACAGATAGAAACAGCCAGGTTCTTTTTCAGTCAAAGGTTCTTTTCAGTCTGAAGCTGGCTCTGGACCAGTGTCAAATACTAAGCACATGTAAGTAAGGGGTAACTTGGTGATGGAATACTGACCTCTGTGAAATTATTTCAATGTATATGCTAGAATTTCCATTATGAGCATTTAACACACTTTTCTTATGGAAATACCTGTGTAACTTCAGGACTACAGACCTCAGCACATTACTAATTTAGATTTAGCATTGGCTGCAGCATGTAAACTTAGATGGATTTAGACATGTTTGGAAGCTAGTCACCTGTAGTGACCTATGGCTATTAGTTTTGGAATTGCAGTTCTTTACTACTCCTATTAATTATTTGCATAAAAGTTTTGGGTACAATCTGCAAAAATTGTAGTTAAACGTTTGCAAGTGTTAGACGTATAGACAAAGCTCGTCTCTTTCAGGATACAATCAATGGGCTAGGATATTGGGGTCAGGATTGGCACATGATGTATAGCTTAGATATATAGACAGGGACACTATGCAACAATTAGCATCCTTCAAGGAAAAGCATCAATAAAAGTAGATAAATAAAAATGAGTGGAGCAGTCTGGTTCATTATTTCAAAGGTTAAAAGTGTGCAATTTGATACTTTATTATTTTGCTTGTAATAAAAATATAGGGAAGTGAATGCTGTGATGATATACAGTACATTACAAAAATTCTCTTACACATTTTAAAAGCACTATCATTTTTTTAATCACATTGTGTACAGAGTAGAATTTCCAAAATGAACTTCAATTAATAATTTTTGTGAGAAATGTGAGCAGTACTGTGAAACAATATTTACAAAACTGGCATCTTGATGTTCATAGGACAATTTGCGAATGAAGCATGGCAACTGTTTTGTCATTGTACAAGATTTGGATTTTGTCCAGGCCTAACCTGGAGTACTTATGGCCAATTTCTGTTAATTATGTTGGGACTTTGGAATGTGAACTGAGGAAGGACACTAGACTAACACATAGTAAAAAAAAATCTTTGTCATCAAGATGGGCTGAAAGAGCTGAAAATCTACACTTCAGAAAAGCATAGAATTGAAGGTAAAATGATTGAAGTCTAAAAAATATTAATGAAGAGAGCAAAAAAAAATGCTCTAATTGTCAGTTTGTTCAACTATGTAGTTTATGAAGGTCACGTTTAAGTTGTATCAATACCGATTCAGAATTAATGTGTAGAGATGGCTCTTTTCTACAAGATTAGGCTTGTGATATTGACACTTACTGATATCCTTCAAGCAAAACTGGATAAGTTATTTGGCTTGGTCATGATCTTGGAGAAATTGGTCTCCTGGACAAATTGCAATCATTTAGATAATGGAAGAGGAACTTTCTAAATTTTTGCTTCCCTAAATTGACCTTGCCATTTACCTCATTTATTTTTTGTCTCTCCCAGAAAATGCATAGTTTTGGTTTTGATAAGGAATGCATATATTTTGATAAAGACGCTATTATATTTGTGTGAAACAGGAGGGACTCTATCTTTCTGCGATTGTTCATGCCTTCAGATGTATTTTATGAATTAAATAATAAAACAGTTGTGCTCACCCTGGTAGTTAATACCTCATTCATTTTATACAAATGTTCAGTAATCTTTTTGAAAATGACGCTCAGCTTTGATTTGCTTTTAACAAGTTTTGAGAAGATTTGTAGCTCAGGTTGAAGTTCTGGATGTAGGTTTGCTCACTGAGCAGGAAGGTTCAATTCCAGATGATTCGTCACCCTACTAGGTAACATCTTCAGTGGGCCTCAGGTGAAGCACTGTTGATAATTCCTGCTTTCTATTTATATGTTTGGGTTTCTTTGGGTCCCAAATTGTTTATTGAACTTAATTTCACCATCTGCCATGGTAGGATTTTAACCCCCATCTCCAGAATATTTGCATGGAGTTCTGTATTGCTAAACCAGCAACATTGCTACTGTGTCACCACCTCTCTAATCATTCGACTTATTTGCCTTGTTTCTTCCTGTTTCGGAGTTCTCCTATGTTACTCAATACAAGTAATTTATGGTAAATGCATCAAGTAGAGTTTGGATTCCCATTCTTAGTTTAAGAACTTTAGTCATCTTAAGCTCAATCTGTTTTACTGCTGCAGCAGGAGATCCACTCAGATGTTTTTTTTTTTTGCCTGCCCAGGTTTTATGTTTCGATGATTTGAGCAGCTATGTGCCAGAGCTTTGAAGAAATAGACATGCAGTCGAATCTTTGCGTTTGGGTAGCTATAATTGGGTTGGTACCTTAGTATGGCACTACAGAAAATATTAAACATATTTTTCAAGTGTGGGAGCACATTCATAATGATGTGTGAAAACAGCTTGTGTTCTGAACTTGTGACACTGTAGATTAAATAAACTTGGAAATTTTGTCTCCATCAAATGCATTGATATAGCTGACTCTTTCACCCCAAATATTATAACAGCCAATAGTTCAAACACTGATACTTCACTCTAAACAATCTACTTGAAATACAATTTCTACTGATAGTTACATTGTTTCCATTCCTTTAGTCTTTGTATTGTCAACTGTAATCTACAATTTTTTTTTGATTGTGATAACAGTTCAGCTTCTTGCTAATTTGCTCCAACATCAAATGGATTTTTTTTCTATCAAATGACACTGAGAAACGGAAAGGATTTAAACAATCTGTTTAAACAAACAACCTTTGCTGATTCCGTTAACTACAAGAGCTCATTTGCAAAGTGTCATATTCCTAAACTGACCAACCCTTAACATTTTTGCTCTCATTAACATTTCCATCTCAGATCTGCAATGTTTCAGCAAAGCCCCCTATAAACTAAAAGAACAGCACCACAGTGTCCAGGACTCAACATTACGTTCAGCAACATTAGAGCATGAATCCTCTTCTCTATTTCAATAATCTGCCCCTCCCGTGTCTTGATTACATGAATTTGCTCTTGGCAAGGCCAACCTAATTTTGACTATTCTCACCTTACCATAACACCAATTTTACAGTTACATCTATCCGTTACTATAATTAATTTTCTTATGGCCTGGGTCCCTGCTCTATTTGTTCCACTCACTTCTCCTCCTCATTTCTCAACAGCATAAAACACATCATTTTCATTCCTCTTCAGTTCTGAAGAAGACGCATTGGACTCAAAAAATTAATTTTGTTTTTCTTTCTTCTGAGATTCTGTCAGACTTGCTTAGTTCCTCCAGCGCTTACTATTTTTATTCCTCAAGGTCCTGTGTTCGGGGCCGATAGATTGATACTTAGATTTGAACCCACTCAGTGCTTTTGACAAACCAGAAAAAATAGAGAAGTCTAGGACTGATTTCTTCTGCAAGTTTTTAGTTGAGGATGGTCCTACCAAGAGCCAAAACTACTGCATTGAATGGAATTTTTTGCCCTGCTTTCTCCTCTCTTCGTAGGTGGTAGAGGGTGACACTTACTTGGATGAAAGAATGCAGACTGGAGACTTTGCTGCCTTCCTACTTCCAATCAAGCTCTCAGTAGGAGAGATGTAGAGTGGCCTTCCCACCTGCTGCCCTTAAGGAACCACTTTATTGCCTTATTCTGCTGGTGGACACTGGGGCACCTATCAAGCAAGCCAACCACATTGCAAAACCTGTTGCCTACTGAGACTGAGGTTCCCTCTGTTTCAGGCAACCTGTGAAGAAAATGAAGGATCTGATATTAGAAAGAGGAAAATATGGAAAAGCTTCTTTATTTGTCCAGAGACACTTCCCAAGAGACCTTCAACCTGAATGCTTCCTTCAGTGATCCCAGAGAACTCTTTGATGTGCAAAGACAATCAGCTATACAATAACACTAGTGTATCAGGAATGACACATTGTATGAAGATAGTACTTTGCTGGTTCATTCAGAATTATACCTAAAGTTATGCAGAGAGAACTTGTTCAGAAGATGCGTGGAGACCACATGGAAGTGGAGCTGCATACAATGAGAATCAGAACAGCACAGTCATCTACAAAGATATTAAAAGCATGTTGCTGATATGTAGTGTATGCCAGAAGTTTTGAAATACACAACAGAAAGTGGCGTTGATGACTACTGAAATATCCCAGATCGTGGCACTCTGTGTGAACCAGTTTATTTACATGCAATCATGAATGCCAGCTCATAGTTTCAGATTATTACACTAAGTGCTTCTTTACTGGGAAGG
Organism: Chiloscyllium plagiosum; assembly: GCF_004010195.1. Lineage (NCBI taxonomy): Eukaryota > Metazoa > Chordata > Chondrichthyes > Orectolobiformes > Hemiscylliidae > Chiloscyllium > Chiloscyllium plagiosum. The sequence continues at coordinate 52,698,440 of NC_057719.1, forward strand.
TATAAGATTTGAAAGACAGTCCAGGTTTTGTTTGCTGAACAAGAAATTCCTAAAAGAATCATGTGATAATGGAACACAATTTACCTCCACGGAGTTTAAGGAAGTCACTGGAGAATATGGGTTCAATACTATAATCTGATGACCAGGAGGAAGTTATGCAACAAAGCACTGATACATGCACAGAAAGAAGTCCACGTTTCAGCCAGCATGCAAAATCCTTTCAGTGTTGTTGAGAGGACACAGCATGTATGTATAGGATCCAACCCTGAGAAGGTGGAGCCCAACAAAATTTGTGAAGCAGAGACTTCATATTCTTACATCATTGAGAGGAAAACCAAAGTCCACTTTCAACTTATGCCTGCAATGCTAAAGCAGAAAAGGTCATCAACAGTACAAGCAACATCACCAACAAGCAAAACAACATTAACGACCAACAATTTATCACTTGGTTTTTGACTTCTAGTACTTGTATCTCAGTTCATTTAAGTCTCCCATTATTGTACCAAGCTGCACGGTGTTTTCAAATGAGTTTAATAATTTCCCATCATTCCTAGAACACATTTTAGATAGTTTTGCATGTTGTTACAACTGTCGTGAAATGGATTTCTAATATTCAACTTTTATTGTATGTATTCAGTATCTGATAGCTTACCCAGATTGTGTTTAGTTTGAAAAAGACAATGGAGGTTAACTTGGAATGTACCAACAAACCATCTTTCAAAACTTGCTTTTAAGCAACAGATGAGGGAAATTAAAGTGGTCTGAAAGAAATATGGATACTGAAAACTCTCACTATCCTTCTGTCTCTCTCTCTGTCTCTCTCCCCTCTCTTTCTCTCAATCTCAAAAAACAATACTAAAGAAAACATAGCTTGGAGGAAACACTGTTCAGTGAGAAATCAAGGCTATTCCTGAGGAAGCAAGTCAACAGTTAAACTTTTGGAATTCTGGTTTCACACATGCAGTGGTCTCTACCTTCCTGTGCATATACATATGCTCTACTCTCTTTTTTTAATTTTGTGGGTGTGTACATATGTTAGGTATCACATTTTCTTATTTTCCTTAGGCTTACAATGTTATAAGACTCCACTCTCACCCAAGAAAACCCAGGAATTGCCTTTCCTTCATTATTGATCTGGTTTACCATGTTTAATCAATGTATGATAGCCACATGCTAAAAAAAGAAATAAAACATTTGTTCAAACTAACAAAAATGGGTGGCAAAAGGAAGGGTCCCTTTCTCAACTGGTTGCAAAACAAGTTAAAAAGAATGTAACTGAATCTAATCATTATAGAACATTTAAGTAAAATTACCAAAATACTATGCAGCTATAAGAAACGTCAAAGATAAGTAAAGACCATAGTTCTTTTCACAGATACCTTAATTCATATCATAACATCTGGAATGTTTCTGCATCCTAATGTTCTAAATTTCTAAACATAATTTTCATCAATGTTAATGGATGCCATTCCTCTCCTACTCAGAGTTTTCCCTGGGTTTATTACTGCTATCAATATTTTATTTATTTAAGTCAGCACTGCTCCAACCCCTTTCCTCCTACTCTACAGACTTTATTTGTTAGTTTTTTTTCCCTTAAAGTAGTAAACTTGAAATGAAATTAGACAGATCTATCAGTAATTGTAAAATATTGATAAATCAAGTGTTGAATGATTATCCTTTACCTGAAGTGAAAAGCAAAAACGAGTATTTCTTTCTCTTAAAGTTTTTCCATCTTTCTTTATAGTGTGTCACCTTTACATTTACAATTACTCTTGTCATTATTCTTCCTACACTATCCTACATAGGAATATTTCTTATGTGATGTGAAGACAGAATTGGAGTCAGTACTCCAAGTAGTTTCTGACCAATTCAATGCAAAATCTCAATATAACCTCTTGAGAGTTATAAATTACTGTACTGGCGATATATCTTGGCATTTCATCAGTTCTTTGCTCCTCTCTCATTCCACCTACTGGTGCACTTTACTGTTTCAGAATGAAGGATCAATATCTAAGTTAGCCTGTAGGCTGGAAATGTCATCTTACTTCTTATATTGTGGTCATTCCCCCAGGGCTTGAAGTGTAACAGATCAGAAAATAACTGATCCTTAAGTGCTCACCACCTGCTTTTGAGTAACACATGGTGATGGCAACAAAGCTGTTCACAATACTTTTGCAATGATACATGAAGGAGAAAAACACTCAAGTATGTTATCAATCTTTTGCATGCACGTTCCAAACTGACAACCTGGAATTATCCAGATGCTGGATTTGTTTAATGCAGCTGAAAGCAGGGACAATTTCTCAGAATCCTTATTGCCGACTAGATGGGATCCTTCAATTTCTTCACCCAGCAGCTTAGAAACTCCAGCAGGTATGAGTGCAGATCCCTGAATTTACTACCTATTTTGACATTATAGCTGAGCTGCCTTAAGAACAGTAACAACTTATAAAGTTTTGGAAAATAGAATCATTCAGACTGGTCACATCCCAAAAGCAAGTCATTCACTGCTGACTCAGATCAGAAGTTACTTCCTCCATTCCACAGCATTGGCCAAACCTTCCATTGGCAAATCCTCCCCTGCTGTCACATGTATGAACGTGCAAGCAGGAGTGCAACCTGAGTTTCCAGTCTATTTCACTCTTATTCATCCCTTTTTTGTAATACTCTTCCCTTCATCAGGAGAGTACTGGCAGTATCCCAAAGGAGCAATGGGAATGGATGCAAATATTCCAAATGAAAGTATAGTCCAGGGGCTATTTTTTTCCTGGGATGCAGGCATTATTGGAAAGGTCAGCATTTATGGTGTATGCCCAATTTCCCTTGAGAAGCTAATGGTGATTAGCTTCTGAAACTGCTGCAGTGCATGAGGTCCAGGATGCCTACAGGATCCTGCAGGAAAGAGGTTTCCAGGATTCTGACTGAATAGTAGTTACGGGGTGACAAAATGAGAGAAAGTGAGGACTGCAGATGCTGGAGATCAGATTCTAAGAGTGTGGCGCTGGAAAAGCACACAAGGTCAGGCAGCATTCAAGAAGCAGGAGAGTCGACATTTCGGGCATAAGTGCTCAATTAGCTGGACAGCTGGCTTGTAATGCAGAGCAATGCTAACAAGATGGCTTGAGTTCTTGCACTAGCTGAGTTTACCATGATGGCCTTTCTTCTCAATCTCTCCACTTGCCTGAGGGCTGGTGACCTGCATGTTGAATCACCACTAATTGTCTATTTCTCATGATAGAGCAGCCTTATGGTCTGATAAGACTATGACAACTTTGCTTTTGATTTTATACAAGGAATAGCGAGATAATTCCAAGTCAAGATAGTGTGTGCCTTCAAGCAGAGTTTACAGTTGGTATTGTCTCCATGCATCTGCTACACTTATCCTTCTAGACTAGAGGCTGCAAGTTTGGAACGTCATGTTGAAGAAAGTTTGGTCAGTTGATGCAGTGCATCTTGTAGACAGTAAATACTGCTGCCATTGTGTGTTGGTAGTAGAACTATTTAGTGTAAGATAGGTATTGGGGTGTCAATGAAATGGGCTGATTTATTCTTGTTGATCATGAGCTTCTTTACTATTATTAGAGCTACATTCATCCAGCAAATAAAAAATAATTCATTAAACTTCTAGCTTGTGCCTTATAAAGCGTGGGCAGGGTTTTGGCAAGTTACAACAGAATTCACAGCCTCAAGCTTGCTCTTGTATCAACAGTAGAAGGGCTTTTGCCCGAAACATCGATTTTCCTGTTCCTCGGATGCCGCCTGACCTGCTGTGCTTGTCCAGCATCACTCTAATCTAGACTCTTGTATCAACAGTGGTGAGTTTAGTTAGGTAAATTGAAAGCTTCTATGATGTTTATAGTGAGGATTCACTGATGATAATGCTAGTAAATGTCAAGAGGAGGCGGTTAGATTTTCTTGTTAGTGATGATGATATCCTGGCACTTACTTGGCAAAAATATTACTTGCAGCTTGTCAGCACAAGCCAAAATGTTGTCCTAGCCTTGATCCATTCTTTCAGTACTATTACTGCTCAATTGTCAGCATCAATGCAATGGGTGGGCTGCTGATGAGCTCTTGTGAGCTGGCAGGAACCCCACTGGTAGCCATAATGAGTACATAATAATGGGCAACCTAAAAAAGAGGCCACAGTCATGGTGGTACTGATATAGTTGACAGAAGTATGACTCTGACAAAACAGTATCGATTCCCAAAAATCCACTTCATAATATCTGGAGTGGAACAATAGCTTTCCTGCAGTGATTTCTAATAATTTTTTTCCCCAGCACCCATGTCGTGTGTGTGTGCACGTATAGGACACAGTGAAAGACAACAGGTGTTTACATCTTTATTTGTATTCCACCACCAGGAAGAAAGGAAACAGCTGAGTGGCCAGTGACAAGCGATGCCCTTCTCATCAAAGGGCAATGCTGCATGATCAAAAAAGTGAAGGGGGCAGCAGGGATTAAATCAAAATAGAATTGGAGGGGGAAATAAAGCACTCCACTCCTTGTAGTGCCCACCTCTCCCTGAACAGCTCCAGGGACACCCGGGTTCAGGCAAAGCCATGGAAGAGGGGCAGGCAATCAGCCATAATGACCTCCTCCATGGCCCGCCGCCTGGACCTGTTTATGGCCAGTTTGGCCAGGCCCAGGAGGAGACCCATGAGGAGATTTCTAATGGTTTAATTTTGTTTTATTCTTATGAGACTATTTTTCGTTGACATCAAGAAACACAGTTTTCCAATATTATTAACTCACTCGCCATTGCATGATTTTAATTCAAGGGTCAGGAAGTTTCCAGCTTACACTTTAGTGCTCCTACAAACATCAAGCGACCCCTTAAATACATGTGCAGAGTACGCAATAAATTTAAGGAAGTGAATTGAGACCCCAGATCAGGAAGAAAAGGAAAGGCAGTTGAAATAGCTCCACAGAGGCTGGTATCCTTGAAGTTGGTCCGGCTCCCTCAGAACCAGCTGTCAGAGTGACCAGTGACCAGAAACTCTGACATTCCTGTTTTTATTCCTTTTTTTTCTTTTTTTCCCCCCTTTTTACTCCCACACTGCTGCCTAACAGCAGTAGTGCTTATTTTTTTCCCTGGCACCCATTTGTGTGTGTGCAGGTGTGAGACACAGTGAGAGACACAAGGTGCACGAATCTTTATTCAATTTCCACCACCAGGAAGAAAGGAAAACACCCAAGTGGCCAGTGACAAGCAGTGCCCTTCACAAAAAAGGACAGTACTGTGTGATCAAACAGTGAAGGGGAGGGCAGGGACTAAATCAAAATAGAGTTGGAGGGGGAAATAATGCACTCCACTCCCTGTGGCGCCCACCTCTCCCTGAACAACTCCAGGGTGTTGGTGGACACCGTGTGCTCCTTCTCTAGGGACACCTGGGCTCAGGCATAGCCATGGAAAAGGGGCAGGCAATCGGCCATAATGACCTCCTCCATGGCCTGCCGCCTGGACTTGTTTATGGCCAGTTTGGCCAGGCCCAGGAGCAGGCCGAGGAGATTGTTAATGATTTATTTATTTATTTATCTTTTATTTTTTTTCTCTATTCTCTTTCTTTTCTTTCTTTTTTCTAACCCACACACTATCGCCTAACTGTGGTAGTGCTTATTTTTTCCCCCAGCACCCATAGGACTCCCGGGCCCTAACGTAACCGCGGAAGAGGGGCAGGCAGTCGGCCCTAACGACCCCCTCCACAGCCCGCTGCTTCGACCTGTTGATGGCCAGTTTGGCCAGGCCCAGGAGCAGACCCACGAGGGGATTTCTAATGGTTTAAAGGGATAAATGACAAGTAATGAGCACCTGTTCCAAATTACCCCTCTATGGGGTGCATTTTTAAACATGATTACAGATGTTGTTCAACTACTATTTTGTTAGCAAATTTATACTATTAAGTTGGCGCCATACTGCGCATTTTGCAAGCTAGATTGAGGCAATATTTTACAAATGCTTCATACCTCAGAGCCATGGGAAAAAATGGTAGAATCTACTGCTCCCAAAGCAACAGGGTTTCTCTTTTGCTCTCAATGTTTTGATTGATGAAAACTTTATGTTCAGAAATTGATACAACATGATGTAATCAGTGGCACAGAGTTGACCCTTACAGGACATGCTTTATTTTTAAAATTCCAGTCATACGTGGTAAGATTATTTTTAAATTGTGATGTGAAATGTTAAAGTGGAAGCTGCCTATAGTTGCATTCATGACAGATTCCCCCACAATCACCATCAATCATAATAGACAGCTCGCTGTACACAATTTCATCAGGGAATTGACAGAAGCTTTACTTAGATTTGCAGAGCCTAAAATAACGACCGGAAGAGCAGTGGAAGCAAGACAGCAAAAGTGACTCCTTCCTTTTTTCTACGTGCAAGAAATTTTTTTTTTCCCTTTGGCAGTAAATATTCAGTGCCCCTTTTTGACTCTCACCAGTGAAATCAGAATAAGATGCTCAACAAAGAACCACAAGGAATACTGAAGAAAAAAGACTTTGGGATCAATGTATCTTGAGCTTGCTATTTTCTGCTGTACCGAGCCATTTTCTCAATGGGTGTTCAGGATTACTTAGGTAAAAACAATAACTGCAGATGCTGGAAACCAGATTCTGGATCAGTGGTGCTGGAAGAGCACAGCAATTCAGGCAGCATCCAATGAGCAGCGAAATCGACGTTTCGGGCAAAAGCCCTTCATCAGGAATAAAGGCAGAGAGCCTGAAGCGTGGAGAGATAAGCTAGGGCAGGGTGGGGGTGGGGAGAGAGT
>NC_057719.1:52705295-52723462 GCF_004010195.1 Chiloscyllium plagiosum
AGTGGATAGGTGGAAAAGAAGATAGGCAGGTAGGACAAGTCATGGGGACAGTGCCGAGCTGGAAGTTTGGAATTAGGGTGAGGTGGGGGAAGGGGAAATGAGGAAACTGTTGAAGTCCACGTTGATGCCCTGGGGTTGAAGTGTTCTGAGACGGAAGATGAGGCGTTCTTCCTCCAGGCGTCTGGTGGTGAGGGAGCGGCGGTGAAGGAGGCCCAGGACCTCCATGTCCTCGGCAGAGTGGGAGGGGGAGTTGAAATGTTGTGCTCTTCCAGCACCACTGATCCAGTTCAGGATTACTTGTCAGACCAGAGATGAAGTGTTTTCACAACTGTACGCTGTTCTGAAAATAAATGCTTCAAGTGAATCTTTCCTACTTTCTCCAGTTTACTTTTGTTTTACGTGATCATGTTATTACTGATACAACATGATCAAATGGATCTGCCCAGGGCAACCTTTATTGTGCATCATTGTAATCTAAAGACTACATTGGCAACAGCTTCCAGGAAACTACCACCCTCTATGTAAAAAAAACTTGCTTCGCACATTTCTTTTAAACACTTTCCCTCTCACTTTAAACCTTTGTCTCTAGTACTCAACAATTTTACCCTGGGAAAAATATTCTGACATCCATCCTATCCTTGTCTCTCATAATTTTATATACTACTATCAGGTTTCCCTCTCAGCCTTTGATTAGTAAAACTATAGTTTATAGCTAATACACTCCAATCCAGGCAGCATCCTAGTAAACCACTTTTGCATCCTCTCCAAAGCCTCCACATCCTTCCTCTAGTGGGGCAACCCAAACTGCACATAATACTCCAAATGTGGCCCAATGAAAGTTTTATAAAGTTGCAACATGATTTGCCAACTTTAATATTCAATTCCCCAACCAATGAAGGCAATCATGCTGTACGCTTTCTTTACCACCTTATCCATTTGCACTGACACTGTCAGGGAGCTATGGACTTGGATTCCAAGATTTCTCTGTACCTCAATGCTGCTAAAGGTCCTGACATTTACTGAGTATGCTCACCTTACACTTGATGCCCCAAAATGCATCACCTTACACTTGTCTAGATTAAACTTCATCTGCCACTTCTTCACCCAACTGTCCCAACTGATCTATAGTATGCTGTATCCTTTGACAACATACTTCACTGTCCACAAGTCCACTAATTGTTATGTGATCTGCACACTTACTAATCAGACGATCTACATTTTCATTCAAATCATGTGTACGTATATTACAAACAATAGAGATTCTACTGATCCTCGTGGAAAGTTATTAGTCAGAAAATACCCCTTCACAACTGCCCTCTGTTTTCTATTACCAAGCTGATGTTATTAGATTTCTCTGTACCTCAATGCTGCTAAAGGTCCTGACATTTACTGAATATGCTCACCTTACACTTGACGCCCCAAAATGCATCACCTTACACTTGTCTAGATTAAACTTCATCTGCCACTTCTTCACCCAACTGTCCCAACTGATCTATAGTATGCTGTATCCTTTGACAACATTCTTCACTGTCCACAAGTCCACTAATTGTTATGTGATCTGCACACTTACTAATCAGACCATCTACGTTTTCATTCAAATCATGTGTACGTATATTACAAACAATGGAGATCCTACTGATCCTCGTGGAAAGTTATTAGTCAGAAAATACCCCTTCACAACTGCCCTCTGTTTTCTATTACCAAGCTGATGTTATTTTCAAACCACCCGCTGTCTTTTATGACAGCCAGTTTTGAATCCTGTATTGTGCACAGTATGCTGCCAGCATACATTATGATAATGACAGATTAATACATACAGCTTTTATAATAAACTGTGCACCAACCAATTACTTAATTGTTATTCTGAATAAAACATGTGCTAAACTGCTTCAAATGGTCTTCCAAGCCATGGATGAACGTGAGGACTGCAGATGCTGGAGATCAGAGTGGAAAGCGTAGTGTTGGAAAAACACAACAGGTCAGGCAGCATCCGTGGAGCAGGAGAATCGATGTTTTGGGTATAATCCCTTCAATATTTCCTCACTTCCCCTACCCCCACATTATCCCAGTCCCTAGCCTCCAACTCGATACCGCCCTCCAGATCTGTCCATCACTACCCCCTCTGACCTATCACCTTCTCCCTCACCTTCATCCACATGTCGCTTTCTCCGCTACCTTCCCCCTAAACCCACCCCCCTCCCATTTATCTCTCTGCCCAGATCCACAAGCCTCATTCCTGGTGAAGGGCTTATGCCCGAAACATCGATGCTCCTACCCCTCGGATGCTGCCTGACCTGCTTTGCTCTTCCAAGTCTTGCTACAAAATCTTGTTAATATAAATTGTTGAAATGGTATCCAGGATTGCATTGTGAAGTTGCTTTTCCCAAAAGTATTTCTCAATGCAAAACCATATCTTCTGGCAGTGCAGGAAATCACATTAATATAATAGGATGGAAAATTGTGCTGATTTCACAACATGTACCCATAATGGCTGAAACTCCATGCTGTGAAAATGCATTTTAAAGATTCAGATGTACTTATAATCAAAGTCAGTCAGCCTTGTGCCAATACTGATCACACAGGGGAAATTAGGAGGCAAAATTAGTCAGAAACACTTGTTATTATGAAATATCAAGCCACCAATGCTGTTCAGTAGTACCTAGTAGTCAAATGTGACAATTGTGAATGGAATAACCTGAATGAAAATTGTGATCTCTTCAAATATAATAGCTTCAACCTGTTTGTTGAGTAAAAATACATGCTTTCCTGAACAAGTATAAGAATGAGCAAATCAAACAATTCCAGGCACCAGTTTCTCTAAAGTCATCCAAAAGCAAGCATGCAAGTCTTAATTAAATGTTTTAATGAGGCCAACATTAATTTTAGATGTCCACCAGAAACCCACGATTGCATTCACTAACAATGTGGCAAGTGCATTTGTGAGCAAATTTAGCCCGGGACATCACACAGCAGAATTTGTAAATGAAAAGCAGATTCTGCATTAAAATCTTATCAAAACACAACAGAAGTTATGCCCCACATTTGTATAATTTCCTTTTGCTTTATTCTATATTTTTAACATTTAAAACAGGCCTGCTTGGAGAGGTTGAATTTGAGGATGACATTTTGGCTGCATGTTCACTATTTTATAAATGAAAAGTCACAGAGAAATTTGGAATTCCTATATTATTTGTGATTTTTTTTCTGGGTGACTAAAATGGACTTTTAATGCTCTTAAAGCACTGATTTAATTATTATTTTCAGAAAAATGAGTACATTGCTACTTGCAGTTACAAGAGTAAAGAAAATCCAACTTGCATCTGATTAATTGTTCTAACTAGTTTCACATTGCTCAGAAAGGTAAGTATCTATGTAACAATGTTTTATGTATTAATTTCTATTGCATCCCCTCATTTTATTCTGGTCAAGTCTGTATCTGAACTGCTTTGATGAATAAGTTATGCATCAACATAATGGACTGTTATAATTAATGTAAATGACTGCCATCTGGACTGTTTTGTTCCTAGAAATGCCCAAGGTCAAAAAAGATTAATAATATCTGTTGTGGTATAGGATGCCCTTGACATTTAAGGTTAGAACCTGGTAAAGAATTGGCCGGAATATTACTAGGATAGACAGAGAACTGATTTAAAGTTTAATTCAATTTTGCTGCCACTTAATTGTGTTACCAAGGACATAATATGGCCTTAATCCTGAAAACGGCATAACATATTCTACTCAATACACTGCTTCTGATAAATTAAAAATGTAAAGGTATTGGAGTTGAAGTTAAAGAAAAAGCTATACTGCTTTATTTACTTTTACATTTCATGTCTTCATATTTGAATTTTATTTTTATTTTACAGAGCTACTCTGATCAATGTCACAAACAACATTTCATTCAACTGTGAGCATAGTTCTTTATGTTTGTTTCCTTTTATCTCTCATCCACTTCACCGCCATTGAATTTTCCATCATTTCCCAACCTTTCTTCTCGGTGGTTAACCTTCAGAGTGCTTTTCCTCCTGTTTCTGTTCTTACCTGCCACAATGTAGGCTATATTTTGCTGCCAACAATGTTGAATTATTGCATAAAATGTGCAGCATTTTGTCCACCTGTCCTGTGCCTTTGTTGATATTCTGAACAGATCTCCTCCATGTTTAATTAAGATTCCTAACCTTTCTCTCGCAGAAGACACACTTATTCCACTGATCACAGGGATCCATCTTTGGCTTATGTAGAAACATAAGACTCAGCTACCATGTACATTCTGACAGTAATCAGTTTTTATATTTAAACAGCATCATTGATCCAAAGATTCAGGCCAACAACTTCAATACGAGTCTTAGAGAGTCACAGAGATGTACAGCATAGAAACAGACCATTAGGTCCAACTCAACCAGATATCCTAGATAAATCTAGTGTCATTTGCCAGCACTTAGCCTATTTTCATCTTAACCCCTTCCTTTTCATATACCCATCCAAATGCCTTTTAAATGTTGTAATTGTACCAGAAGGGAGGGAGACCAGGATTACTCGCCACTTGGATATAGAACTGGCTCGATGGTAGAAGACAGAGGATGGTAATGGAGGGTAGCTTTTCAGACTGGAGTGGTCTCCCTGTATTCCAAGAGATCTAACCTTCCTCACCAGTCTACCATGAAGAATCTTGTCGAACACCTTACTGAAGTCCATATAGATCATGTCCAATGGTCTGCTCTCATTAATCCTCTTTGTTGCTTCTTCAAAAACCTCAATCAGATTAGTGAGACACGATTTCCAATGCACAAAGCCATGTTGATTATCCCAATCAGTCCTTGCCTTTCCAAAGATATGTAAGTCCGGTCCCTCAGGATTCTCTCCAACAACTTGCCCATCACTGATGTAAGGCTCACCGGTCTATAAATCCCTGGCTTTTCCCTACCACCTTTCTTAAATAGTGGCATCACATTAGCCAACCTCCTGTCTTTCAACACCTCACCTGTAGCTATGATGATACAAATATCTCAGTAAGGGGTCCAGCAATCACTTCCCTGGCTCCCCATAGAGTTTTAGGGTACACCTGATCAGGCCCTGGGGATTTATCCACCTTTATGCACCTCCTCCTCTGCAATATGGATATTTTTCAAGATGTCACCAACTATTTCCCGATGTTCTATATCTTCCATATCCTTCTCCACAGTAAACTTGCAAAATACTTGTTTAGTATCTCCTCCATCTCCTGCGGTTCCACACATGGGCAGTTTTGCTGAACTTTAAGGGGAACTAGGAGAAAGTGAGGACTGCAGATGCTGAAGTACCAGTGTCAAAGAAGGTGGTGCTGGAAAAACACAGCATGCCAGGCAGCATCCGAGGAGCAGGAGAATCGACGTTTTGGGCATAGGCCCTTCTTCAGGAATGAGGCTGGTGTGCCAAGCAGGCTGAGATAAAGATAGGGGGGAGGTGCTGGGAGTGGAGGATGGGTTGGTGGGTGATGGGGGGGGCCAAGGATCTAATGAGGGAGTCACGGAGGGAATGGTGTCCGCGGACTATCAACAGCAGTGGGGAGGGAAATATATGTCTGGTGATGGGGTTTGATTGGAAATGGCAGAGGATAATATGCTGTATCCGGAGATTAGTGAGATGGAAGGTGAAGACCATGGGGGTACTATCCTTGATGTGGTTGAAGGTGTGGGGTTCATGGGTGGAGGTGTGGGAAGAGGAGGAGATGCACTAGAGGGCATTGTTGATCACGTGGGAGGGGAAATTGTGATCCTTGAAATAGGAGGCCATCTGGTATGTCCTGGAGTGGAATTGGAGTGGAATTGGATAATGCGGAGGTGGAGGAATTGGGAGGAAGGAATAGCGTTTTTATGGGAGGGGGTGTGGGAGGAGGTGTAGTCCATGTAGCTGTGGGAATAAGTGGGTTTGAAGTAGATAATTGTGCTAAGGCAGTCACCAGAGATGGAGACTGAGAGGTCCAGGAAGGTGAGGAAGGTGTCCAAGATGGTCCAAATGAACTTGAGATCAAGGTGGATGGTGTTCGTGAAGTTGATGAACTGTTCAATCTCCTCATGGAAGCACGAGTTAGTGCCGATACAGTCATCAATGTAGCAGAGGAAAAGGTGGGAGGTGGTGCCAGTGTAGCTGCGGAAGATGGACTGTTCCACATATCCGACGAAGGGGCAGGCAAAGCTGGGGCCCATGTGGGTGCCCATGGCTACTCCTTTGGTTTGGAGGAAGTGGGAGGATTGGAAGTAGAAGTTGTTAAGAGTGAGGACCAGATCAGTCAGTCGAAGGAGGGTGTCAATGGAAGGGTACTGGTTGGGTCGGTGGGAGAGGAAGAAGCGGAGGGCTTGGAGGTCTTCATGATGGGGGATGGAAGTGTAAAGGGACTGGATGTCCATCATGAAGATAAGGCGTTGGGGGCCGGGGAAGCGAAAATCATGGAGGAGGTGGAGGGCGTGGGTCGTGTCCCGAACGTAGGTGGGGAGTTCTTGGACTAAGGGGGACAGGTCAGTGTCGAGGTATGCAGAGATGCGTTCGGTGGGGCAGGAGCAGGCTGAAACAATGGGTCGGCCGGGTCAGTCAGGTTTGTTGATTTTGGGTAAGAGGTAGAAATGGGCAGTGCGGGGTTGTGGGACTATGAGGTTGGAGGCAGTGGATGGGAGATCTCTTATGGTGATAAGGTCATCGATGATCTGGGAGATGATAGTTTGGAGGTGTGAGGTGAGGTCATAGTTAAGGGGACAGTAGGAGGAGGTGTCTGCGAGTTGGCATCTAGCTTCAGCGGTGTAAAGATCAGTGCACCAAACTACCAACGTGCCTCTCTTGTCTGCAGGTTGATGGTGAGGTTGGGGCTGGAGCGGAGTTAGTGGAGGGTTGCGTGTTGTGAGGGTGAGAGGTTGGAGTGGGTGAGAAGCTCTGGACAGGTTGAGGTGGTAAATGTCACGGCAGCAGTTGGATATGAATCAATCAAGGGCCGGAAAGAGGCCAGCAAGGGGTGTCCAGGTGGATAGGGTGTGTTGGATGCGGGAGAAGGCATCGTCAGAGGGTGGGAGAGTGTCCCTGTAGATGAAGTAGGCACGGAGGCAAACGCGGCGGAAGAAATGCTCGATATCTAGCCACGTGTCGAACTCATTGATCTGGGCGCGTAGGGGGATGAAGGTGAGGCCTCTGTTGAGAACTGATCCTCAGTTCATCCTCAGAGAGCAGAAGGTCTGGAGGGCAAGTGAAAATATGGCAGGGCTGGGAGCTATGACCTGGGGTGGGCCTGGAATTGGAGGTGTGGGCAGGGTTAGTCGTGGGGGCTGAGTCGGTCACGGGGTCGGAGATCGACGTGGGGGCGGCGTGGTCCTTGAGCAGGTGAGTGACGTCACTGGGGGTGGAAGTGGCTGCAACGATGGCCACTTTGAGGGCAGATGTGGCACGCCGGGCAGAAACGATGCTGGTCCCAGTGGCCGTGGATCCCGCGGCGGCCGCGTATCTGTCAGTGATGGTCTACCTGGCGATCGTGGAGACGGTTGTCTGGGCGGCGATCGTGGAGGCTGCATGGTTGGTGGGGGCTGTTGTCCGTGCGGCGGTGGCGGCGGCAGTGACATCACCGTTCGCCGTGGTGGTGGTGGCTGCAGCGGCCTTGTGGGCAATGGCGCCTAAGCGGTTTCGGAGGTCGCAAGAAGGTTCAGGAATGGTCGAGGAATCCAGAGTGTTGGGGTGGGTACATGAAAGTTTTTTGTATTTACTTTCGTTGATGTTCGATATGGCTAGGAAAAAAACGTTTGTTCAGTGTATGAATCCTTCTGAGGATGAAGAACAGCAAAGGTCCTTTGCAGGTCTGGGAGAATGTTGTCCTGAGCTGGGGCAGGGTTAACTGCAGGGAATGTAGGTAGCGGCGAATGGCTTGAAGCGTGGAGCGGAGGATCCGGAGGGAGGTCTGTTGTTTGAGGCTTCGGATTTGTTGCAGGTACAGGTTGTCCTGGTTGGGTCCAAATTGTGTTGGTTTGAACGTAGTCCGGAGTCCATGGCGGTCAGTCGGTTCCTGAGGAAGGAGATGTGGCTGTAGTAGCGAGTTTGTCTCAGGACGTGGCTGAAGAGCTTCAGGGCAGAGGAGATGACCTGGGAGGTGCAGTGAGAGAGGTACTCACTGAAATCCTTCTAGAGGGAGGAGGAAAGCTTCTTCAAGGGAGGCATCCTTGCAAGAGGATTTGCAGTAAGGTTAACATCAACTATGAGAAAGTGAGGACTGCAGATGAAGTCTGCAGATGAGAAAGTGAGGACTGGAGTTGAAAAAGGTGGTGCTGGAAAAACACAGCAGGTCAGGCAGTATCCAAGAAGCAGGAGAATCGACGTTCCGGCATAAGCCCTTCTTCAGGAATGAGGCTGGTGTGCCAAGCGGGCTGAGATAAAAGGTAAGGGGGAGGGAATTTGGGGGAGGGGCGCTGGGAATACAATAGGTGGAAGGAGGTGAGGGTGAGGGTGATAGGCCAGAGAGGGGTTGGGGGCAGAGAGGTCGGGAAGAAGATTGCAGGTCAAGAGGACTGAGATAAGGTGGGGGGAGGGGGAATGTGGAAGCTGGAGAAATCTACATTCATCCCATGTGGTTGGAGGGTTCCTAAGCGGAAGATGAGGCGCTCTTCCTCCAGGAGTCGTGTGGCCAAGGACTGGCGATGGAGGAGGCCAAGGACCTGCATGTCATTGGCGGAGTGGGAGGGGGAGCTAAAGTATTCAGCCATGGGGCGGTTGGGTTGGTTGGTGTGGGTGTCCCAGAGGAGTTCCCTGAAACGTTCCGCAAGTAGGCGGCCTGTCTCCCCAATGTAGACGAGACCACATCGGGTGTAGCGGATGCAGTAAATGATGTATGTGGTGATGCGGGTGAATTTGCCATGGATATAGAAGGATCCATTGGGGCCTTGGAGGGATGTGAGGGGGGAGGTGTGGGCGCAAGTTTTGCATTTCTTGTGGGTGCAGGGGAAGGTGCCGGGTGTGGAGGTTTGGTTGATGGGGGGTGTGGACCTGACGAGGGAGTCACGGAGGGAGTGGTCTCTCCTGAATGCTGATAGGGGTGGAGAGGGAAATATATCCCTGGTGGTGGGGTCTGTCTGGAGGTGGCTGAAATGACGGAGGATGATACGATGTATCCGGAGGTTGGTGGGATTAAAGGTGAGGACCAGTGGGGTTCTGTCCTGGTGGTGATTGGAGGAGCAGGAAGTGGAGGAAATGCGGTGGAGAGCGTCGTCGACCACATCGGATGGGAAATTGCGGTCTTTGAAGAAGGAGGCCATTTGAGTTGTTCGGTAGTGGAACTGGTCCTCCTGTGAGCAGATGCGGCGGAGGCGAAGGAATTGGGAATATGGGATGGCGATTTTATAGGGGGCAGGTTGGGAGGAGGTATAATCTAGGTAGCTGTGGGAGTCAGTCGGTTTGTAGTAAATGTCTGTGTTGAGTCGGTCGCCCGAGATAGAAATGGAGAGGTCTAGGAAGGGGAGGGAGGAGTCTGTGATGGTCCAGCTAAATTTGAGGTCGGGGTGGAAGGTATTAGTAAAATGGATGAACTGTTCAACTTCGTTGTGGGAGCACGAGGCAGCGCCGATACAGTCATCGATGTAGCGGAGGAAAAGGTGGGGGATGGTGCCATTGTAGCTGCAGAAGATGGACTGTTCCACATATCCAACGAAGAGGCAGACATAGCTGGGGCCCATGCAGGTGCCCACGGCTACTCCTTTGGTTTGGAGGAAGTGGGAGGATTGGAAGGAGAATTTGTTCAGAGTGAGGACCAGTTCAGTCAGTTGAAGGAGGATGTTAGTGGAAGGGTACTGGTTAGGTCGGCGGGACTGGGAGAAGTGGAGGGCTTGGAGGCCTTCGTGATGGGGGATGGAAGTGTATATAGGGACTGGATGTCCATCGTGAAGATAAGGCGTTGGGGGCCGGGGAAGCGAAAATCATGGAGGAGGTGGAGGGTGTGGGTGGTGTCCTGAACGTAGGTGGGGAGTTCTTGGACCAAGGGGTCAGGACAGTGTTGAGGTATGCAGAGATGAGTTCGGTGGGGCAGGAGCAGGCTAAGACAATGGGTCAGCCGGGGCAGATGGATTTGTGGATTTTGGGTAGGAGGTAGAAACGGGTGGTGCGGTGTTGTGGGACTATAATGTCGGAGGCAGTGGTAACCTCTCCACCACCACCCCCTCTCCGGCCTATCACCCTCACCCTCACCTCCTTCCAACTATCGTATTCCCAGCGCCCCTCCCCCAAATTCCCTCTCCCCTACCTTTCATCTCAGCCTGCTTGGCACACCAGCCTCATTCCTGAAGAAGGGCTTATGCCCGAAACGTTGATTTTCCTGCTCCTTGGATGCTGCCTGGCCTGCTGTGTTTTTCCAGCACCACATTTTTCAACTCTGATCTTTAAGGGGCCCTATTCTCTTCCGAGTTACCCTTTTGTCCTTAATGTATTTATAAAATCTCTTTTGATTCTCCGTAACCCAAAATGCCAAAGTTACCTCATGCCCCCTTTTTGCCCACCCGATTTCTCTCTTAAGTGTGCTCTGACTGCCTTTATACTCTTCTAGGGATTCACCCGATCTCTGCTATCTATACCGGGCATATGCTTCCTTCTGTTTCTTGATTAAAACCTCAATTTCTGTAGTCATCCAGCATTCCCTACACCTGTCAGCCTTGCCCTTTACCATAGCAGGAACATACTGTCTCTGCAATCTCGTTATCTCATTTATGAAGGCTTCCCATTTTCCAGTTGTCCCATTACCTGTGAACACCCGCCCCAACCAACTTTGAAAGTTCTTGCCTAATGCCGTCAAAATTGGCCTTCCTATCAACATCCCAATGTGCCACACCTCCTCTAGTTTAATATTAGCAGGGCTACGGTCAGATTCTTTGATACCTAGCAGCACCTCCATGCCTGTGTGGTTCTTTTCAGTAAACTTTCAATTTATAATCTGGAGTTAAAAAAAGGAGATGGGCCCACTCTTGTCATTTACTCAAACAGAAGTTCAGCTCCAAATCTACATATACTCCACTATTAAAAGTACCTTTAACCTCTGTAATTGGAATGCACGACAGAAATGAGCTATTAATCCGTCAGCTTTTGCCACTATTTACTTAAAGCATTGCCAATCCGCCTTTGTTTCAAATTCTTCACACAACAAACATATGTCAATAGTAAATAAAATTAATTTTTGAGTCCAGTGACCCTTGTTAAGACTAAGTTTGTAATTTCTGATCTTGTTTATTTCATATTTCCAGCATTTGCAGTTCTTTGTTTTATTATAAACATACATCAATCCTAGTCTTGACTATTTTAATTAGTCCACAAATTGATAATGATATTCAATGCAAAACAAAAAATTCTAAACATGTGCAGCTAAAGCCTCATTGCATCATTTCCGGGCCTCAATATTTGTTGTCTCCAAATTCTATTAAGCACCTCACATGCATCTTTCCACAAGCTTCAGTTTATTTAAAGGGTTCACACCTGGTTGGAAGCAGACAGCATCCACAGGGGGAGAAAGTAAAGCAGTCGAAGGGTAAGGTGAATGTAATTAGAACAAACCGCTCACTTGAAGGGTAAAAGCCAAAGAGTACGGATTGGGCCAGTTAGCCTCTTAGATTGTGCTGTAAATAGTGCACACTTCCATCATCCCAGTCTTCACTATGGTTTATCATTCTCATCACGCTGTTTTCAAAATACTTAAATGATTTTCAAATGCTGTCACGAGAATTCAGTGATCTCCTACTGCTTTATGATCCAGACTGTCGGACAAATTGACCTTTTCCTCTCCCCTCATTCCCTTAACTCTAAAATTGACAGTGGCTCATTAACCCACTGCATTCCTACTCTGTGGAATTTTCTACCAAGCAATGGCTTCTTACTAGCTATATTCTTACCTTTTAAAACCTCAGACTTCACCGGTCTCATTTTTCCAAACTAGACTTTCCATGAATCTCCATTTACCCCATAAGTGATTTATTTTATATCCCTTGTTGCAAAGATATGTCTTCTACTACTTAAATACAAATTATAGTTATTAGATTTAGCGTATGGATGGCTGGTAAACCAAATATGAACATATTCCTGCTCTGACCTTTGCAGTGTAGTATTAACAAAGTAGAAGTATAATTTATTGGGTTCTTTGTTAGGTTCTTTGTTGGCTCTTTGCAACAAGTGACTCTATGAAGTTAATGATGAATGATATAGAATTGGAGACCAGAGAAAACACAACACTTTGAGCTGTGGATATACAGGTTGAATGAATAATTTGCAATAAATGTGACCATGATATCTGTTTGCTGTATTTATGATGATCAGAAATACACTGAATTAATCCTAAAGAATATCCAACTAGATATTTGAAACATTACCACCTTCTTCTGCCCAAAATTTGATTCTGTTTATTTATTATATTTATTTTAAAACATTAACCCATCTATTACAACAATTACAACCTGATCTCTAATGGCAAAATCTGGATGTTAAAAATTAAGTTGCATATATTCAATATGTTGCAAAAATGCAAATTATTTTGCTTGTGATAACATTTAAATATAGGCATAACTCACTTCTATCACATTTGAGCTTTTATAAGCAACAACTAGGGATGTAACAATGCAGAAAATTGCACAGCTAATAGCACCAAAATATGCATCCACAGATTTTATGTCTTTACTGCAAAAGGATCATTATCTGTTTTTACTAGTCATTTGATTTAAAGGAAGTTCAGGATGAAGAAGGGTCACTTGACTTGAAAAGTTAACTCTGTTTTATCTCCACAGATGCTGCCAGGCTTGCTGCGTTTCCCCAGCAATTTATATTTCTTTTTCAGTTTTTCAGCATCCACAGTTTTTGGATTATTTCTGGGGTTTTTTTCTGTATCCACAATTTTCATCATGAATTAAAAGACAAAGATGGATTCAATTACCGGATAATGTTTTTTAAAAAACTGACAATTTACTCACTGCCCTTTTTGTATCATATAGGTCATGTCACCAGTACTCTTATTCCTTGTCAACCTGCTCAAATTTTGCAGTTTTATATCTACACAAGTAAATGCAATAAAAATAGGCTACAGTTTTACACCATGGTATCTACAACCTAACAATTTGCGCAACCAAAGGTCAGTAACTGAATTTATCACCTTATATCAGCTGGAATTCAAACATTGAAAGAAATGATTTATTTTGTTCTCCTGGTAAGTAATGAACAAAGTAGAGAAAATATGCTTCATTCATTGCTTGCATAAAAGGTATGGATTAAATGTATTATTCATCAACCAACGTCCAGTTTGGCTGGAAATACAACCTCAGGTTAAAGCATACTTTTTTGTAAAAGTTCCATATGAATTGATACAAACTCCTAATCAATGAACGGCAATCTTTCTCAATACCACTCCTGGAATAATGGGCAATTATTTCACCGTGTCTTAGTTAAAATAAGTTACCATGTTTCAAAATCAAACTCTAATTCAGCTGTTTGCTTGATATAAATTGCAACACCTTGACAAGAAAGCTCCTGGGAGTTTTACTTATTGTATTGTTCTTTAGGAATAAAAATAGCACCAACTATGAGATAGAAGTAATGTACGCACAATGGTAGGAGTAATGATGTGGTGGGGAGAATTCATTGAGCATTTATAAGTGACTTTATTTAAAATCTTGCAAAAATTTATTAATGTTTGTCACATTTAAAAGGAACAACTAATCAATAAATAAGAGCTGGACATCTCACTTGATAATTCAAGAGACTTTTATTTGTTTTCCTCAGTAATCATGATATTTTTACTTTGTGTTATCTTTCACTTCAAATGTGAACAAAAAATAGAATATTAATGAAGTATACTTAAAACACATTCAGAAAATAATATAAGCCAGGGCCAATAAATTAGCATGCCAGTTATGAATCTGCACTGCTATTACTTGTGAATCCATCTGACAATTTTTGTAACAAAGAACAAAGAGATTCTGATATTTACTAATAGCTATACCAAGAAAAAGAACAAATTGTTAATACCAATGGATTAGGTATATATAGTGTGGGCAATACTTGTTTGAGCAGCACTTTGGAGACCTACCGTGGGTCAATGATATGGACGAAGAACAATGCACAGGTTATAGAGATAATGGCCTCCAGCACTTTCTAGCCCGGTGAATCGATATAAGACTGCATGACATTTCTCCTCCAATTTCATAGACTAAATAAAGCAGTTGGCATCAGCTGTCAAACTTTCAGAAATCAATTTAAGACAGTCAGGAATTTCATCCATGACAGCAAATGTGTCACATTTTTCTTAAGAGTAGTACTCCACTAAAATTCAGAAAATCCTACAATTTCATTTACACCTTACTTTGCTACAAATGTAAGAGTGAAAGGATAAGACTGCACAAAGAGAAACATCCTCAAAAGAGGATGCAATGTACAAAAGTGCAAGCTATTGAAATCAAAGGCTGCAGTGAAAATAGTGGGCTGAATTCTTTCAGCCACTGACGTGGGTTGTGGCACATCAGTTGTGAAAATAAGACAAGAACGGAAAAATAAGATACCCAATATCAACAAAGAATAGTCTGAGTTTATAACCAAGATTTGAACAGCAAAGTGAGAATTTTGATACTGAGTGGTAAGGAGTCTATTTGCAACCAATAGCATGCATTAATATGTCATTAACACTTAATTGTGCCTCATTTATATGCAGTTTCCAATAATGCCAGGCATCAGAGAATTCCCAACATGAAATCCAGAGCTGGTATCTGGTGGCACCTTCCATTGCAATGTAGTTGCCAGGCTACTTTGCAGACAGGGCAAAGCACCCATCTCATGGAGTGGAACAGACTGCGCCTCAGGGCTTCTTGCTTGTTATTGTTAGTACTCACCAGTTTGTGCCTACTTGGATGTTCCAGCACTTATGCCTTGCCTTTCTTTTTCACATGTTACTGCTTTAATTAGAACCTCAAGCTCACAATACTTACGTCTTGTCTTGCTGGGTTGCGCAGACATAAAGCCAGGCAGTTTGTCATGTTTGGCAGCAATGATCAGCCAAGGAGGTGGACTTGTTGCTGCACATTATGCTATGTCAATATCACACTGACAGCATTTGGCTTCTATGAACACTGCAAACAGACTGCATATGCTGTGAAGAAATGGCAATATTTCCAGTCTAAGAGGAGTTGTCCTCAATCAAGTCAAGGGTTCTGTCGTGAGTCAGGGGGCCTCATCACAGTCAGGCAAGAACAACATTTGATCTTAGACCAGGGGCTTAGATCAAATAGTTGGCTGCTTGGAGTAGTCAGGAACAGGGGTTCTATAGCTGTACAGTCTGGGAAGTTAGCCATGGGCCAGGTATGTAGGTCCAGTGCAACAAAATGATTTGCAGTCAGTCAGTCAGGGAGCAGCACAGATCAGTCAGTGGCCTGGTCACTCTTCATCTGGACTGTCATTCAAGTCCATCAGGGGACAGGCTGGACCATGGACAGACCTGCAGTGTCTGCTCACAGAAAGGGAAAGGCTGGGGTATGGGGTGACGGGGTTGGGGGGGAGAGGGGGGAGCTGTGTGTGCAGAGTGTAATCAGTGGCCACTCTGTGATTATGAAGTTGATGAAGTCAATTATGTGGACTGGATACAGCATACTTGGATGCAGAGGGGAAAATAAATGAAGGGAGACAACTGAACATCTAAGGGTGGGATATGATAGTGCATTGAAGGAGATGGGTTATTCCAAAAGCGTGGATCATTGATAGCTACAATCACTTTGGCTTTGACGGGAGAGACACATGGCAAAGCTGTGGTTCAGCAGAGAATGTTGGGAGATGAAGATTCAAGTGAAAGAGGTGGGTGGGAATATATGGAAGCTCATAAATGATAGGGTTAACAGAGAGAGCAAAGCAAAAAAAAAGGGTGTTCAGGGCATCCATTGAGTACCAGGCTGAGCTTCTGCCTCAATCTAGCATGGGGTAACCTCTATTGCCTGACATCCTCATCCAAATCACAAATGTGCTGTGGAATTTGAAAATGACTGGCACCACAGTTGGAGTGGATAGTGTAAGTGGTTCATTTCTATCTGAAGATCTGGGGTTTACTTGTGAAATGCATGATACCCTTCAATGGGTGATTGCACTAATCTGACACTTACACAATGCACATCAAAGTCAAGCAATATTCTTGTAAATGTGATTAAAATTGCAAGCAGTTTGGCTAAATTAAAGTAGAATAAATAATTTCCAGTAATGAGTCAGCAAACAATTGATATAATATTGTCAATACCAAGATAACAGTCAAGACAGAGCTGTCCAGACATTAAATAGGCAAAATGCGGTCAATCTTCAGCAACACCTTATATACCAGTCTCCTCCATATAGTGTCCACTTGATACAACACAGACCTTAAGTTATACAATGATACTACTTTTCACATGAGGCTGAACTTATCCTTATCAAAATTTAACAGGGACTGTCATATTTTGGGGAGTCTAACATTTGGAAATAAATTTAATATAGTAAAGTTCAAAGACCATACCTCTAAGTCCTATCATAATGTATCATGTAATTCAAAACAGCCTCCAGTTCTCTTCTCAGAGACAGATCTTTTTAAATCTAACTGGGGAATCATTTTAGACCATGCCATAAATTCACGGTACAATCATGGCAAGTAACATTTGTGGTTGAAAAGTGAGATGCAAGTCACTAACACCAGTTTATTACCTTAACATAAATCTTACTGAATTTATTTACACTTCTTGGCACATCTCATGATGAGCATGTTGTTTCTCCTCTGAGAGGTTTTGTCTGTATTATGATTAAGGATAGCAACACTGCAGTTCTGATTTTTTGACTTTAAGACGTGCAAAGTATCTGATGTGCATTATATTGACAAGTGTGCAACAATTGCCAGGAATAGCTGGGAGAGCTTCAAGTGAAGTGTTTCTGGAAGTAAATGAGATTTAGCAGTTTTGTATTCAACCAGGAACAAGATTTTTCTGCAATTGCTTTTTACTTCTGTGTATTGGAATGTTAAGTCACTTGAGGATATACAAATTATGAAGCCAAGTAGAGGTCATCCTTGTTTTGCGGGACTGATGACAATGAAAATTGTACTTGCATATAGCTGCTTCTGTGATTTCTGGTAGGTTTCCACTGGGGGATTTTTGAATCTCACCTCTCCGGTAAAATGGTAGGTGTTACAACTGAAGGTAGACAAGTGTATTGCTGCACTATTCCCAGTGCATTATGGCTCCTACGGTAAAATACAATACTCTACCCAGTTCCCAAAATGGCCAATTAACTTCCTTGGATGGAACCTTATAGGACCCTAACCCATGTGGGCTACAGTGAGAAATCTGGGCAACTCAAGAAGACTAGGAAGGCCTATCTCAACATTGGAACCAGTTAGCTATAACCCTGAACAAAGTACTCCAGGCGATGAGATGGGATTTTCATTTAGCAGTGAGAAGATGCCTATTAATGAGAATTATTGCTTGTTAAAAATGTCCAATCTTGCTTCATGATCTGCAGTTTCCTATCCTACCATTAGCTGCAAGGGAAGTAGATGTCACACAGCTTCCAATGTGAAAGGCAGAGCAGGTACCTGGTGACCCCTGCTCATTGCTTACTCTTCCTCGTTGCCAACTTGGATATCCAGTAACAAGACCTCAAGGAGCAGCCCAGCCAAATACAGCCCTCATTCAAGGGCAGCTGCCAGCATCTCAGATCCACTCTGATCCACGTAGATGGCACTTCTGCAGTTTAAAGATGCACTTTAGAGTACACTAAAGCAGAAATATTGCTGCAAGGACACATTGTGTCAGCTAAGAGAGGGCATGAAAAATCTTTGACGGATAGGATCAAGGATAACCCAAAGGCATTTTATGCGTATGTGAGAAACATGAGAATGACGAGAACGAGGGTAGGACAGATCAAGGACAGTAGTGGGAGACTGTGTATTGAGTCGGAAGAGATAAGTGAGGTCTTGAATGAGTACTTTTCTTCAGTATTTACAAACGAGAGGGACCGTATTGTTGAAGAGGAGAGTGTGAAACGGACTGGTAAGCTAGAGGAGAATACTTGTTAGGAAGGAAAATGTGTTGGACATTTTGAACAACTTGAGGATAGACAAGTCCCCCGGGCCTGACGGGATATATCCTAGGATTATATGGGAAGCAAGAGAGGAAATTGCAGTACCATTGGCAATGATCTTT
>NC_057719.1:52724510-52727372 GCF_004010195.1 Chiloscyllium plagiosum
GGTGACCTTTAAGCGGCAATTGGATAGGTACATGGATGGGTGCTTAAGCTAGGACAAATGTTCGGCACAACATCGTGGGCCGAAGGGCCTGTTCTGTGCTGTATTGTTCTATGTTCTATGTTCTATGTTCTATGTTCTATGACACACACCAAGATCATAGAGTGGTGCTGGCTGCATCCCAGACCTTTCTTAGTACACACACACTCAGCACACAGCTCAATTGTCACTGCTTTGCCTTGCTTTGCTTGCCTTGCCATGTCTTGCCCTGGAATACCACACCTGTTACTGCATTGGCACTTCAGCAAAAAGCCTAAAAACCTACAGTACTGCCACATTGACTGGCTGTTCCAGCACACACACACAACCAGGCTGCTTGTCATGCTTGTCAGTTGGGATCAGTCTAAGGGATGGATATCTTGCTCTAAGGCACAGTGAGATATCAATATTCCACTTGCAACATGTGCCGGTTGCCTACAGACAAACACATTGCAACTTTTCAATCAAATGGTCATGCCTGAAAGTGTGTGGAGTTGTGTAGTCCTCCATCAAGTCAAGGCAGACAGCTATCTGTCAGGGGACCTTGATACACAGTCCATGGGCTTGGCTATAGTCAGTCAACTTTTTGAGGAACAGTCAGGACACACAGGGAATAAGTTTACAGTCAATCCTGCAGTGCAATAATTGGAAATCAGGGGCAATCCAGTATTGTTAGTCGGGGCTGCAAAGGACAGAGTTTAGAGGTTGAGTCAATCCTTTTCTGGAGTGTTCACCAAAGTTGGTCAGGACCTGGAGATCCCAATTCTGGGGTCTGTATGTTAAGCAGGGGAGAGGGTGACAGACGAGCTGAAGGGGAAAGGGCTGCTCGCTGGCAATAGGGGGTGGGATGAAAGCGTAAACATGTGTTGAAGTGGGGAAAGGGGCATTGACAGGGGGAAGCTCATGATGTAAGGAGTTCACTGATACATAAAGAGATCACACGGATAGCTACTGGAGGGAGTTTATTCATGATAGGGTTAGGCTCCAACATCACACAGTTCCAAGATTAGTAGCATTAAGATGTAAAGTCAGGACTAAAAGACCAAAGAGGAAAGTCGGAAATGGAGCTCAGTATCCGTTTCTGGGAATTGTTGGAAATGGGCTGTCAGGATATTGTAAAGTAAAAGGGCACCGGGAGACTCTGGAGTGCTCTCTGGAAACCAACTGGAGTCGATCTGGGTGCCCATGGCCACACCCGGAGGAAATGGGAGGAATTAAAGGAAAACTTATTAAAGGTGAGGACTAGCTTGGCGAGGCTGAGGAGGCTATTGGTGAAGGGGGTCAGGATGGGTCTGTTGTAGAGAAAAAACTGAGGGCCTGCAGGCCATCCTTGTGGGGTATGGGTGTGTATAAGGACTGCATGTCCATAGTTAAGATAAAGCGCTGGAGGCCGGGAACTGAAAGTTATTGAGGAGATAGAGGGCATGGTTGGTGTCATGGATGTAGGTTTGAAGTGCTTGAATCAAGGCAGAGAATATGGAGTCGAAATAGGACAGGATGAGTTTGGTGGGGCAGGAGCATGCTGAGATGGTAGGTTGGCCAGGGTTGTTGGGCTTGTGGATCTTGGGGCGCAGGTAGAACCGGGCAGTGCGGGGCTGGGGTACAATGAGTTTGGAGGCGGTGAGGGGGGCTCACCGGAGGCAATGAGACCACAGACAGTGTGAGGAATTTTGGCTTGATGAGTCACGGTGGGGTCATGGTCAAAGGGGAGATAGGACGTGGTGTGGTAGAGTTGGCGTTCGGTCTCTGCGACATAGAGGTCCATTCTCCAGACTACTACTGCCCCACCTTTGTCAGCTGGGTAAAAAGTGGAGTGCTCCGCATTCAGAGGGGGTGAGGTTGGAGTAGGTGAAGGGGGTGGAAAAATTGAGGCGGCTGATGCCATGTCACGAACCAGAATAGGGAGGCTTCCAGTGTTGCCCAGATAGACTGTGCCGCGTCATCTTGGCATGCTGTGCTCTGCAAAACTGGATTAGACAATGAGGCAATGTGCTGGATGCTGAGGGACTGGGCGGAGGGGATCCATTTTTGAAGAGGAGAATGAGGACAAGGACATTGGGTGGAAGGAAGTTTCCTTATGGATAACAGAGCTCAGCTGTGTCAGGAGCTACAAGCCAGAACCTCATTGACACATGCCCCCAATAGATGACAGTTGGGAGCAGTAAAATAGTCATTGGATATCATGCCAACATTTCATTTGTATTGTGCGGGTGAACAGCACCCACTCTTAGTTTTATTTGTATTTGTTTTTGATGAATCTTAATAAAAACTCATCATTGGAATTGTCCAAATACTTTCCAACTGTGACAGAGTCCACTGGACAATGAACAGATGTTGGTCTGTGTGGACGTTAGGAACCGAGAAAGTGGTCGACTGAGTGGTAACCTGTGTGACCTTCTGACTAAACTGCAACTGGGCCAAACCGTGGAGTTGTGTGTGCCCAGAAGTGTAAGCCATGCCAGCTGTAAGCTGTCAACAACATGTGTTAGTGAAGGGCAACTTTGAGTGCCAATAGTAGACCAGGTTATTGGCTAGAGTTTAAAGATGGCACAGGTGCCAAGTATTTCAGTCCATTCTGGGATATCTGTGAGTGGTGAGTTCTTCTAGCTTTGGCAAATAAGAGAATTGGGTTTGAGAAATAGGGGTGCCATAGCTATATGGTAGCTAGTTAATGAGGTCAGTTTGGAAGAAATGGTGATAAAGCTCACTAAGCCTCGCAGGGAGAAACCCTTGTGAAACTCGATGAAATTGACACTGAGTCAAAATAGCTGAAAATGTGTTGCTGGAAAAGCGCAGCAGGTCAGGCAGCATCCAGGGAACAGGAGA
>NC_057719.1:52727402-52776783 GCF_004010195.1 Chiloscyllium plagiosum
GCGCTTTTCCAGCAACACATTTTCAGCTCTGATCTCCAGCATCTGCAGACCTCACTTTCTCCACTGAGTCAAAATATTAAAGTTGTGGAGCCTGTAATTGTAAGCAATTGTTTAAACCAAGTTTTGAGTTTAACATCTATCAACCGGTTTTCTTATTAAACCTAACTATTGATTCACTATGAAAACCAAACTTAATCAGTGAAGACACAGTGAGTGGTTCACCTACACAGCCAGTAACGTAAAAGTACAACCTCTTACTTCTAAATTTCTCAAAAACATTTACACACTCATATGCACTTCACGAAAAGAAAGAAAAATGAATTTCTGTGGAGAGATAGGCTTTCTAAAAACAATCTAACTTTGTATTATTAAAAAAGGATTCCATGTAGAATGATCTGAAGACTCCTGTTCTGAAAGTTGTAGCATCTTTGGTTGAGCTACTGATCATGCAGATAGTCAGAGAGTCATAGAGTCCTACAGCATGGAGATTGACCGTTTGGCCCAAACTGGTCCAGGCCGACCAAAATGTCCATCTAGTCTAAACCCATTTCCCTGCACTTGTCCCATATCCTTCTAAGAACTTTACTATCCCTGTATTTGTCCAAATGCCTTTTAAATGTTGTTAATGTACCTACCACAATGACTTCCGCTGGCAGCTCATTCCATGTGTGTACTACCATCTGTGTAATAAAAGTTATCCCTCAGGTTCCCTTTTATTGTTTCCCCTCTAACCTTAAGCTGATGCCCTCTAGTCCCCGATTTCCCCAACTCTGGGAGAATGTCTTTGGAATCTTACAGAACCAACTCACTTAGGAAATACTGAGAAGTTTTGCCAATCACTTTTTCAGTAGAACAATTAAGTTTTACCCTGAAATCAACAAGAGGATTATTTTCAGAAATCAGAAGGCCTTCTTCTTAGAATTCATGGCCCAATTGAAAGACCAGATACCAAACCACTTTCTATCCAGCCATTGTCCAACCAGTTCAGCAGGTTTCAACAAGCAGACAATTATCACCAGGCAATGTCCAAAGTGATCTCTGAATGACTCCTTTTGAAGAAATCTGTTCAGGTATTTCTACAAAACCTGAAATAAATTCCCTTTCGTGCAATCCAAGAAGCCAATTCCTTCAAGAAATTTAACGTTTAAATCCACTCTGCCCAGGTTTTTAAAAAAAGTGTTCTCCTCAGTGATTATTTTTACCGAAGTGAAAGAGAGGAATATTTGTTTCAGCAGAACTCCAATACATTTCAGTGAATAGATTTAGTTTTACATTCAGCATACTTTCATCAGATTGTAATATTTTTTGATGGTGTAAAATGTCTTCCTCACATTGGAGTTCCTTGGGTGAAATAGGAACATTGCTAATTTTAGTTGTGCCAGAATTTGTTCAAATTGCCTAGCTGACAACTAGTTTCCTTTTACTTTGTAGCTGTCAAAAATGATTTCCAGTTCCCTACGATAGCCTTTATTGGTCAGCAGGTGAGGAGATTGGGTAATGATAGAGAAATTGCTTCTTCATTATTTTATTCACTATTCATCCTTCAAATAATACTTGGCAGTTGTTTCAGCTTCGTGCTGTCTTAGAGTAATGTATGTGGATAGCAGTGAAGGTATATGTCCTGTGAACTTCCTATCATGTGAAACAGCTTCCATTACTTAATTCTTCAACACAGTTCCTATCCATTTTTACTGGGCTCCTGGAGATTATTCTAGGTGAAGCTTATCTTAAGCATAGAGTCATAGAATCCCTTCAGTGTGGAAGCAGGCCGTTCAGTCCATTGAGTCCACACCGACCCTTTGAAGAGCATCCCAGCCAGACCAGCCCCTCTACTCTATCCCTGTAACCCTGCACTTCCCATGGCTAATCCTGCATGTCCCTGGACGCTATTTACCATGACTAGTTCACCTAAATAAATAATTTATTTGTTTTCATTAAATCTTTATTTTCTTCAGTTGAAATCTTATTGGTTTTCAAGATTGCTGAAGATTTTGGGCAGCAGGGCTGCATCAGTTGCACTCATGCATATGTCATTGTTCTTGCATTTTGTAATGCTGTATCGGTTTATTCCATGGCAGATTAGGCCGCTCCCTTTCACAGATGACTAATTTGTATTTTCTTCATGACACTGTCTTCTGTCTTAACCCCAATCCCAATTTAAAACAAAAGTCAGTCCTGGCAATATTTGTAAAGATCAAATCAAAGTAATCACACTAGCACATGGCAATGCAATTCTGATCCACAATAAAGCATGTGTTACTCTGCATGTTGCCTAATTAATAGTCTTACTGCACAGTCTAATAGGATATTGAAACATATTTTAAGTCTCACAACCTGGCATCTCTTCACTGAATTTGCATTTGAATTATATTCTTAACGAAGAAAAGCAATAGCATTTAAAAGGGACAAAACAAAAACAGAAATCAGTGGAAAAGCTTAGCAAGTTTGACAGATTCTGTGCAGAAAAATCAGAGTTAACATTTCAGGTCCAGTTCCCATTTTGAGGAAGAGCCACTGGACCTGAAACGTTAACTCTGATTTCTCACCACAGATGTTGCCAGACCAGCTGGGTTTTTTTCAACAATTTCTGTTTATGTTTCTGATCTCCAGTGTCTGCTTTCAGTTTTTAGAAATGAACAGAGTTAGTTCACAAAGTCCTGAATGCTTTGTGTCCTTTTGTCCCTCAGAGGGCTTTGGTCGCCCACCTTCCAAAGATTCAGTTGTTATTTTGCCATACTGAAGAGTTCTCATTTTCAAGTATCATAGACAATTACTGCAAAACTGACTGATTATATTTTTTATATATGGGCACAGCTGCTACTACGCAGTACATAAAAATATTTTAAAGCAGTTGGAATAACCATTGACAGCCTTCAAAGTCATAGTCAAAGAGATCCACAGCACAGAGAAAGACCCTTTGGTCTATTGCATTCATGCTGGTTAAAAAAATACACCTGACCTTTCTAATTCTAAAGACCATCCAAAATGTAATTGATGCTTGGATGTTTAAATCTGCTTTATTTTAAGTACCAATTTTAAAAATATGAACTCTGAATGTCAAGCATTACACAAAGTGCGCACAATATAATGTATGTGCTTGTATGTATCTTTGATTGTGGTTACAACCAGGTGAGAAGGAATGATCATCTCTCTTCTTTTTAAATTCTCTCTCAGTTGTTTAGCACTAACTGTCACACTTAAATTAAACTTAATTAACCAGATGAAAAATGAAGGACAGCTAATTCCAAGGTTTCCTCAAAGCATGGAACAGACTTACAATTGACATTTCTGCAGCAAAGCACATTCCAGGCTGTGGCTGTGATGAATATGGGTTTGTAAGCAGCAACCAGCTGCAGGAGCATTTGTTTCCTGTGTTGTACTGATGTAAAGCTCCCAGGAGGTCCAGAAGGCTGGCTTGTGCTGCTAGCCTGAGAGATGGCAGTGTCATGGCAGGTAGACTCCTTTTCAGTGGGTTTGGATCCATGCCTTCACTTATCAGCATGACAGCTAGTATAATAGTAGTTATCAGACCTGAAAGCCTTGAGGAATGCAGCTCCACTGGTGCTTGCAATGAAACAAAAGCTTTTCTAATGTTGCTGCAAACGAGATTTGGAGACTGAAGACTCACAACTTTGTTGCGCATCCTCAGAGACTGAACTCAGAGCCTGCTCATTCCTTGATTGATCTTTTTATATGCCAGTACCTGTGAGTCTTATATTCCATAACTGTGAAGCTATCAGTAACTTTCTTCATTGGAGAAGTCAGATTTCCTCCCCTGCCAATATTTTTACAGGAAGTGAGCAATTGGATCCATCTTTGGGAGTAATGCAGAGAGGAATGGGGAAGGGAACATAAAGTGGATCCTTGTTGCAAGGATTTCTGTGTTTTGGCCTCCATTTCATACTGACATAATCACATCCAATGACAATGACATTGGTTCTTTGCCACTCCTATTTATCATCATTCTCCCCTTGCTGTCAATGTTGCTCTGCAGCATCTGCATAAAAGGAGTGTACGATGTAAAACTGGGTGAGTACGACCTCCTTGAGATTAAGGAGACAGAGAATGTGGAAGCTTGCAACTGTATAACTCTTCACATCATGGTGCTGTGTATTGAGATAATTTTAATTCCCAGGACTCATTTCCATTAGATTAGTGTGTATGAAGCACATAATATCATAGCAAGCCTTCTGTGGGGATCTATTTCTTAAAGCAAATTTGCACTTCTGCTTTAGTTTCCAAATTGCAACAGCATAGAAGAGTTTCAGGGCTCCCAGCTGGCTTTGTGGTGCCCCTTTAATTCTATAAGTCAGGCAACTGTTCAACACCTGCACAGGCAACAACCATGACAGTTGTAAGTGTAGATGTTGGTAGCATCAAAAGCATCACCCATCATCAATAGAAGGTTCAATTATCTCACAACAGCAGCAAGGTTGACTATGACTCTTCACCTCATCACTTACATCATCTGTACTTGGCAACAGTTTAAAACTGCTCTTTCAAACTCAACAACTACCACCACATTTTCAAAAAGGTCCTTCTTGAACTGCTATACAATGACAGTAAGACAGCCCGATACATCTTTCTCTCATCCTAAACATATCCACCTCCTTCTTTCTTCTCTGCACCCTAGCCTCTTCCCACATCCCAGCATCTACATAACCACTAACTCCTCCCAGCACTCCTTTCTCACTCCACATTTCACACAAATGTTTTTATCCTTCCCAAATCTTCTCAAAGGTTATTACAAACTCTAAAGAATGGATTATTCACCTTAAACATGTGGCCAGCTTTGTGAGGCAGGCTTGTTTTCAAAATGACTTTTTTTTAAATACAAGCACAAGGATCATGGAGGAGAAAATGAGGACTGCAGATGCTGGAGATCAGAGTCGAAGAGTGTTTCAGGCAGAAGGGCTTAGGGTTTATGTCCGAAACATCGATTCTCCTGCTCCTCTGATGCTGCCTGACCAGCTATGCTTTTCCAGCACTACACATTTCGACAAGGGCCATGGAACCTCAATTGATGCTGAATTCGGGTGCTGGCAAGTGAGACTAGATTGGGGTTGGGATTGTTTCCATCTCAGATCCTGAGGTATCTTCAATGCTGGATGGAGAAGGAGATCCCACTGGTTCCATTGGACGGTTTGGACCGAAGGGTCTGTTTCCATGCTGTACATCTCTATGACTCTATGGCTCTGTGGTAGCCTTTTGTAGAAATATTAGAGAAATAGGTCCAAATTCATGGTACAGTCGAATGTGCTTATTTGTGTCTAATTTACACACAATAAGTCAACCCAATGTGATCAGGCTCTTGGAAGCATTCCATCCAAAAAAGTAGGTTAACGCCCACGTAACTATTCCTAATTCTCTGATCCTTTCAGAAATAACTCCACAGAGGCCTGTATCCCATCTCCAACTCAGCCTTTGTTTACATGTGGAGAATCCTCACAGTGAGCCAGCTTCCTCAGAGCCAGCTCAGAGTGAAAAGAGCCTCTGACACTCTTGTTTGACATATATGTCAGCTATGACTCCCTGATAGGACCAGATTAACATCTCTAATCAGAGAACTCATATTCCAGGAGGCTGACCTCCTTACAATCACTGCATTCCTCCCCTTCGGAGTCCAAGGATACTGACCAGTTTTATTTTGGAGCTCCTCCTGCAGTGTTTTAGCACCAGTTCAGGTTCTTCCAACTGCTGCCTCTATTACGGATAGCGTGTAATGTACAGTAGCTCGCCTCATGAGCCCGGAGTGTTTCAGAAGAAACTCATTCTCTTCTTTAGGTGGCAAAGGAGTCAAGGCAGCAACATCCATTGTTTCTATCTCAGATTCTGAGGTATCTTCAATGCTGGATGGAGAAGGAAGATCCTACTGGGTCTGAAACAGTTGGAGAGACAGTCAATGAGCACATTGCTCATTGTGCTTGTTTGAACGGTTGCAGCTTTCATATAGTCCACATACTTGTTCAGGACCGTCACGCCTACCAGAGCTTTATATGTCACTGGAGCTGACCTCACATCGACCATGCCTCTTACCCAGGCAGGGCCATTTCCGTAGTTCCTACACCAAAATTCATCTCGCTTAGTGGAGTCATGTGTCCGGCATTAGTGTTCCCGAGGCCGTTTCACCCTCCCCCCAGGACTGGGAAGATTAGATTTAATCTGGTGCAGAGTCTTCTCCCCATCAGCAACTCTGCTGGACTATCCCTGCACTTGCATAAAAAGTGGTTCTATAATCAATAGAAAACTGGATTGGTTGCTATTTTGTGAAGCTGTAGGGTGTTTTATTAAGCCTGCCTTCAAAGTTTGGACTGCTCTTTCTGCCTGACCATAATCGATGGCATGGAGCTCTCCTTACACGATGAATACCATACGATGTTAAGAAATGCTCAAATTCCCTGCCACATTATCTATGACCAACATCCCTGGAAGTCCTTGTATTGTAAAAGATACATGCAATTTTTAAATCTATTCTGTCATTCTGTGTTTGACAACTGAACTGTATGCAAGTCCAGCCACTTTGAGTGGGCCTGCACAATGACTAAGAACCTAGAGCCATGAAAGGACCTGCACAGTCGGGTTTACTCGGCCATTCACATTGAATGTGGGGAACTGCTGGTGGTAATTCTTCTCCTTGTTGGCACTCTGGGCAATGCCCCATCAAGGCAGCTGTGTTTGCATCTAATCCTGGCCACCAGACACAACTTCTAACCAACATTTTTACTTTGGAAGTCCCTGGGTGACCCTGGTTGAATTTAACCAGTGATCTTTGCTCAGGGCAATCACTCTTTCTTCTGATATTAATATGCCGTCCTCTACAGTGATATGGTCTTTCTGGGTCCAAAAAGGTTTCAATTCTGGTTGTGATGGCCCTTTGGTTTCTCCCATCACCACCAGGTGCTTCAGTTTTGCCAGGGTCAAGATTAGAGTGGTGCTGGAAAAGCACAGCAAGTCAGGCAGCATCCGAGGAGCAGGCAAATCGGTGTTTCAGGATAAAGCCCTCATTCCTGATTAAGGGTTTTGCCCAAAACATTGATTTTCCTGCTCCTGAAATGCTGCCTGACCTGCTATGCTATTCCAGCACCACTCTAATCTTGACTCTGATCTCCAGCATCTGCAGTCCTCACTTTCTCTCAGTTTTGCCAGGACCTGATCTTTCTGCGTTCAAAGTCTGATATTGTCTGATACTAGACTTTTCCAGTGGCAGTACCATCATAGTGTATCTGCCAATAGGAGCCAGCTCAAGGCATCCACGTTGCTATTTGGCCTCCCGATGGTTTTCCAATTTGTAATTGTATGTTGAATTCAGCCTGAAGCTATGGGCAACACTGCCTTGTCCTCTTGAAGTGCACCTAGCAGGGTTTTCTGCTCCATTATTATTACAGATTTACATCCATTGGTGGAACATAATGACTCCAAAATATGACCACCAAACCATCCTTCTCTATCTGTGCGCATTTATGTCCTGCATTGCCAAAGTCCTGGATGCATACACTATTTGGCATTCCTCTCCATTGGGCCACCTATGACTTAATACGACACAGATACCATACGGGAAAGCATTGCATGTCAATGCCAGATCTTGCTTGAGATCATAGTGTGCCAACACCTTAGAGGATGATAGTTGTTTCTTCACTTCCCTGAAAGTTATGGCTTGGCTACATGATCATTTCCAATGCTGGCCATTTTTGAAGAGGTGATGCAAAGACACTAGGATGGACACCAGGTTATATATGAACTTTCCATAATAATTCACCAGCCCAGGAAAGACCTAAGCTCCGGTACTGATGTTGGAGCTGGGACACCTTTGATCACCTTGACTTTATCTTCAAATAGGTGTACCCTGGTTCTGTAGCCCAGGCAGGTCACTTGAGGTGCCAGGAACATTCATTTTTCCCTTTTAAGGTGTACCTCCACCTAAGTGAAACGTCTAAGGATTACTTTCAAGTTCTCTAAATGTTACTTATTGGTCTTCTCTGTTTTTGGCACATCACCTAGATAAATAGAGACCTTGAGTAGACTTTGTAAAATGTTTTCCATCATCTGCTGAAAAATTGCACAGGCTAATGACAGCCCAAATGGCAGTCTTTTATAATGGTACAAACCCTTATGGGTGTTAATTGCAACATTCTTCTGGGAGTCCTCAGCTAACTGCAATCGCAAGTACACATGAGTCATGTCCAGCCTCATGGCCCCTCTGCAAACTTTACATATACATCCTCTATGGAAAGGATTGGGTATTGTCCAGCTGTGAGAAGCAGTTTACCATTTTTTAAAAATGCCCAGAAACTGATCCATTGCCCTTCATAATCGATGCTGCCCAATCTGCAAACTGGACTGGTTTGATGATTCCTCCAATTTCCAACCTTCTGATTTCTGTCTCTCCTTTTGCCCATAAGGCAAGTGGCACTGGGCAGGCCTTACAGAATCATGGAATTGCTTCCTGATCAACATGCAAGGTGATCTTGGCTCCTTTGATAATCCCTAGACCTTCCTGAAAAACCTTCGGGTATTTAATTAGGATTTCACTCTGTCAGTCATTTTTTAATTGCAGAATGTTGAGCCAGTCTAGGTGAATCTTTTTTAACTAATTTTGCCCCATCAAGCTTGAGCCCAAGCCTTTCACTGTAATCAGTGTTAACTGAACCAGGTGTCTGTCAGAAGAGGCCAGAACCAAAGTTGTTCCCTTAATCTGTAAAGATTCGTTGGTATTGGTTCTTAGGCTAGCTATAGTCTTGCACAAACTTAAGAGTTGGAGTCCAGAGCAAATTTTGTTCAAGACAGGTTCTGCAACCATTGGTATCAAATTCCAGAACTGGGTGACCATTTAACCAGATGTTTATTTTGATTGGTTCTGATTCGGATGTGTTTAGACAATTTAACTGTCCCAAACCAGATGTAGGTGAACTTTCCAGGGTCTGCATTCTCCAGGATACTGACCTATGAGTTCTCTTATTTAATTTAGGACTAGTGGGATTCTTTTGCTCCCACAAGTCTGCAAGCCAGTAGCAAGCACAATAGCTTGCTGGCCTGGATAATGAAGAAACTTTTAGCAATATGTCCAAGACTGTTTTTTTTTGGAGTTTTGCTATGGGTTGACTTGTTCAGGATATTGTTGAGGCTATGTTACTGCCTTCACTCAAGTGGTATTCCCCAAGCTCAGTTGGACTGGTGATGGTGTCCATTGCAACTCATATGCTTGACTTACTGTGCTTTCCAATGATAAAGCCAGTTGTACTGTTTGCAGTCTAGTTGTGCTTCAGTTAGTAGACACTTTTTCATAGTTACATCATTAATCTCACTCCTGTCACCACTGAAATACTTCACAGAGGACGTTACCTGTTATCAAGTCACCCTTTATATGCATGTGGCGAGTCCTTGACACTGACCAAGTTTCCTCAGAGCCAGTTCTCAGAGTAAAAACAGAACGTCAGACACTTCAGTTTTTATCAGTCAGCCAGGGCTCCCTGATTTGACCAGACTAATCAGGGAACTCATATTTAATGAGGTCCACCTGGCTGACCTTGTTATAATCATTACATATTACATAATCAGACTTCATATTTCCACCCTTGAAATAATACCTTCTGCAATGGGTATAATTCAGCTGGTTTACCATTCATATGAGGATACAGACCCATCAGGGTTTCCCCTCACCATCTGTTTAGATGTACAAGTCTGTCAGCCACCTATTGTGCCCAACCAAAAGCCAGTTAAGAGGTCTGTATTGTGTTTTGGGTATGTGGGAACATTAACTCATCATCTCCTGAATCTGTATATGATTAGAGCTCATAACGTGGCCATTTGGCCCATCATGTCCATGCACTCTGCAAGAGAAACACATTTAATCCCAATCCTCTGTAATTTCTCTGTAAACCTGCATTTCTTTTTCAGATCAATGTCAAATGCACTATTAAGAACCATATTTGAATCTGACTCCATAACCTCCCCTGAGCATTCCACACCATTATCAAAGATTTTACTTGTCAACTTTTACTCATTTACCATTTTCCTTTAATCAGTGTCTTCTACTTCTCAACCCTTGTGCCAATCAGAGCAGCTTTCTCTGGCCAGATCCCTCATGATTTTCAAACTCTTCTCAATCCTTTCCACTCTAAGGAAAGTAACCTTACTAGTGGGTGGCACAGTGGCACAGTAGGTAGCACTGCTGCCTCACAGCGCCAGAGACCCGGGTTCAATTCCCACCTCAGGCGACTGACTGTGTGGAGTTTGCACATTCTCCCCGTGTCTGCGTGGGTTTTCTCCGGGTGCTCCGGTTTCCTCCCACAGTCCAAAGATGTGCAGGTCAGGTGAATTGGCCATGCTAAATTGCCCGTAGTGTTAGGTAAACGGTAAATGTAGGGGTATGGGTGGATTGCGCTTCGGCGGGGCTGTGTGGACTTGTTGGGCCGAAGGGCCTGTTTCCACACTGTAAGTAATCTAAGTAATCTAATCTAGTTGATATCAGCAATCCTTGGAACTGTTGTCATAAATCTTCTCTGTACCCTGACTAATGTCTTTACACCATAAGCAGCTGTGGCTGATTTCCACAAGCTATTAAAGCTATTATCAAATTAATTTTAATAAATTGCAATATTAATACTAAATGGTAAATATAGTATAGATTACTGACCATAAATTGATATAAATATCCTCACAGTGAAATATGACCAACTACAGCTTGGAGTTATTTAACTTCTTACTTGTTTCCCTGCAACATGCCTTCTAGGGGATCAATGACCAATAATTCCTTCCGAACTGCACTGCCATTGTAATTAGACTGAAATGCAGTAAAAGCACCTTGTTTGTGTGTAAGATGTGGAGCACAATCTCATAGAGGTGTGAGAATGCAGCTATGGTGAAAAATGTATCAGAGTTGAGTGAGAAATCTTGCAAAGCCTATCTCGACTTCAGGAGCAACTCATGCCTCTTTCATGTCATTGCCACGTGGTGAGGTAAGACTTAGGTGCATCTGGGCAGTAACCAATGCCATTTGTGCAGGGTCATACTGGTTCATTTAGTTTCTCCATGATAAAGTCAGTGCTGCTGCCTAGGCAATAGGATTCAGGGATATAACTTGACATCCCGCAGGTACCGGCTGCCATGAACTGCACAAGTGATACCGAGCTTTTATGGCTTGGAAAAGGTGGATGCTAGGAAATTGTTTCAGTTAAACGAGGAGACTAGGACCCGTGGACACAGCCTTAGAATTAGAGGGGGTCATTTCAGAACAGAAATGCGGAGACATTTCTTCAGCCAGAGAGTGGTGGGCCTGTGGAATTCATTGCCACGGAGTGCAGTGGAAGCCGGGACGCTAAATGTCTTCAAGGCCGAGATTGATAGATTCTTGCTTTCTCGAGGAATTAAGGGCTACGGGGAGAACGCTGGCAAGTGGAGCTGAAATGCGCATCAGCCATGATTGAATGGCGGAGTGGACTCGATGGGCCGAATGGCCTTACTTCCACTCCTATGTCTTATGGTCTTATGGTCTAATGGAGAGGGCTGTATCACAATGTTGTGGAATTCATCAAAAGTAAGGGGTTCCAAACAACTAATGTTCAGATGATCTATAGTCATCATGGCCACTCTCTGGAGATATGTGTCCACTGTCCTGGTAGCTGCCATGACATGCTATATCCTAGAGCACCTCGTTTACCTGCAGCATTTCAGGGTCCAAGGACCTCACAAGGCTGGTTACTGGGGGATATGGGGTACCCAGTGCAACTATGGCTTTTTATAACCCTGCGAAAACTCCTAACTGATGTGGAGCACAGATATAATGTCACCCATGCATTGACCTAGATCGTGATGGAATAGTTGATAGGGCTGATGAAGATATGGTTCTCTGTATTGGTAGAGGGGCCTTTCTGTACAGACCAGACAGACTGCATTGTATCAACATGGTGTGCTGCACTCTGGAGAATTGGAGCAGCCAATGAGAGAATGTGATAGATGCTGAGAAGCTGGGGCTACTAAAGTAATCTTCCGAGGAGGAGGATGTGGATACTGGGGGGAAAGCAGCTCCCCTTACCCAAGATGGAACTTGGACACTCGGGCATTACAAGCCAAACAGGTCCTGATTGACACCCAGTTCCAACAGATGACAGCTGGGTGCAGCAACAATCATGGACTGTGAAATACTCATTGGAAACACTGCAGTGTTTGGTTTGCACTGTCAGTGAAATGCAGCGACTAATTATTTTGTTTGTAAAATATAGGTTAGAGCAATTACCTTGCGAGAGAAGTACCTTGGGACATGGTCAGTTACAAATAATGAAGTGAATTTGGTAAAATATGGCAACAAAATTCACTGAAACTCACAGAGTGAACCATTCCATGAAAATCGCTGAAACTGACACTTATCCAGAAAAAAAATAAGATTTAGCCCCAGTTTCCATTTCACAATGGTAAAAACAAGGACTGCAGATGCTGGAAATCAGAGTCTAGATTAGAGTGGTGCTGGAAAAGCACAGCAGGTCAGGCAGCATCCGAGGAGCAGGAAAATCGACGATTCAGGCAAAAGCTCTTCATCAGGTTTCCTATGAAGAGCTTTTGTCTGAAACGTCGATTTTCCTGCTCCTCAGATGCTGCCTGACCTGCTGTGCTTTTCAAGCATCACTCTAACCTAAACTTCCATTTCACAATGTCTGAGCATGAATGGTTGCAAGTATATTCCTTAAAGGTTCATAAAGATAAAACAATGGAATGTTACTTTTTTTTTTAAATCACTGATGGAAATTTACTACATAAAAACCAATGTAGGTTAACCATGAGAATTGAATAACTGAATGAAAAGTAGTTTGAAAATAATCATAAATACCTCCTGGTCCATTCTCCAATTATGGGAAAATAAAAGTTGAAGATTTATAGAATCATAAAGATCTATAGTATAGCAAAAGGCAGTTTGGCCCATCAGGTCTGTGCTGGTCAAATTCAACCATTGAATAATTCCAAACCCATTTTCCAGCCCTGAGCCAATAGCCTTGCATGCCTTGACACCTAAATATATCTTAAATATTCTGAGGATTTTGCCTCTACAACCTTACAGAAAGAGAGTTCCAGACTCCCACTACTCTCTGGATGAAAAAGCTTTTCCTGACACCCCCTCCAATT
Source organism: Chiloscyllium plagiosum (assembly GCF_004010195.1). Classification (NCBI taxonomy): domain Eukaryota; kingdom Metazoa; phylum Chordata; class Chondrichthyes; order Orectolobiformes; family Hemiscylliidae; genus Chiloscyllium; species Chiloscyllium plagiosum. Next base: position 52,740,516 of record NC_057719.1, read on the forward strand.
GGTTAATTTGCCTTAAATCTCAGTCTCCTGGAGATTAATCCCTCCATCAAGGGGGTAAATTTCTTCCTGTCTACCTTGTTTCTGCTCCTCATAGTGTTATGCATCTCAATCATGGCCCCTCTCTCTCAGGAAAACAACCCTAATCTATCCAATCTCTCTTCAAAACTGAAACTCTCCAGCTGAGGTAACATCCTATAATTCTTCTCTGCACCATCCTGTAATGTAGATTCCAGAACTGCACACAATACTCTAGCTGTAGTCTAATGTTAGTCTTATTCAGTTCCAGCATTATCTCCCTGTTCTTTGCTTGACTAATAAAGGCAAATTTTCCATATACCTTCTTAACCACATTATCCAACTTCACTGATGCCTAAGGGACCCGTGTACATGCACACCAAGGTCCCTCTGATCGCCAGTTCATCCCAAGGCCCTACGTTCATCCTGTATTCCCTTGTCCTGTTTGTCCTAGCAAAGTGCATTACCTCACATTTATCTGCATTGAATTCCATTTGTCCCTGATGACCCCATTTAAGCAGCCATCTATATCCTCTTGTAGACTAACACTATCCCCCTCACTATTTACCTCCTCATCAATTTTTCAGTCATCTGTGAACTTATTGATCAACCCTCCTACAGTCAAGTATAAATCATTTATATAAACCACAAACAGCAAGAACCCTTACACTGACCACTGTGGAACCCAACTGGGCACAGACCCCGTTTGGAAAAACACCCCTAAGCCTATTGAGGGTCCAGTTTGCTAAATTTTCTTGTATTCCATGGGCCTTGCCATCAGCGTCCCAACTAGGACCTTACCAAAAAACTTGCTGAAGTCCAGGTCGACTACATCACATTCATTGCTGTCATTTACAGAAGTGGTCACCTCTTTGAAAAATTCAATCTTGTTGATCAGACATGTCCTCCTTTTAATTAAACAATACTGACTATCCTCAATTAATCCTTGCCTTTCCAAATGTAGATTAATTCCATCTCTCAGTATTACTTCCAAATGTTTCCCCACCACTGAGGTTAGACTGATTATTCTACAATTTCCTGGTTTACCCCTTGTTCCTGTCTTGAGTAATGATACCATGTTGACTGGCATCCAGTATGCCGACACCTCTCCTGTGGCCAGACAGGAATCAAACTTTTTGCAAGCAATCTTGCTATTTGCTCCCTTACCTCATTCAACAACCTGGTTTATATTTCATCTTGCCTTGGAAATTTATCTATTTATCTATTCTTTAACCCGCCAGAGCACTTAGAACTTCCTCTCTGTTAATGCTAATTTCTTTAATTGTATCACAGGTCTTCTCCCTGATTTTTATACTCTCTCTCCCCTCTCATTACTGAACACTGACCAAAAGTAATAGGTTCATTGACATAGAGCATAAAACATTACAGTGCAGTACAGGCCCTTCGGCCCTCGATGTTGCACCGAACTGTAAAACCAATCTGAAACCCATCTAGCCTACACTATTCCATTTTCATCCATATGTCTATCCAAATGACAATTTGAGAGAATATAGAAATTACATTTAACTGATGGCATAATAAAACATGAACACAAAACGTTAACTCTGTTTTCTCTACACAGATGCTTCCAGATCTGCTGAGCTTTTCTAGCATTTTCTTTTTTTGGTTATGATTTACAGCATCCATAGTTCTTTCAGTTTTTATTTGATACAATAAACATGCTCTTTCAACTGCATTTATGATGTTGTAAACTATCATCATCAAAGCAATTTTAAAAAACTATACATCATGTTACTGTTAGATTTCCCCCTTTTGAGTTTGAAAATGAGGACTTGATCTATGTTTACTTCTGTTTCTTCCTGCTTCAAGACTCTTTAAGTTGTAACCCTATGCAACATTCAAAATGAAAAATGCATTAATCTTCATTCACTTAAATATACTAATAATCTGTCAGTGGAGCTATCACTTTGGACTTGTGTTTCTCAGTTACTGGTTTTTGGATAATTTTCATTCATTGAGCCTTGGTTATTTAACAGAGTTGACATTAAACCTTTGTGACGGGCAGGAAAGGGTCAGAGAATTTGAATTGTCAAATTTGTAAAACTGACCACAACTGAACACACTTATGCCTTTCTCACTTTAATTGCAGCAGACCTCAGGGAATCTGTGCTCTGTAAAGACAGTTTTGTTGTTATATTTCATTGAATCATAGAATTTTTCAGTCCAAAAGGAGACCATTCAACACATTGTTTCTGTCCACATTCCCAACAGAACTACCCAGCTAGTCCCGTTCTCCAGCTCCATCCCCATGGCCCTCTAATTACATCACTTTCAAAGATATATCCAGCTATCTTTCCAATCCTCCCATGGAATCGACCTCCACCATTCTCCAAGGTAGCACATTCAAAATGCTTAGAACTCTCTGAGTAAAATAATGCTCTCTCATTAGTTATTGTCAGACCATCTCATAAAAACAGAAGATCCTTCTTTACCCTGTCAAAATTGCTCTTCAATTTGAACATCTCAATAAGGTCACCTCTTAATCTTCTCTGCTTCAAGGATAATAAATCCAATTTCTTTAATCTTCCTTGTATCTAAAATGCCTAATCCTTGGAATCTCTAGAAAGCCTCCTTTGAACTCTCTCCAGAGTTTTAACATCCTTCCTCAAATAAAGTGCATAAACTAAACACAAAATTCCAAATGTGGTCAGTCAATTTATTTGTAGAGATGCAGCACCAGTTCCTGGGTCTTTTATACCCTATGGTCTATTTTGAAAAACAGGAATTCTACAAGTCTTATTTCAGCTTGTCTGGCCACTTTCGGAGAATTATGCATGTGAAATGCAAGGTCTGTCTGTTCTTGTACTCCCCATTCAGCCTGTATTGTCTCTCTGTGTTTCTTCTACCAAAATGCATTACCTTAATATTTCTCTGTATTGAAATTCATCTGCCAGGTATCTACCCATTTGACCAACTTGTCAATGTCCCTCTGGAGTTGCTCAACATCATCCTTACAATTCACTATTTTCCTTGGTTCAGCATCAACTGCAAATTTAGAGATTTTGATCTCAACATCTATTTCCAAATCATTTATATAAATCAATGAAAGCAAGGGTCCCAAAGCTAATCCCTGAGGAATATCATTTGTTATTCATCCCCAATGTGAGAAATGCCTATCCCCATTTCCTATCTTTTAGCCAATTTCTAATCTATGCTGGCATGGATCCAGCAATCCCAAACATTTCTAATTTGCTAGCCAACCCGCCATGTGAAACCGTATCAAATTCTTTCTAAACCTCCAAGTATATAATATTCATAACATTACCCTCACTCATTGCCTGTATCATCTCGTCAGAGAATTCTATTTGTTAGACATGGCCTGCTGTCGACAAAACCATATTGACCGTCTAGAATAAACTTATTTTTCTCGAACTGTATATTTACCTTATGCCTTCCATCAGTTTTCTCACTATTAATATCAAACCCACAGAACTGTAGGTCCCTGGGTTACACTTTGACATTGTCTCAAAACAATCGATTCATATTTGCAATCCTCCAAACTCTAGGATAAATCCTGTGTTCAGAGTGGCCTGAAAAGTTTCTGTCAATACCTCTGCAATTTTTGCCTTTACCTCAGTTAGCATGCATCCCATCAGGCCTAGAGACTTGTTTATCTGGAGGGTACCCAGCCCTTTTAGCACCTCTTCTTAATCTATTATGTATTAATCATTTGCTCAACACTCAAGTTTTCAACTAGGCCATTGTTGACATCTTCAAATTTGGTAAAGAAAGAAGTAAAATATTCATTAAATACTTCTGCCATATCCTTTAATTCATGGAGAAGCTTACCCTGTTTGTTTCTTATGGGTCCCACTCTATCCTTCATTAATCTTTTACTATCAATATATTTGAAGAACATTTTAATGTTTTTTTTAGCAAAGCTTGCCAGCCTTTCCTCATGCTTCCTTTTAACTTTTCTCATTCCAGCTTTAGCCTCTGATCTGCATTTCAGATACTCTTCCTGATGTCTATTGCTGGAATGTATCTTATGACTCCTTTATCTTCCTAATTTCTCATCAATATCCTTAGTCATCCAGGGTACTCTAGCTTTGGCCATGATGTATTTATTTTTCATGCATATATATCTAACTTGCATCTTATTCATCTCTCTTTTATAGTTCTTCCACCTCTGTTCCAGAATGAGGATCCTTTCACGCAAAGTTTAAAACTGATCAATTTTAAGGCTATTTTGAAAAATGTATAAAGTGATATCATTGCTTCCTTCTCCTAAAAATTGCATAAAACCAATGTCATGAAATTCACTAGTGATGAGCCTGGGATCAAGTTCAATGGTAACTTATAAATTGAATCCCATTAAAATGTTTGAGTTGAATGGGATGACTTTTGCAGACACATCTATAGTGCCTGTCCATCCCACTCTAATGGGGATTATGCTGGACAGTTACACAGAAAGGTTGGAACTTGAGGAAACTGATCAATTTTCATCCACATCCATCAATCCCTCAAAATATTTCTTCAAGAAGCCCTTGTGTGAAGAGTTGATCTTGGATTCAAGGAAATTGAAAGAATTTCTTACCTTTCTATAAGTTTTCAGCTTTAACAATATCAGGTTAATGTAGTCAGGGGAAAAAAAATTACAGCCATAGCAGAGGCCATTTGGAAGAGTCCTCAGCAAAAATCCTCCTGATATTTATCAAAACACTTTTAATTACAATCAGAAAGCAGGCACAGAATAATTATCATTCATTGTTGCAAGCCAATAACAGATGCTGTATCTAGGATGCTATGGGTCTGATGCTCTTCTGAGATGATTGTGGAATCTGACCCTACTTATCTTGGGCATCATTCAATTTATCATTTTATTTAATTACACCAGTATTTCAAGCCTTTTACATTTATATTCAACATTACTCTTCCAAGACAGTACTTTATAATTATAAACCTTGTAAAAGGGAAGAACTTTGAAAAACATATTTTTCTTTAGATATTGTTGAATTCAGTGACAATCTAGTGATGAACTTGGACAGGACACACTGCAGTATAACCTGCTATAGACAGAGAAGGGGGAATGGGAGGGAAATGATGCCCACTTTCATTCATAGGAAACATGCCGCATGATCCCTACATCTGGTCATGTTGAGACAGGCAGTACTCAAAATTTCCTTTGGCTGTTTATCACAGTGATTGCAGTTTGTAGCCCAGTGATGTATGCTACTGGCTGCCCACTGGTCCAACAGTTTGTAGTTAGATTAGATTACTTACAGTGTGGAAACAGGCCCTTTGGCCCAACAAGTCCACACCGACCCACCAAAGCTTAACCCACCCAGACCCATTGCCCCTACACCTAACACTATAGGCAATTTAGCATGGCCAATTTGCCTAGCCTGCACATTTTTTTGGATTGTGGGAGGAACCCGGAGCACCCGGAGAAAACCCACGCAGACACGGGGAGAATGTGCAAACTCCCCACAGTCAGTTGCCTGAGGCGGGAATTGAACCCGGGTCTCTAGCGCTGTGAGGCAACAGTGCTAACCACTGTGCCACCGTGCCGCCCAAATTTTTTTTTTTACATTTACCCCTTACCTAACACTACGGGCAATTTAGCATGGGCAATTCACCTTACCTGCACATCTTTGGACTGTGGGAGGAAACCGGAGCACCCGGAGGAAACCCACGCAGACACGGGGAGAACATGCAAACTCCACACAGTCAGTCGCCTGAGGCGGGAATTGAACCCGGGTCTCTGGCGCTGTGAGGCAGCGTGCCACCATGCCACCCATCATAGTTAGTATGATACAGAGCTAGCCTGAAGCTCTTAAAGTCAGTGCACCCAATAAACAACAAGCTTCACTCATGAAGTGGCCCATCTTGAATTAGTGATTTGAGGTGGAAGGGGAAGTGATGGCATATTTCTACAAGAGGCTCAGAGACCCTCAAGCACAGGCTGTGAAGATAATGAAAGCAGAGGCTTTAGATATTATTTCCAGAAATCTGTCCTCACCGGCTAGATTGCAGTTTCAGTAAAAGTCAAAGCCTTCTCAAATGGTCAAGGTCAGTGAATGCAACTTTTCATGACATCTGTTACTCATTGCACTACCCGCTGTTCACAGTGCTGATGCATGACACACCCATCACTTTTTTAAAATTTACTGAGTTACGTGATTTTCCCCTCATTTATTGAATTTAAAAGTGTTTATTCCTCCATTCAGTTATAAGACATGTATTGCCTCAGTAAAGTGGAAGATTGTTTGTTTCTCTCCTTGAGTGCATCTTGAGGCTCCAGCAGTGGAGGTTATCTGCACAGGGGATGTCTTATCCTGAACCTATTTAATAAAGATCACACACATGGACAGTTCAAAACCTGCCATTCTACAGGTGGGGTTTCGCAAAAGGAAGACGTTAATGAATTTCCATGTTTCTAATTCCTTGATCTTATAGATATCTGCTGGTAGATCTTGCCCAGGAAGGTTACTCCTTGTGTGGCACGAAGATGGAAAACAGGCAGTAGGTTTCTTGAACATACCATTATGTGGTGAAATGTGAGATTCAGCACGGATGGTTTCAATGAGCTCCGAGAATTCTGTTGCTTGGCGACTGTGTGTCAAGGAGTGAGAACATGAAGCTAGAAAAGGGAAATGAAGCAAAAGTTTAGATTCATTATTATCATTGTTGCATTCAATAGAGTGTCAACAAGATGAATATTTGAGGATCTTTGCTGGACAAGTGCCCAGTACTCCCTCACAGAGAATGATAGGGGAAGTGGTGAGGCCTAGACTGTTGTGACAACAGTTATAGAATCATAGAGATGTACAGCATGGAAACAGACCCTTCGGTCCAACCCGTCCATGCCGAACAGATATTCCAACCCAATCTAGTCCCACCTGCCAGCATCCCTCCAAACCCTTCCTATTCATATACTCATCCAAATGCCTCTTAAATGTTGCAATTGGACCAGCCTCCACCACTTCCTCTGGCAGCTCATTCCATACGCTTACCACCCTCTGTGTGAAAAAGTTGCCCCTTAGGTCTTTTTTATATCTTTCCCCTCTCACCCTAAACCTATGCCCTCTAGTTCTGGACTCCCCGACCCCAGGGAAAAGACTTTGCCTATTTACTCTGTCCATGCCCCTCATAATTTTGTAAACCTCTATAAGGTCACCCCTCAGCCTCCAATGCTCCAGGGAAAACAGCCCCAGCCTGTTCAGCCTCTCCCTATAGCTCAAATCCTCCAACCCTGGCAACATCCTTGTAAATCTTTTCTGTACCCTTTCAAGTTTCACAACATCTTTCCAATAGGAAGGAGATCTGAATTGCAGGCAGTATTCCAACAGTGGCCTAACCAAATCCTGTACAGCCGCAACATGACCTCCCAACTCCCTCTCAATACTCTGACCAATAAAGGAAAGCATACCAAATGCTTTCTTCACTATCCTATCTACCTGCGACTCCACTTTAAAGAGCTATGAACCTGCACTCCAAGGTCTCTTTGTTCAGCAACCTTACCTTGCCATTACATGTATAAGTCCTGCTAAGATGTGTTTTCCCAAAATGCAGCACCTCGTATTTATCTGAATTAAACTCCATCTGCCACTTCTCAGCCCATTGGCCCATTAGCCCATCTGATCAAGATCCCGTTGTAATCTGAGGTAACCCTCTTCGCTGTCCACTACACCTCCAATTTTGGTGTCATCTGGAAACTTACCAACTGTACCTCTTATGCTCGCATCCAAATCATTTATGTAAATGACAAAAAGTAGAGTACACAGCACCGATCCTTGTGGCACTCCACTGGCCACAGGCCTCCAGTCTGAAAAACAACCCTCCACCACCACCCTCTGTCTTCTACCTTTGAGCCAGTTCTGTATCCAAATGGCTAGTTCTCTCTGCATTCGTGAGATCTAACCTTGCTAATCAGTCTCCGATGGGGAACCTTGTCGAATGCCTTACCGAAGTGCTCATAGATCACATCTACTGCTCTGCCCTCATCAATCCTTTTTGTTACTTGATCAAAAAACTCAATCAAGTTTGTGAGACATAATTTCCCATGCACAAAACCATGTTGACTATCCCGAATCAGTCCTTGCCTTTCCGAATACATGTACATCCTGTCCCTCAGGATTCTCTCCAACAACTTGCCCACCACCGAAGTCAGGCTCACCGGTCTATAGTTCCCTGGCTTGTCCTTACCACCGTTCTTAAACAGTGGCACCATGCTTGCCAACCTCCAGTCTTCCGGCACCTCACCTGTGACTATCGATGATACAAATATCTCTGCAAGAGGCCCAGCAATCACTTCTCTAGCTTCCCACAGAGTTCTAGGGTACACCCGATCAGGTCCTGGGGACTTATCCAACTTTTTGCGTTTCAAGGCATCCAGCACTTCCTACTCTGTAATATGGACATTTTGCAAGGTGACACCATGTATTTCCCCACAGTTTATATCTTCCATATCCTTTTCCACAGTAAATACTGATGCAAAATACTCGTTTAGTATATCCCCCATTTTCTGTGGCTTCAGACAAAGGCTGCCTTGACACCATCTATTTCCCCACAGTTTATATCTTCCATATCCTTTTCCACAGTAAATACTGATGCAAAATACTCATTTAGTATATCCCCCATTTTCTGTGGCTTCAGACAAAGGCTGCCTTGCTGATCTTTGAGGGGCCCTATTATCTCCCTAGTTACCCTTTTGTCCTTAATGTATTTGTAAAAACCCTTTGGATTCTCCTTAATTCTATTTGCCAAAGCTATCTAATGTCCCCGTTTTGCCCTCCTGATTTCCCTCTTAAGTATACTCCTACTTTCTTTATATTCTTCTAAGGATTCAATTGATCTATCCTGTCTCGACCTAACATATGCTTCTTTCTTTATCTTATCCAAACCCTCAATTTCTTTAGTCATCCAACATTCCCTATACCTAACAGCCTTTCCTTTCACCCTGACAAGAATATGCTTTCTCTGGATTCTTGTTATCTCATTTCTGAAGGCTTCCCATTTTCCAGCCGTCCCTTTACCTGCGAACATCTGCCCCCAATCAGCTTTCGAAAGTTCAAGCCTAATACGATCAAAATTGGTCTTTCTCCAGTTTAGAACTTCAACTTTTAGATCTGGTCTATCCTTTTCCATCATTATTTTAAATCTAAGAAAATTATGGTCGCTGGCCCCAAAGTGCTCCCCCACTGACATCTCAGTCACCTGCTCTGCCTTATTTCCCAAGAGTAGGTCAAGTTTTGCACCTTCTCTAGCAGGTACATCCACACACTGAATCAGAAAATCTTCTTGTACACACTTAACAAATTCCTCTCCATCTAACCCCTTAACACTATGTCAGTCCCAGTCTATATCTGGAAAGTTAAAATCCCCTCCCATAACCACCCTACTATTCTTACAGATAGCTAGGATCTCCTTACAAGTTTGTTTCTCAATTTCGCTCTATTCAGAGATCTATAATACTATCCCAATAAGTTGATCATCCCTTTCTTATATCTCAGTTCCACCAAATAACTTCCTTGGATGTATTTCCAGGAATATCCTCCCTCAGTACAGCTGTAATGCTATCCCTTATCAAAAACGCCACTTCCCCTCCTCTCTTGTCTCCCTTTTTATCCTTCCTGTAGCATTTGCATCCTGGAACATTAAGCTGTTTGACTCACTTCTGTTCTCAACTGTACCCGTCTCAGATCGATCTCTTTCCTCACTATCTCCCTGGGTTCCAACCCCCCACCTTCCTAGTCTAACTCCTCCCAAGCAGCTCTAGCAAATTTCCCTGCCAGTATATTAGTCCCTTTCCAATTTAGGTGCAATCTGTCCTTCTTGTACAGGTCACTTCTACCCCAAAAGAGATTCCAATGATCCAAAAATGTCAATCCTTCTCCCATGCACATGCTCCTCAGCCATGCATTCATCTGCTCTATCCTCTTATTCCTGCCCTCTGCTGGCCACAGAAATGTCTGTCTGTACCTCGGACCAGAGAATCCACTAACACAATTGATCTCTTGCAAGCCAACGTACCTCTCGTTGCATTAGAGCCAGTCGCAATACCAGAAACTTGGCTGTTTGTCCCATGTTCCCCTGAGAATCCATCCCCTCCTACATTTTCCAAAACAGCATACCTGTTTGAAATGGCTATAGCTACAGAAGACTCCTGCACTAGCTGCCTACCTGTCTTAACTTTCCTGGACTTAACCCATCTACGTGACTGTTTCTGAGACTTGCCCCCTTCCTGTAACTGCCATCCATCACATACTGTTGCTATTGCAAATTCCTCATTGCTTCTAACTGTCTCTCCAACCAATCCATTTGATCTGATAAGATTCACAACCAACAACATTTATGCTAGATATAATCCATAGTAACCCTTAAATTCTCTTTTAACTCCCACATCTGACAAGAGGCACATATCACTCTACTAAAGGCCATTTTTCCTCCTTCACAATCTACCATCCCAGAAAATAACACCGTCTTATTCTTCTACAAACACTGCCCCAGGTTAAATGAATAGTTATGGCTTATATTTTAATTTTAATCAAGAGACATATCTCTAAAAACATATAGTCAAGAAAGAACCCACTATACTCACTACTGCAGATTTTCTGTCAGCCACACTTGAAAACAACAATTCACTTATCTGATTCTGTGCTGTGAACTTTGCCCAATTGTTCCTCCAAGATCAGTTGTGAATTTCACTGGTTGTCAATTTTCCCAGATGCACTCCGATATCCAGCGATATATGAATTGAAACAGCAAAGGCAGTGTCAGTTTCTTTCTCTCTCTCTCTCTCCTGCACTGACCTCACCTTGTGCTTCCTTCGTCTGTTCTTCTCCCTTTTAAAACTGCTGTTGTTTTGACTTTTTTTCCAAAGTTCATACAAAACAGTAATTGCTGATCCTGGAATTTGAGGCAATCACCTCCAGCACCTAAAAACCTCAAAAAAGAATCAGCTGTTAGGGCCAGAAATCTTTCCCGTCGTCACTACTTGAATCCAGCAGCTTTAGTTTATAAAAGCAAATGAAGAAGAGATACTGGGCTGAAAAGATTTTCTTTACTTTTACCTCAACAGATGCTGACTGATCTGCTGAGTTTTTAGATTAGATTAGATTACTCACAGTGTGGAAACAGGCCCTTTAGCCCAACAAATCCACACTGACCCGCCAAAGCGCAACCCACCCAGATCCATTCCCCTACACTTACCCCTTCACCTAACACTATGGGCAATTTAGTATGGCCAATTCACCTAACCTGCACATTTTTGGATTGTGGGAGGAAACCGGAGCATCACGCAGACACAGGGAGAATGTACAAACTCCACACAGTCACCTAAGGCGGGAATTGAACTCGGGTCTTTGGCGCTGTGAGGCAGCAGTGCTAACCACTGTGCCATCGTGCCGCCCACAATTTCTCCAGCACCTTCCGTTCTTTAGTTGATAGGTTGTTTCTGATTTTGACTTTTGCTGCTGTTTTCTTCAGTGGTTATGAGAATGAGAAAGTCTTTTCATAAAGTCATAATATACAGGAGCAGAATAAGGCCAAGTCTCCTCCACCATTTGATCATGGCTGATGTGCTCCTCACCTCCATTTTCCTGCCTTCTCTCCATATGCTTTAAACCCACTACCAACTAAAAATCTGTCTAACTTCTCCTTAAATTTACTCAGCTTCTACTGCACTTGTGGGGTAGTGAATTCCACAAATTCACAACCCTTTGAAAAAAGTAGTTTTCAAAAGTTATTCCCAAGTAGGTGGGGTTGAGACCATACATTAGCCTCTGTCCATCCATGTGTATGTGTAATTATATTTTTGGTACTGGTTATGTGGAGTTGGCTTCAGAGGGATTCACCCTTATCACAAATGCCTGAGCAGCCTTGTCCCTGGTTCAACATTCAGATAATCCACTTCACCCTCCCACATGTACCAGTTGCTAGCAGCCACCAATGGAGCTTGAACAAATCCAACTCGAACATACCATTCTGATTTATACAAGTCTGGAGCCCATCTTTTCCAGTGTGAAGTGATGCCCAAATCCATGAGAGTACTTGCAGCCCAAGCCATGATCCTGCATCTGATATTGAATGTCTCAGATTCCATTCTTGCACAGGGAGAATCCAGTCTCAGATGGAGATCGTGAAAACCATAATCATTTGTCAGGCAAGCGCAAGTAGGTTCATCTTCCGGTTGCCATTGCTGCAGACACCAGTGAATGAAGCAGTGTGCAGATCCTCCCAGCAGTCTAGCAGTGCATCCTCAACGAGATTAGGAATGTTGCTGGAATGGCACCCAAGTACCTGTTTCACCAAATTAAGCATTCACTAAGATGGTTTTCAGATCATGATAGCACCAAGTGAACATTATTAGACTTGTTAAAGAACATCCAGCCATAAATATGTGAGTATTACAGTGTCACTTGTGCTATCAATTGAAGCCTGCATTGCTGGATATCCCCCTAGCCTGGCAAACTCATGTACTCACAGATTCTGCTTCTTACTGCTAAATGAGGTGGTGAAGTTCTGTCTTTTATGGAGGGCCTCTATAAACGTTACAGATGCAGAAATGGACAGCGAACAGTGAGTGGTGGTTAGTTTCACAATTCCGATCTAGAATAGTCTACTGGTGAGGCATTTTATGGCAACACTGACATTGATGATTATTGGCAGCTCTGTGAACCTCTTGCTGTGTGGCTGAAGTTAGGATTGTAGGAGGGAACACATTCTCTTAATGATGAAACACCAGTGCTGCAAAGAATGCTTGTGACAATGATGAAGTTAAAAATAATGCTCCTGAAGGGCTTTTCATTGAAATGGCAAACAAAGAACCTCTCCCTCCAGATACATCCAGACAGAATGCTCTCGATGGCGCACCTATAAAAGTTGGCAAGGGTATTCGTCGTCATGCCAAATTTCCTCAGCTGCTTGAGGAAGAGACATTGTTAGGCCTTTGTAACCAATGCGTCCACATGAAGAGTCCAAGAAAACTTGTTGTGGATGACCACTCCCAGGAGCTTGACACTCTCCACTCGTTCCACCCCTGTGCTGTTAATGTGTAGGGGTGCATGAGTAATATCCTGCTGAAAGTCAATAATGAGTTCCTTGGTTTTGCTGGCATTGAGAGCTAGGTTGTTCTCAGTGTACTATTTTTCCAGGTCTTCCATCTCCCGTCTATAGTCTGTTTCGTTGCCATCTGAGATTCGACTGACTATGGTGGTGTCATCAGCGAACTTGTAAATGGCATTAGTCTGGTATTTGGCGACGCAGTCATGGATATACAGTGAGTACAGTAGGGGGCTGAGTGCACATCCCTGGTGTGCTCCAGTGTTAAGTGTTAGTGACAAATAAATATTGTCCCCAATCTTCACTGATTGTGGCCTGTTGGTCAGGAAACTGAGGATCCTGTTGCAGAGAGTGGGATTTAGTCCAAGATCACTAAGTTTAGTAATCAATCTCGAGGGAACTGATTAGTAGGGAAATTTAGTTGAATTAAATGCCACTCACTGAACAACAGTAGGCCTTGCCAATGATCAAGGACATCAGGTCCTGTCTGCTGAGAGCTGTGAGACAGTCAAGCCAATTGTCAAAGGGCTCCATTCACTCTGTGTGAATTTCATGTATACATGACATATCTACACTCGTATCTATCAGTCAAGACACCTAACCCAGGCTGTACCAGGTATTGTGGTTCTGGTCAACGTTTTGCAGCTCAGATCTACAGTGTGAGTGTCATGGAGTCAAATTTCACAGCCAATAAGGTGACATGCACTTGGCAATTTCTGACCAACTGAACAAATTTTGATTAAGGGCGAAACTTTTGCATGCATACAATGAGGGCAGAATTAATTTTGAATTCAGTCATTATCGCACAGTAACAACTTAATCCCCAATGGCATCCGCCAGACAGAAGAAGGTGACCTTTACTAACAATGAAAAAAGCCACTTGATACTCTGCCTTGATAGAGTATTAAAAGGCTTTGAAGACTTTATCTCAGTTCAGTCATTTTAATTTATACTATTACATGCTTCAACTTTTAGATTGCACCTTATAATTAAATAGACCAACTGAAACGCAAAGGACTGAATTTTTTCTAACCAAAATGATATTATACATTTTTGTAAATTTAATATGACAAGGAATTCAACTGCTTAGTCACATAAATCTAACAATCTATAATGGGCCACTCGACCTTTAGAAATGAGTTTCATACTTTTGCTTGCAGCAAGAAATGGAAAATAGCAGAATGGGAACAATCCAAAGAAGGTGGACAAAAGTATAAAGTTTCCATTGCTAAAGAAGTAATTTAATGTGAATCCATTTCTTCCTCCAAAAATACATAGTAGCTACTTTCCGACACCATTGTCACTGAATTGAAAAAAAAACAGAAATATACAAAGACATATGAAATAACTGTTTACAGGCTGGTACCCCATCACCAAGTCACACTTTATTTACATGTGCATAGGACATGGACTCTGGCCAGCTAGCTCAGAGCCAATCTAGACAAAGTACACTCTCTGAGATTTCTGTTGACCTCTGCCAGCCAGGGCTCCCTGTTTGCCCCGGGTTAACAACCCCAGTAGGGAGCTCATAGTCAATGTGATCCACCTGGCTCTCATTCCAATCACTACAACATACAAACTGTGTGACAAACATGAGTTATATACAACATGGGACAAAACACTATGAAAGGAAGAGACCAAAAGAAAGACAAACTTGAAAAAAAGGAGAATAAGTATGGTGGACTCAGAGATCAACCAATATAAATAAATATACAGATGAAGGCAACAGCACGGAAATGTATCTTATAACAAAACAGAGAATGAGTCAAAGGCCTTAATTTTAATGCAACTACTTGACAGGAATATGGCAGGAGTTAAAATCAGGAAAAGTGCAGGCACAGCATGAATAAGCTCAAATGAAGGTTCAAGAACATGATATAGGGCCTGGTGTGATTTTAATGGACTGCATTGCCAGTGACATATACTGCCTCTCTCAGGAGGAACTGTTACCTGCTAAAGTCTGGGAGCCCTTAAAATAGATTATTGACTTAGCTTTATTGCCACATGTACTTGAATGAAAAATTTGCAAGTCACCACTGACGGTACTACCTTAGGTACAAAGGTCCATATTCTTAAGTACAAATTCTTAGAAAAAATAGAAAAATAAATTTAAAAGAAGTCCAGCATTATAGATCATGGGAATAAACTAGAAAAATACATGTTCCATATAATCCTCCTTCAAAACTAGTCCACACCACCACCGAAACTTCTGTATGAAAGAGAGTTCTCCACCACCTCACTGCCGCCTGCTACAGTCCCATCAACATGGGATCACCACTCTTTAGGAGCCAGCTTGCCACTGCTGGGCCCACCATTCCAATGCCGCTGAGTCTAATGCTGAACCCATGGTTACTCCCCAAGCAGGATACCCCTGCTCTACTACTGCTGAAAATCTGGACTTAAAGAATTGATGCAATTCCAAAGACAGAGAGACAAGAACACAAAACATTAGATGGTAGGGCACATGCTTATACACAGTTACGTTAAGGAGAATAAATATAAATACTTCTACTTTGGCCTTTGAGCAATATGGCCAGTATTTAAAAAGTAAGTCACCTGTTCATAGCTCAATGTATAGGGGTGGGACTGGTACAGAAAGAGAAAGCTCTGAGATGGGAGATAGTCAGCAAAGGCCACCACTATGGTCTTTGTGAGGGCAGTGCACAGGACCACAGTGGGTATCATCAAAGTGCAACGTCAAGGTCAGAAGGAAAGATAAAGGAGAGTTCTATGTGGTGTATGTGATGGATGTCAACACACAGAGGGGGGAAGGGGGCTAGATGTTTGGGAGGGACAGTGGGGATGGGATCAGTGAGGTAGAGTTATGGTTAAAAAGGTTATGTGAAGACTCTGGTCATGAACAGTTTGAGCCACAGAGCTGAGTATTTTTAGCATGAATTGTGTTCCTTGTCATCACTTGCCATTTCCGAGAATTGATGTGCAAATAGAAAATGCCTGGCACAATACTCAGGAGGGTGGTGGTGGTGGTGGGTGGAGGGGGGGGGTGCAGAATCAGTGTTACTTTGATGGACAAAAATACATGCTTCACTTCTGCTGGATGACAGGCTGTGACTCATACATTTGCAGAATACAGCACCATTTCATTTGCAATCGCACCATTGTGCATGTGATATGAATGCAATCCACATATTTGGGGTTCAAATGCAAATCAATAGTAAGGTATACCATGTCTTTGGTCTATGCATAACCTGCACATAGTCCACTCAATGCAACAGATATTATCATCACCGACTCTAAAAGATGTTGGTTTTGGCCATCACCTATTTCCACGCACTATGTCCAATGGTGCTGTGGGGCTCAAAATCACTTCTCTTTACACCAACACTCTGAAAAACATTATATATTATAAAGTATGCAATTACAACTTAAATAGTTAATGTGTGGATGGGATTGGGAAAGATTCAGAGTGCATGCAAATATATATTGCAATGTTTCACTCTGACCCAGTGCATCACCTCTACAAAGTAGATGGTTAACCCAAAGAGCTATGAGATGTTGATATATGGCTGACTTTGTCAGGGTGCGACATGAGTCATTGTATGGAGGAGTGTGCAGTACATTCTAACACTGACCCTTCTCCAAGCTAAGACCCTGTTTTGATCCATATATTCCCAAAGTAGGTTATTACTAGCACAAGTGATGTAACCACAGATGGGATGCTCCCTGTAGCAGCTGCCTTTCTAAGAATACAAAGATAACTGGAGGAGGAGCAGGTGGAATAGCAACTACAGGAGCAGCTACTCCAGAGGCTGAAGAGCACCCAGTTCACTGTGAGAGCAACACAAATGTCAAAAGAGGGGAGGCCTGACCTGGTATGGAGTTGGTTATCAATGGGCTGGTCAAAGGCACCACCAGTGATGAGTTCAATGCCGCTGCAATTTTTTTCTGAAATTCATATGGATATTGCCCATACTTCTGGTGTAATAGACCCACATGGTTGAGTTTGCAAACATAAAATCCCCTATCACTTGGGACCAACCCCTCTAAGAACAAATTGGTTGCTGAGGTAAATGTTCCAAATATTCAATCACTCAATTTATTTTCCAGAGCGCTACAGAGTAACAAAACAAAATCACAGAAGCTGGAAACAACATATTAAAAGCCAGTTATTGTGACTGGCATTTCATCTTATCTTTACAGAAGAGCCTTTTGAAAGGGGACAAAACAAGGAATCTTGGCGTGGCTGATGTATATTTGTTATTCAGGACACATATCAGATGTGCACTCTGCCTTCACTCAGATAGATGATATTCTGTTACAGTGATACATACGATGCACAATAGCTTTCTAAAAACATTGAAGGTGTTGGTTCAGTGATCAGCCTGCTCACAATCAGAAATAACAGCACTCATCAGTTTAAAGTTAAAATCCTTCCAGTATTCTTTTTAAATAATAAAATGAGTTGACTTTCAGTAGCTGAATTACAATGAAAGAAATGACACAAATGCCGTCAGTATTCCTTACAAAAAATATCATAATATTACCACAGCAATCTAACTAATGTTTTTATAATCATCTTCTTTGTTGTTCCTTCCATAAAACCATTATAACAATATTTACTAATTTGTATGCACAACCAATCTATTCATCTTTCAATGAACTAACTGTTGCCACATCTCATACTCCAAATAATGATAAATTTCTTCCTATGGTAAGCATGACGTTAGTGGTCTGGCTGTTTCTTTTCTGGAATGTAGGTATCATTGGAAAGGCTGGCATATACTACACGCTGTTAATTTCCTTTTGCATTGAGTGGCTTGCTAGACCCATTTTAGAGAGGCATTTAAGAGTCAACAACATACTGTGGTTCTGGTGTCACTTGCTGGCAAGGCCAGATAGGAATGGCTGTCTACCCTCCTCTAGAGGATATTAGGAAACCAGACGGACATTTAACAATAGTGAATTATGGTTGTTATGGTCACCTTTACTGACAGGAGCTTTATATTCAGTGGTGAGATACGAACCTGTGTACCAAGAACATTAAGCTTGGCTTCTGGATTAGAAGTCCATTGACATTGCCATTATGTCATTGCATCCTCCTATTCCAGTTACACCAAATTAGCATTGACAGATATGAACTATCAATTAGGCGAAAGATGTCAAGATTAGAGTAGTGCTGGAAAAGCACAGCAGGTCAGGCAGTATCCGAGGAGCAGGAAAATCGACATTTCGGGCAAAACCCAACCATCAATTTTCAATTGATCTTACACCGAGTGTGTAGCAGGCACCGAGTTCAACAATAGTAGAAGCCTGGCAACACGACAAACTCCTAAGAACAGGCAGTCAGTCAGAACATTAGGCCCCTAGGACTTCTCTGGAAGGGGCTAGCAGAAGGCTGCAGGAATTTTATGGAATTGAATAACCTTATGCCAAGAGCAGGTTTGTTTGCTGTCTGCCCATTTCTTGGTGTAGCTGAAATAACATTAAGCAGGCCTTGAGGCATTCAGTGCTCCTCTAAAGTGCCCACACACATCTCAGTTTTCTCTGACAGTGCTCCCTTTTGAAATGAGAATGTGACCAAATGTATTATGTTGATTCTCAGTCTTTCAAGTCTAGAAATGTTGCGTGAACATGCCTCAATGGTAAGCCAATTATTGTACTCAATATTTTATAGTTATTCATCTTCTTTACCTCATAAACGCTTCACCTATATTGGGAATATCAACTGTCATGGAGTAGGAAGACCCAGGTCAAGACAGTGTTCGGATTCTCTACATATTTCATTGCAGTTCGCTAATCCCATGGGAGAAAAACTCAATTCGTACAAGACCATAACTTCTTCATTTTCTTTGCTTTAATGGCTCAAATTTTCTGGACTCTAGATTGTTGGAAATTAGGCATATATCTGAAGATATGTGCTTCAGGAAGTCCTGATGTGTGGGCCCACGTGAGAATTGCTGGAAAAGTCTAGACCCTGTTTATTCCTGCCCTACTTAACTTACTTAACCCCTGCCAACTCCTATCTGACGACTTCCTGAGCTGATCACACTCTTAAATTGATCCTACAGCACAACCACCTCATTCAACCCTACTACCCACCAGCCTGATCCAACTATTGCCTCTGATCTGACATGACTATCACTTGTCATGACTACCAAATACCATCTGAGGGACACAAGTGCCAGGCAATGACCATCTCAAACAAGAGAGAATCTAATCATTGGGCCTTGACATTCAATAACATTACCAATGCTTAATTCTCCACTATCAACATCCTGGGATTACCATTGGCCAGATAACAAACTGGACCACTCATATAAGTTATCTGGCTGCAAGAGCAGTTCAAAGGATAGGAATATTGTAATGAATGATTCAGCTCCTGACTCATCAAAACTATTTACATTCTACAAAGCACAAGTCAGGAATATGATGGAATACTCCTCACTTGCCTGGATGAGTACAGTCCCAACAACACTCAAGAAATTTGACACCATCCAAGACAAAGCAGCTTGCTTGACTGGCATGATGTCTGCAAACATCCACTCCCTCCAACACTGATATTCAGGTGTACTACCTCCAAAGTGCACAGCAGAAATTCATCAAAGGTCCTTAGAAGGCACTTTCCAAACCCACAAACACTTTCATGTCGAAGGCTAAGGGCAGCAATTACATGGGAATATTGCCATGTGCAAGTTTCTCTCCAAGTCACTCAATGACCTGACTTGGAAATGCATTGCAGTTCATTCAGTGTCACTGGATTAAAATCCTGGAACCTCCTCCCTAATGCCAGTATTGGTCTACCTACAGCACATGGACTTCATCAGTTCAAGAAGGCAGTTCACCAGCAGCTGCTCAAGAGCAGTTAGGGATGGACAGTTATTGCTGCCTAGCCTGTCACATCTATATCTCATGAAGAAATAAAACAAAACTGACCTATCTATTCCTAATCTAACCCAACCACCTACTGACCCAATACCAATGACCTCACCAACCCAACCATTGCCCACTACCCTCCCCAAATGGACTATTACATATCCCTGAACTGATTTTATCCCATTCCCAGACCTGAAACCTCCAACCAGACCAAACTACCCTCCAACCACTTCCCTTATCCAAACTGACTACTCACAAACTACCTGACTGCATCCCCACATGAACATCCAGCCAATCTGCCTACTAACTGACTCGGCTACTCAATTCACCCATTCATGTGTCTACACATTTCACCACTTATGCAGTCCCAAATTCACCCAATTATCCACCTCACCCACCCTCAAATATGAACCTCCCACTTAACATTTAACCTTTTTCACTTACCCAGTTAATCAACACAGTTACATGCATAGTATCTTAATCACCTTCCTAAATTAACCCACTTCCCCATTCTCCTACTCCCCACCTGACCCATCTACCTACATAAGCATCCATCTGTTGACTCCTTCACTTTATTTACACACGCATACACTTATCACACTCAAAAATTCGACCTTAAAGCTTGGCAGGCAGAACACGTCAATCAATGCTACAAAATTGGGGTGTCCTGACTTCCCACCATTGCACCCACAGGTAACATTGTGCTGTGCATTTCTTTAACAGCTGGGATTAGAGAACTATGACATAATTAAAAATGATCAAGTAACTACATTGAGCTACATTGAAGTACGTGGGATGAAATGGCCCTCATTACCCAGAATCTGCAACAGTGCAGTGAACCATTTGGCCAACTGGCTGCTTTCATGGGCAAGTTAGAGACAAAACAAAACTGCAGATGCAGGAATCCAAAGTAGACAGATAGGAGGCTGGAAGAACATAGCAAGCCAAGCAGCATTAGGAGGTGGAGAAGTTGACGTCTCAGGTGTAACAGCTTCTTCTTCCTGACAGGTGGATGGGAATTTGCCAGGGACACCAGATATCCCTGACTTGCAAAGAGGCTGAGCGGTGTTGCAATGCACCCAAATGGAGGAGAGGGCACACACAGCCGTCAGAAATCACAGGTGGCTGCAATGGAGATTCTGCAGGAACCCCGTGTGCAACTCTCATCAGAGCTGGAATAACAACAATGTCAGCAGAAACCCTTGACTGTTATCTTGTTTAGAATCATATAATCCATACAGTGCAGGAAGAGGCCATTCGGTCCAATGTATCTGTACTGACTCTCCAAAGAAAGTCCTATCCAGACCCACCACTCCATCCTATTCCTGTAACCCTGGATTTATCATGGCTAATCCATCTAGCCTGCACATCCTGTACACTATGTGAATATCTAGCATTTCTTTAAGGCTGAAGGTTGGTTTTCTCATCAACACTAAACCACATGAGGCTTGCAGAAACTTATTGGTGGTAGCATATACAATACTCACTACACAATGGCTTTATTCTGTGTACAACACTGCTGGAACTGAGTACCTATTTAAAATTTTCAGGCAATTTGATTCTTATTCAATATAGATGAATCTGCTTTACAATAAACGTTGACACCAAGTCTAGGGACTTAATTGTTGATTTTGTTGTGTATTTGGGATCCTTTACCATAGTTATTTACAACTTAGAGCTGTCCCCATCTGCCATCTATCTGCATGAGCAATGGAGAAAGTAATTGCCTCCAGAGAACCCTGGAATAGCACAGCGTTTCTCTGCAAGTATGTTGCTCTGTCTCAGACAAAATGAACTGTCACAACATATTAATGCACAGTTTCAGTCAATTTTCTTTTTGTACATTGAAGTATGTGGTAAAGGCATCTTCAACAACAACGCGCATTTATTTGTATCATTCACGTAGAAAAAATATCCAAAAATCTTCACAGAAGCATAATCAATATGTTCCTTCGCTGATACTTCTCTTTGTGATTGTTCACAGTGTGTGCTTTACTTATGAATGATACATTCCTTTTAAAGGCATGGAGAAGAGAATAAGATACAAAGCTGCTGTGTGAACATGACACAAATTTAAAGCAATAGTAGATTATACTGCCTCCTGAGTCTGCTCCTTTATTTAGCATGACCAAGGCTGATCTGCTGATGGAGGTCAAGTCAATGAAGAAGCAGCTGAAAATGGTTGTGTCTCCCCAGAGGAACCCATGCAGAGACATCCTTGGCGCTGAGGCGACTGATCTCCAACAGCCACAACTTCTTTCTATGTTTCAGATATGACTCTGACAAGTGAAGAGTTTTACCCTGATTGCCATTCACCTTAGTTTTCCAAGGGGCCTTGATGCCACACTCAGTTAAATTTGACCTTGATGTCACAGGCAACCACTTTCACTTCATCTCTGAAATTCAGTTGTTTCGTCCATGATTGAATCATGTACAGCAAACTTTGTTTGAACCTGTACCTTCCCAATCAGCACGCTTCATAAACCAGCAAAATGAAACAACTTAAACACCGTGAGGTACCACAATGTCTGAGTATTTATTCTGTATATACAGCATAACAGTGATGTGTACACCCCCGCATTAGGTTTCTATTACTGTATTGATTTCAGGAGGTCTGCTGATATTTTTGCAGAGATTCTTTAAGGGATGTTAATGTCTCAAAGTTTTACTTGGTCAGGGTTTGCTGTGGTTATGTGTACCTCTTGATTATCTGGAATATTTGATCAAACGGCACAGTCCTGGTCTCATAGGTGCCGGTTAATAGAAAGTTTGCTGTATATACAATGAGATCAGGAGCTAAATGGGCCAGGTGGAACCAAAATTGAAACCTCCTAGTTTTTTCTTCTGCAGTTATATTAAATCTTTGGTTACTGACCTGCCTATCTGAAGAGATAGCATCTCCCTGACTTGGTCAACCAGAGATACTACAAATCCTATAAATTTTGAAAACCTACACCTTTTCTGTTTTAAGGAGAATAATTCTATAGTCCTGCCATTAGCTTTGTTGGACACATTTACGATATGCTGCACCAAGGTCAACCTTAATTTGGGGCCTAACTACTAATTTCTAGACCTAACAATTTAAGGGATTGCTAGACCTAAATCACAATTTTCAAAACACACTTTATGTCTCAATCCTTTAATGTTTTTCAATATTCTGTTTTTTAGGACTGAGCCTCACTAGAAATTGGCTAGTGTAATTTTTGTCAAGTTTCATAAAGGATTTCACTCTGTAAGACCGAGTGAGTTTTGTCATGTGATTGACTCAAACTTGCCTCATGAACTAGGTACCATATCCTGTGGTACCCCACTTGTCCAGTGCCAGCCTGATTCTCCCATCACTTATAAGAAGGTGTTCTCACCAACGTCAGGCCATCCCAAATTCTTGGAAATGTTACCATATTTAGAAAGCACACCTGCATCTGGTCAAATGTTGCTAGCTTAGAGTTGCTCTGCTCATTTCATGTTGTTTGAGCTGAACAAGATGAGGGGAAATTGACATCCTGCTTTCCAGAAAATGCAGCATTTAAATGTAGAAGCATACTGTAGGTGAATCAGAGATGAGCCATGATGATGCAGTGAGCCTAAGATGTGTCAGATTTCAATGTTCGTGGATTGGTTGCATGCAGTTGCTGCCAACTGATGTGCCATCAGGAGCAGTTTGTGCCTTGTTTCTGGGACAGAGCTTCAGAGGAGCAGGGGATGAACTGGAGTCACCAGATAATTGCTCCTTCAACATATGCTTTCTATTCATCAGCAGACAGAATGACACCCTGTATGTGATGAGGAGGGATATAGAAATGAGAGTGATAATCCATGCAGATTTGGCTCTCGTTATTCAGCAGTGAGAATCTCATTTTGACATTCAATACTTAGTTAGAAAATGTAACTTGAAAATGATTCTTGCTGGATATCTAACATGACTTCCTCAAATTTCTCACATGACCTGCAATTGGTCAGGGCTGGGAAAATTCCACCTTTTGATTATTTTTGATTGGTGTCTTGACCTTCTTAATATCCCTTAAATTGTTGTTCATTTTGATCACTTCGATCCCTGGAGCGGGAGATCTTTTGTAACAACAATATAAAAAGATCACAACAAAAACATATTTATTAATGCTTGAAAGAAAATGGTGGCACAAAAGTCAGGTTGCCATGTTTGATAATTTTCTGATTTGTATTTCAAAGAGATGTGAGATTCTGTGGGTGATATAGGCTATTGTGAAGTTTGCCACAGAATCAGATGCCAAGTCTTTCAAGATCTGTCTCAATATCAGGAATTCTCACTCCATCTTTTATAATTTTGACAAGTGGTGTGGCGACATTACTGCTAGGTGGAGGAAAATGAGAAATTAACGATGATTATTGCTTACTAAAAGCCTTGTTAATGGCTCAACTCACCTTGTTACTATTCAAATTTTTATCTTAGCACATTTGTTAAACAAGTTCGATGTTGAGCAAACTCACTCTGGAAATCAGAGTGGGTACCAGGTAAATTCACTGCTGGTCCTAAACAACCTCC
Organism: Chiloscyllium plagiosum; assembly: GCF_004010195.1. Lineage (NCBI taxonomy): Eukaryota > Metazoa > Chordata > Chondrichthyes > Orectolobiformes > Hemiscylliidae > Chiloscyllium > Chiloscyllium plagiosum. The sequence continues at coordinate 52,764,913 of NC_057719.1, forward strand.
ATGATGCCTCTAACCAAAGTGCAGCTCAGGGCATAATCCACAAAAATCAGCCATGTACACCTTTCATTCACAAGCATTACCTTGCAGCATTTTCTAAAACCTTGCAGTGGGAATTAGATAAGATTTTGTGAATGAGGTTACAAAGGTGCGCACAGCACATTTTAGCAGGTATGAACACGGAACACCCTAGCAATCCATATCAACAGAAATGACTAAAGAGGATCCTTATACAGAGGAGCCTTGATTATACAACATTCGATTATCTGAATATCGGATTACCTGGCAAGATCGCAAGGTCCCAATGCTTGACTAAACTAATTTAGCCGGCATTTGATAATCTGGAATTCGATTAACCCAGCGAAATACTTCCTGTCCGTGTCTTTCGGATAATTGAGGTTCCTCTATACACCTTAAAGCCTTGAGAGAAGCCAATGGAGTATAAACAGGTGAGAAAGACATATCATGGAAGATTTCAGCTTATTGTACAGGAATGAAATGTAAACAATGTCTGGGTATACAGGTTGATGATGTTATCCACATATCTGACAGAGGTGGAACAAAGCTGGAACAGAATCAGGTATGACTCCTTCAAGGCCCTTAGTTACTCTCTTTACCTGTCCTTTTACTAACTGGGTGTGAGCTTGGCTGGCTAGGTCAGAATTTATTTTCCATCCCTAACTGGCCTTGAGAATGTGGTGGTAAGCCAACTTCTTGAACTGCTGCAGTCCAATTGGCATTAGGTAGACCCACAACACTGTCAGGAATAGAGTTCCACAATTTGAATCAGGGACACTGAAGGAACAGCAATAGATATCTAAGTCAGGATGGTGAGTGAATTGGAAGGGATAGGGTTCTGGTTTGCAAGGACAAGTTGGTCTGAAGGATCTGTTTCTGTGCTGTACATCTGTATAAGTGGTTTGAATCAGCCCCAGATCCCTGGTTCTAGACACTAGACTTATTTCAGGAATGTGAAATGGAGAAGACAGTAGACAAGTGTTTCAGGACAAAAGAATCTCTGTGTTTATTTTAAACACAAAAAATATTCTAATAGTGTTTAATCTCGCTAATAGTGTATTTAATAGTATTACTGTCCTCTGTATACAAGAAATATAAGTAAATGCAGTGAACAAGGAAATTAACAGAGGCAATTATACAGAGGACAGTAATACTATTAAATACACTATTAGCGAGATTAAACACTATTAGAACCAAAAGACAACAGTTTTAATCACAGAAGCTTTAATCAGGCTTCCTACCATTGGGGTACCTGCACTGTCACCACCCGCCTTCCCCTCCTTGCTAGCTATTTTGGAAACTTTAGGGTCTCAGGAGTTCCTGTTCACCACTGAGGAAAACATAATTTTAAAGTGTGTCAGGTTGCTGAGGTTCTTGCTGTTGATTCTCTTGGAAGCTTTTGTTTGGATAGCACTTGGTTGACTTCCCCCGTCTCGAATGTCCTTTGTTCCATTAATGCTCTTAGTTTGTTTTCCTGATTCAACTTCTCTGTTCAGCCTTTGTGGTTCTTGGTTCTGAAGCTGTTGGTTGGGGCTGGAGCCTGTGGGGAAGCTGCTGGTTGGAGCTGTGACCTGTGAGGAAGGTGTTTGTTGGGGCTGGGAGCCTGCAGGGAAGCTGCTGGTTGGGGCTGGGAGTCTGTGGGGAAGGTGATTGTTGGATCTGTAAGCCTGTGGGGAAAGTATTTGTTGGGGCTGTGAGCCTGTGGGGAAGCTGCTGGTTGGGACTGGGAGCCTGTAGGGTAGGTGTTTGTTGGGGCTGTGAGCCTGTGGGGAAGGTGATTGTTGGGGTTGGGAGTCTGTGGGGAAGCTGGTGTTTGGGGCTAGGAGCCTGTGGGGAAGTTGAACATGCAGGAGCTTGTTGTTGAAAAAGGCTCTCCCCTGGGTGAGAGTTGGCAGTTGTACTAACTGTGTCCCCCATTTTCTCCCCTCAAATCTGTAGCTTTCTTTCAGTTCTCGATGTTCTTTTCTGAAGTCGACTGGTTTTCCGATGATTACAGTACGTGTGAATAGGTTTCGATTGAGGGCAAATATCCAGTATCTCTCTGTAGGCCCCAAACTGTTGTGCTGGGTAGCCCTAAGTGTAAAAATTAGTTTTTGTTGTTTGTCCTGGTATAAATTGGAATTCCAGGCTGAGCAACGGGTCCAGACAGCCATCTCTGTGCCTGTGAGTTGTGTTTGTGCATTCTCCACAGAACTCATTCCAACCTCAATTAACCTTTTTAAAAGTTTTGAATAGTCTAGGGTTTTGTCTAGTATTTTATATATTGGGGATTTTTACTCAATCCTACAAAGGGAACTTGCAGGAAGTCGTGTTCCCATATATCTGCTGCCTATGTCCTTTTTTAAAACATATTTTATTGGAAAAATAGATTCTTAAAATATTACAACAAGTACAAACAATACAATTCAAAACAATACAAAAAAAACACAAGTTAAAAAAACACAACCCACCCTCATGTACAAATGTATAAACATGTATAAAAATGTATAGAATAAAAAGAACCCAAACTAGCTATTTAACTAACTAAATATATAATAACTAACAACAAACTAATAAGTAGTAATAACTCAGCCCAGCCAAACAAAGCGCTCATATGTTCACAGTTCTTCCTCCCTGGATATTGGGCTCGTAAAACACAATTTTTATGACTATATAAGCGTCCTTTTTAGTGTGGCAGGTAAATCTCTGTCCAGGTATTCCAAAAAGGGCTGCCATGTCCTATAAAAATTCTCAGTTTTGTGGTGTACCACATTTGTGAGAAAATCCAAGGGAATATGCTCCATAATAATCTTCCGTCAACCCAACAGGAACGGAGGTTTTCGAATATCTAACCTAGCAAGTGCCCGTACAGGCCTTGCAGTTGGGACACACTGAAGATACCCCTGGTTTAAATTTTGACAAATGGTCCAGAGCCAAGTGGAATCTGTGGAGAATCTTCAACTGTGAAGCATGGGTCCTATTGTAAAGTGATATCTTCCATACATTCTCCCAAATATCCTCCCATTCCTCTGAGGAAACTTCAACACCCAGCTCTCTCTCCCACATCCTGCAGAGCTGATGAAACTCATTTGAGGGGGTACCCACCAATTGATGATATAAAGTACTGACAGAAAGTGTACCCTTAGCACTTGGCACCCCCTCTCTATGTTGAATTTGTAGGGATCAGTCAAAAGTGTAGTCTTTTTTTGAATAAAATCCCTAACTTGAAAAAAATGAAAAAGCTCGCTATTAGATAACTCCTACTACCGTACTAACTGATCGAAGGACATCATTACGTCTCCCTCAAATAAATTGACCATGCAAGACACACCCCTAGCTGCCCAATGTTTAAACCCTGAATCTATCATCCCTGGTTGAAAACCTGGCATACCCACTAAAGGTGTAAACAAAGATGTTTTGCCGATATTGCCTTCCCTCTGCCGAATTGCCATCTATGCTTTAACAGTATTGATAACTATTGGGTTATGGCAATATTCCCTAACTGTCCCTATTTTGTCCAAAACCAGCAAACTGGTAAGGGGGCACCCTGCCTGGGAGGCTTTGATATCTAGCCATATTGAAAGCAGATCCCCACAAGCCCCAATCACTCACGTAGGACAAAAGCGAGTTTAGTTGGTAATTTTTAATGTCTGGAAGGTCCAATCCCCCCAGTCTGTGTGGCAGTTGCAGTTTGGCAAATTTAATAAGGAAATCGGGGGAGCATCTGTATAGGGTATAGCAAACGGGGGAGAATATTTATCTTAGTAAGCGCTATCTGACGCAACTACAAGACCAGAAGTGCCTCCCATCTTTGAAGGCCTTGTTTAATTTTATTAAATAATTGGATAAAATTGAACAGCTGATCCCGAACTGGAGTAATGAATATGACCAATACACAAACCCCCCGTAACCACCTAAATGGGAATCTATAGTCGCCCTCGAGACCTAGTTCCTTCGTAAGACCATCCACAGGCATAGTCGCTGATTTCGCAAAATTAATCTTGTACCCTGAAAAAGCGCCAAATGCACGAATGCATTGCATCAGGTGAGGCACTGAAACTGCTGGATCTGTCAACAAAATTAGGACATCATCTGCACACAACAAAATCTTAAGTACTTTTGACCCCACTTCTGGAGCTGATATATTCGGTCCCCATGAATGGCCTCCGTTATTGGTTCAATCACTGACGCAAAAAGCAATGGTGAAAGGGGACAGCCCTGCCAGCTGCCCCTAAAAATATTAAAATTGCTTGATCATACCCCATTGATGATGGCTGCTACAAGAGGGCCATCGTTGCCAACCTTTACCCACCTTATGAAGACTTCGCTCAAACCAACCCCCCAGAGTATAGAAAAGGTACGGCCACTCAACTTGGTCAAATGCCTTTACTGCATTTAGAGAAATCACCAGTCTCTGTATTGACTGCTGTTGGCATACTTGAATTACATTAAGCAGCCTCCTAACATTATTGAAGGATATGCGACCCTTTATGAAGCCTGTCTGATCGTGTTTAATAATAAAAGGTAACACAGTCTCCAGTCTTAATGTGATAGTCTTAGAGAGGATTTTAAAGTCCACATTTAAGAGCGAGATGGACCTGTACGAAGCACAGTCTTCCGGGTCCTTCCCATTTTTAAGAATAAGTGAAATATTGGCCTTTCTCAGAGATGGTGGGAGACAATCATGACTGTATGAATCATTAAACACATTGAGCATCGGGCCTGACAGTATGTTTATAAATCCCTTATAGAATTCACTGGGAAATCCATCAGGACTGTGCGCCTTTCCATGCTGAAGCTTCCTGCACTTCTTGCTCTGATAAAGGGGCATTGAGAAAGGACTCTTATTTGGGAGTCACACCTGGGAGCTTCAGATCCCTAAGAAAGGATTCCATTTTGACCTGCCCCTTCTCACAATCCTCGGATTGATATAACTTAGAGTAAAATCTCTGGAATGCCACCTTAATCTTTTTAGAATCACATATTAGTTTCCCTTAATCACCGTTATGGTTTGAGGGGCACTCCTTTCCCTGGCAAGATACGTTAAGTGTTTGCCTGGCTTGTCACCATGCTCATATAACCTTTGCTTTGCAAAAGCCAACTCCTTCTTTGGCATCTGCATGAGCACGGAATTTAATGCAGACCACAGCACCATAATCCTCTGTAGTTTGACCAATGAAGGTCTGTCAAAGTAAGCCTTCTTGGCTGCCTTTAACCGTGTTTCAAGGAGACGTTGCTACTCACCCTTCTGCTGCTTCCTACTGGCGGAATAGGAAATAATTAACCCCCTGGCATAGGCTCTGGCAGTTTCCCAGAGGATGGATGAACTACCAACTGAGCCTAAGTTGATGTATCAGAACACCTGAAATTCCCTACAGAAATACTCCACAAACGTATTATCCTTAGGATAAAGGGTTCCATTTGCTAGTGTCTCGAACCCACTGTAACATCTTTAATCTTAACCAAGAGGTACACTGGAGCATGATCAGAGATGGTAATATTACCAAACGTACAAGATGCTACCAAATCCAGGGTTACCGCAGGGGTCAGAAAAAACTCAATCCTGGTGTGACATCTGTGCTGGAGAAAAACATAAAATCCTTCCCTGTAGGGTGGAGACACATCCAGACATCCACTAACATAAATCCCCATATAGACCCACTAACTATTTAGTTTGTACAGAGGGTATCGAGGGACCTTTGTGCAACCTGTCTACCATGGGATCCATGAGACAGTTAAAATCTCCCCCTATAATGATATGCTGGGACTCGAGACTTATCCGTTTAGAAAAAGCATCTACCAAAAATTTAAGGGGATGAGCTGGAGGGCAATAAACATTTAAAACACCATAGTCTTCCCCATTTATCAAGGCTTTAAGAATTACAAACCTCCCGTGTGTGTCTTTAACACACTCTAGCAACTTAAATGGGAGATTTTTCCTAACCAATATAGCCACTCCCCTACTTCTGGTACTAAATGCTGAAAAATAAACTCGGTCAAAGTCATTCTGCTGTAATTTCAGATGCTCCTTGTCATTCAAGTGTATCTCCTGAAACAAAGCAATATCCACCTTCTCCTTTCTATGACTCAAGAGTACCTTCTTCCTCTTAATTGGTGAGTGACTTCCCTTGATATTCCAGGTACACCACTTAATCAAGTCATTAGCCATAACCTTCTGCAATAACATTTACATTCCAGACAGGAGGAACCTGAACCATAAATCACAGAGCCTTAGTGTCACATGATCCACCAAATATAAATCTACATAAACTAAAACAACTACATTTAACAAATCTACAAAACTATTAAAAATTAAAACAACAAAACCCAAAAAAAAACCCAGCATATAAAGTGCCAACAGTGCTGAGTAGGGGAACTCACCCCCAGCTCAGAGGGAGCAACTACCCATCCCAAACTATTCCATAAGTAGGCATCTAACCATCCCAGGAGAAAGTGAGGACTGCAGATGCTGGAGATCAGAGCTGAAAATGTGTTGCTGGAAAAGCGCAGCAGGTCAGGCAGCATCCAAGGAGCAGGAGAATCGATGTTTTGGGCATGAGCCCTTCTTAAACGTCGATTCTCCTGCTCCTTGGATGTTGCCTGACCTGCTGCACTTTTCCAGCAACACATTTTCAGATCTAACTATCCCACCCACCTTCACTTCTCCCAGCTAGAGCCACACCGCAAACGTAAGCAGAAAGGAGTAAATACACCATAGAATACCAATATGAATAAAAAACATTTTTTTAGAATAAAGAAATAAATACCCCACCCATCCTTTGATATATCCAAACTTAGAAATTGAAAATGTACATTTCAACTGCCACCAAACATAGTTTAAACCAAATTATTATCAATAGAATAAAAATAGTAAAATAAAGCTCCAACTGGACTTGCTCCATTTCTTTTACAAAACAATAAAGACATACCAAAACAACGCTATTTATACAAACTAAATTATTCAAATTAGGTTAATTTGTCCACAAAGTCTCTTGCCTTCTCCGACGTGTCAAAGAGATGTATGGATCCATCTAAGTTGATCTGTGCACTGTCGGATACCTCAGGGGGTATTGAATCCCAAGCTCCTTCAGTCTTCACTTGATATTGTCGTAAGATTGTTGTTTCTGGATCACCGCAATTGAGAAGTCCTGAAAGAACATGATCTTAGAGCCCTCATAAATTAGGGCCTTTGGATTGTTCCCCTGGACTCTGGAAGCCTCCATGACTCTCTCCTTATCCCAGTAATGATTTAACTGCACCAGGAGAGGATGAGGACGTTGACCCAGACCCGATCTCCGCACTGCGACCCACTGAGCCCTCTCTATCTACAATTCTCTCATGCTAGCTCCAAGTTAAGGGATTTTAGCAGCCAATCCTCAACAAATTCCATAGGCCACTTACCTACCTTACCCTCAGGGAGATGGATGATCGGAATGTTTTTTCCCTGCCCCTGTTCTCAAGATCATCTACTTGGTCGAGCAAATTATGGACATTCATCTCCAGGGCTCGGATTCTATCCTTGGATGAACTGTCATCAGCTTCCACCATTGTGATCCTGTGCTCCACGTCATCTGTCCTCTTCTCCAGGTCTCCCAGCTGCTACTCATGCTTCTGCAGCATGAGAGAGATTGGAGCCAGCTTCTTGTCAATCTGTTTCCCCAGCATCTTGTGAGATTTCACGAGCAAGTTCATCAGGGCCTGGAAATTAATCGACTCTGAGGACCTTGCAGGCTGGGCTGTAGGCCGGCCTCAGATAATCCTCTTCCCTTTTTTGGCATCTCTAGATGGCTGGAAATGCAGGTAAGTTAACTTTTAAAAGTTTCTTGGGACTCCACGATCTTTCAGGAGTCCGAAGGTATCGTAATGGTCCAGGTTGGGCAGTTTGAAGGTTTCTTCTGCTTATACTGTGATGCGGAGCTCTGCCGTGCAATCTTCTTAGATTGCCACCATATTGGATCCTCCATCGGTGTCCTTCTTAATGGTATGATCATGGGTGTGGGTGGAGTCTTTGTGAATTTCTGAGTTGTGTCTTGTAATCAGTACACACTGCTGCTGCTGAACATTGGTGATGGATGGAATGGATGTTTGTGGGTATAGTGCCCATGAAGCCTACTGTTAGACTATTAGATGTTGTCTGAGAAGAGAATGAAATAACAAAGTCTACATGCTTTGATCTTTCAAAAGCTTAACTACATATCATGAGATGACAGTTCTGAATGAAATCAAGTTAACTGCGTGTGATATCACGTTTAGAGTGATGTCTCTTTAAGGATCACCATGCAAATAAGCTAAGTACCTGGATGTTGTCACATGACCACAGGCCATTTTCTCTCTGCTCCACAGCTCACTGGAGACACTGGCTATGCCTGGAACTAAGTCTGTACTGTATGTGATAGTTTAGCTGCATTACATGCACGAGAGATCCATGAGTATACAGAAACTATGTACATCATTTAAGTTACATTTAGGGAACACATAACAGTATCATTACAAAAAGCTTACTCATAAATGAACTCCCTGTTAGAAGAGATGTATTTATGAAAATGGCTTTATAAAAGAATGATATCAATTGGCAGAATATGTAGGTCTGCTCATTTGTGATTTTGATACCTTTGAGATTGGAAATATTTAAATGTAACTTTGATGTGTTCACCCCAGAATATTAGGCAACAAAAACTTAAATACAAATTTCTTCACAATATATCATCAGACCTACGATTGTTATCAAACCATCCTTCCATATATTGCTGTCTTGGAATAAAAGATATTGTGGTGCAACAAATATCAATCTGGTTTTGAATGTCTGAACTGTACCTAATATAATTTGGAAATGTGGTGCAATATACTCCTGAGTAATCAACTTATCTCATGTCCTATTTGGTGAATGTTGGCATTTTTCACGTTATGAAAAATAGCCCACAAAGCAATTTTTCTCCCTCTTGAACCTTAACCAGGGCAGAGAAATACGGCACTCACATTGATTTCGAAACATTAGCTATTAGGGAATGTTTTATGACTCTATACTTCTGTTGGTGAACTTTGTCCATGGACACATATTTGAAATTCATGACCATGCTACTCACAATTTTCTGATATGTGTTCCTAGCAGGTAAGGCTGCCTGTCAATAGAACAAAGTTAGAAAATTATTCCTGCTGTGTTTTCTTTCATTAAAGGACAATTTCCCTGATACTGTGATTGAAGAGTAGCAGGTCAAATAGCTTATGAGGCAGCCTCAGGGCACTTTGGCACTGAACAAGGCTGATGCTGAGGCATTTCTTATATTGGAGATTGGGGCTGGCATGAGAATTATATCAATGCATTATAATAGATTCCAGAATTAATTTTCTACCCATATGCAATGCAGCTCCCAAGTTCTACAAGCTATTCAAGTAGAATTCCGATATTTCCATTTAAGTTGGTTAATTATGATATTTTCACATTGATTGCTAATTTGTGATGTGATTTGTGCATTTTGTTCTGTTGTTTGTAGCCGTCTTTCAGTAATTCAACACTCTTTTGGATATTCCTATCACAGCATTCTAGATAGCATCAATTTTCACACTCAGCTGGGGCTCCGCACTAATGTTTTATTTAGCTGGCAGGCACTCCACCTGCATTATGAAAATTTTCACTTAGTGGAATTAAGGCCTAATTGAGTCAGTTGCACAAATTTTAAGCTCATTGGTCATCAAAGATTGTCAAAGTTTGGATATTTCATAATCCTCAATGCTTCTCATCTGAGGAGATGGTACTGGCTGTGCAGCAGCGAGATAGGAATTGAAAACTATCTGATGAGTTCTGTAATTTCTATCTGATTATGGTAAAATGCTGCAGTGCCTATAGGGAGCATACCTTGCAATTTTCATCTATGCTAGCTTGTTAACATGCTGTAGACCATAAGTTGCCCCACTGTTCCTCTGCAATTATTTTACCAGCAAGTCATAGAGAGTCATAGAGTCATATGACATGGAAACAGGCCCAACTCATCCAGGTTTCCTAAACTGAACTAGTCCCATTTGCCTGCATTTGGCCCATATAGGCCTTTTCTATCCATGCTTTTAGATCAGAGTAGTGCTGGAAAAGCACAGCAGGTCAGGCAGCATCCGAGGAGCAGGAAAATCGACATTTCAGGATTCCTGATGAAGGGCTTTTGCCCGAAATGTCGATTTTCCTGCTCCTCGGATGCTGCCTGACCTGCTGTACTTTACCTGCACCACTCTGATCTAAACTCTGGTTTCCAGCATCTGCAGTCCTCACTTTTGACTTTTCTATCCATTTACCTGTCCAAATGACTTCTAAATGTTGTAATTGTACCTACCTCCAACACTTCCTCTAGCAGCTCATTCCATATATGCAACACTCTCTGTGTGAAAATGTGCCGCTGGGATACCTTAAACCTTTCTTCTCCTGGCTTAAACCTATGCCATCTAGTTTTGGACATCCCTACCCTGGGGAAAATACCCTTGGCTATTCACCCTATCCGTGTCCGTCATGATATTATAAACTTTAAGGTCACCCCTCATCTTCCTATGCTCCAGGAAGAATAAAGTTCTAGTCCTTATAACTCAAAACTGCTAGTCCCAGTGACATCCTTGTAAATCTTTTTTGCATCCTTTCTGGTTTCTTTCCTATAGCAGGGCAACCAGAATTGACCTTACCTGTGTCTTCTACAACTATAACATGATGTTAGAACTCCTGTACTCAATGCTCTGAGGGATGAAGGCAAGCATGCTAAATGTCTCATTCACCACCCTGTCTACTTGTGATGTCACTGGATGTAAACTCCAAGTTCTTTCTATTGGACAACACTCATCAGGGCCTTACCACCAGGGCCCTATCTTTGCAAGTCCTGCCCTGATTTGTCTTACCAAATGCAACACATCACATTTTCTGAAATAAACTCCATCTGTCATTCCTCAACTCACTGGCCTAATTACAGAGTCATAGAGTCATAGAGATGTACAGCATGGAAACAGGCCCTTCGGTCCAACCCGTCCATGCCGATAATCCAACCCAATCTAGTTCCACCTGCTTGTACCCGGCCCATATCCCTCCAAACCATTCCTATTAATATACCCATCCAAATGCTTCTTAAATGTTGGAATTGTACCAGCCTCCACCACTTACTCTACAGCTCATTCCATACACGTACCACCCTCTGTGTGAAAAAGTTGCCCCTATCTTTTATATCTTTCATGTCTCACCCTAAATCTAGGCTCTCTAGTTCTGGACTCCCCGACCCCAAGGAGAAGACTTTATCTATTTATCCTATCCATACCCTTCATAATTTTGTAAACCTCTATAAGGTAACCCCTCAGCATCTGACGCTCCAGGGAAAACAGTCCCAGCCTGTTCAGCCTCTCCCTATAGCTCAAATCCTCCAACCCTGGCAAAATCCTTGTAAATCTTTTCTGAACCCTTTCAAGTCTTACAACATCCTTCCGATAGGAAGGAGACCAGAATTGCACGCAATATTCAAACAGTGGCCTAACAAATGTCCTGTACAGCAGCAACATGACCTCCCAACTCCTGTACTCAATACTCTGACCAATAAAGGAAAGCATATCAAACGCCTTCTTCACTATCCTATCTACCTGCGACTCCACTTTCAAGGAGCTATGAACCTGCACTCCAAGGCCTCTTTGTTTAGCAACAGTCCCTAGGACCTTACCATTAAGTGTATAAGTCCTGCTAACATTTGCTTTCCCAAAATGCAGCACCTTGCATTTATCTGAATTAAAATCCATCTGCCACTTCTCAGCCCATTGCCCATCTGGTCCAGATCCTGTTGTAATCTGAGGTAACCCTCTTCGCTGTCCACTACACCTCCAATTTTGGTGTCATCTGCAAACTTACTAACTGTACCTCTTATGCTC
>NC_057719.1:52777926-52791531 GCF_004010195.1 Chiloscyllium plagiosum
AAACCCTCAATTTCTTTAGTCATCCAGCATTCCCTATACCTACCAGCCTTCCCTTTCACCCTGAGAGGAATATACTTTCTCTGAATTCTTGTTATCTTATTTCTGAAGGCTTCCCATTTTCCAGCCTTCCCTTTACCTGTGAACATCTGCCCTCAATCAGCTTTTGAAGGTTCATGCCCAGTACCATCAAAATTGATCTTTCTCCAATTTAGAACTTCAACTTTTAAATCTGGTCTATCCTTTTCCGTCACTATTTTAAACCTAATAGAATTATGGTCACTGGCCCCAAAGTGCTCCCCCACTGACACCTCAGTCACTTGCCCTGCCTTCTTTCCCAAGAATAGGTCAATTTTGCACCTTCTCTAGTAGGTACATCCACATACTGAATCAAAAAATTATCTTGTACACACTTAACAAATTCCTCTCCATCTAACCCCTTAACACTATGTCAGTCCCAGTCTATGTCTGGAAAGTTAAAATCCCCTACCATAACTACCCTATTATTCTTACAGATAGCTGAGATCTCCTTACAAGTTTGTTTCTCAATTTCCCTCTGACTACTGGGGGTCTATAATACAATCCCAATAATGTGATCATCCCTTTCTTATTTCTCAGTTCCAACCAAATAACTTCCCTGGATGTATTTCCAAGAATATCCTCCCTTAGTACAGCTGTAATGCTATCCCTTATCAAAAACGCCACTCCCCCTCCTCTCTTGCCTCTCTTTCTATCCTTCCTGTAGCATTTGTATCCTGGAACATTAAGTTGTCAGTCCTGTCCATCCCTGAGCCATGTTTCTGTAATTGCTATGATATCCCAGTCCCATGTTCCTAACCATGCCCTGAGTTCACCTGCCTTCCTTGTTAGGCCCCTTGCATTGAAATAAATGCAGTTTAATTAATTAGTCCTACCTTGTCCCTGCCTGTCCTGACTGTTTGACTCGCTTCTGTTCTCAGCTGTACCTGTCTCAGATCAATCTCTTTCCACACTATCTCCCTGGGTCCCACCTTCTTCACCTTACTAGTTTAAATCCTCCCAAGCAGTTCTAGCAAATTTCCCTGCAGTATATTAGTCCCCTTCCAATTTAGGTGCAATCTGTCCTTCTTGTACAGGTCACTTCTACCCCAAAAGAGATTCTAATGATCCAAAAATATGAATTCTTCTCCCATACACCAACTCCTCAGCCATGCATTCATCTGCTCTATCCTCCTCTTCCTGCCCTCACTAGCTCATAGCACCAGGAGTAATCCAGATATTACTACCCTTGAGGACCTCCTTTTTAAATTCCTGCCTAATTCTCTGTAATCTCCCTTCAGAGTCTCAACCTTTTCCCTTCCTATGTTGTTGGTTGCAATATAGACAATGACCTCCTGCTGGCCCCTCTTCCCCTACGAGACATCCTTGATCCCAGCACCAGGGAAGCGATACACTATTCTGATTTTTTGCTGCTGGCCACAGAAATGTCTGTCTTACCTCGGACTAAGAATCCCCTAACACAATTGATCTCTTGGAACCCGACATGCCCCACATTGCATTAGAGCCAGTCGCAATACCAGAACTTTGGCTGTTCGTGCTACATTCCCTGAGAATCCATCACCCCCTACATTTTCGAAAACAGCATACCTGTTTGAAATGGGTAGAGACAAAAGAGACTCATGCAATAGCTGCCTACCTCTCTTACCTTTCCTGGAGTTAACCATGTGTGTGACTATATCTGAAACTTTCCCCCCTTCCTATAACTGCCATCCATCACATACTGTTGCTGTTGCAAATTCCTCATTGCTTCTAACTGTGTCTCCAACCGATCCATTCAATCTGATAAGATTCGCAACCAACAGCATTTATATCAGATATAATCCACAGTAACTCTTAAACTCTCTTTAAATTTCCACATCTGATGAGAAGTACATATCACTTTACTAAAGGCCATTTTTGCTTCTTCACAATCTACAGACCCAGAAAATAACACCGTCTTATTCTTCTACAAACACTGCACCAGGTTAAATTAATAGATATAGCTTATATTTTAATGTTAATCAAGAGACATATCTCCAAAAACATATAATCAAGAAAGAACCCACTTTACTCACTACTGCAGACTTTCTGTAGCCCACACTTAAAACGACAATTCACTTATCTGATTCTGTGCTGTGAACTTGCCCAACAGTTCCTTTGTCTGTTCTTCTCCCTTTTAAAACTGCTGTTGTTTTGACTTTTTTCCCCCAAAGTTCCAAAACAATGCAACAGCATATAAAACAGTAATTGTTGGTCCTGGAATTCGAGGAAATCACCTTTAGTACCTAAAATACCTCAAAAAAGGAGCAGCTGTTACAGCCAGAAATTTTTCCTATCCTCAATCTTGATCAAGATCCCATTGTACTCTTAGATAACCTTCTTCACTGTCCACTATATCACTAATTTGGTGTCATCCACAAATGTACTAACCATACCTACTATATTTGTTTTTATTTGTCATTGCAATAAAACACATTATTTTAAATCTTTCTTCTTCTTCTTCCCGCTACTTTAAGTATTGATGCATCCTGTATACCCAAATGGCCATGCACATGAAAGTTAAATATGTCTTGTTCCTGTGATGTGAATACATGTCTGATGTGGGATGGAGAATATCTGATCAGCATATTACTTCCTAATAATTTAGTACATAAACATTTGTAGTGTCTACATGATTCTTCTGCATCTGTAAGCATGTCTCTGCTTGACCTATGGAGAGAGTTAGCAAAAATCTTTAATTTTCCACATACAGTTAAATCTATTTTTAATGATTATTGCACAAATGGCAAACACTATTTTTATTTGAAAGTGTATTTGACTAAATTTCTATCAGATTACATTTTTCTTCTTTAGAAACTGCCACAAATAATAATTGAAGTAAATGCATGGCTATCAGACAATTCCAGAACCATATGTATTCATTCAGATATTTTGTCAAGTTTTATATTTTGCAGTAGCAAAAGATTTTCTCCACAAGGTTACATTGCTTCCCATGATACTGGCACTGCACTAATTGTCATAATGTTGCTGAAATCTGTTAGTTCCACGTCCATGTTATCAAGTTCCCAAATTCTTAGAAGCAATTTATCACTAAGAACAGTGTAAGTGATGGATAACTATTTAATGGCCCTGTCAAAATTCAAGAAAAATTGTTCTCAAAATGTATGGATAATATGCAACGTGTATGATTTTGTCCCATAGTTTCCTTATTTGTATGTGTGTAGTTCTGTGGTTGCCTCCTGTATGACCATGATATTGGGCTTGTATCTGTGTTCATAATGGCAATGAATAATCTGAAAGCCTAGCCAGCATTATTCCACTTAGACACACAGCATAGCAAGATTTTTCACCATGAACATTTCTTCGATCTTCAAAGCACACATCAAAGATTTAAATAGATCAAGAGGCAAGCTTCTCTGACATGCAAATTCTCCTCTACCTTGACATTTCTTTTGCAATTCAAGATAAACATTACTCTTTTATTCAGGGTTCTGTCAGCTTTTCAGCTGGACGCAGACTTATTTGTATAAAACCCTCCAACTGTGAGCCGATTAAGAAAATCCAAACATTACTCTTGACTGAGCTTTATTGTAATAATGTGATTTGCCATTTACAGCTCTGCCGACCTCAGAGCTATCAGCTGTGTGAGGTAAATACTGAACAATTACAGCAATTAAAGAATCAAACAACAATCTCAAGATGCTCATAGCGTTTCAGAGCCCACATCTGAAGCAACATGATAATAAGAACATTAAACATAATTGCTTATAGAGAAAATAATTAATATATAGCTTACTCTTAATTGAAATGATCTGCAAACTTAATAATGCCAGCATTACGTTTCTACTTCATAGCTGTGTGTATGCCTTTTTCAGAATGTTTGAATAATTAAGACATTGACTTATATTGAAAAGGTTGGAGTTTTCAGAAACAGGTGGTAAGTCAGCATTATAAAAAGTGTTACTCTTTGAGATTATTAAACCATATGTTTTAAAAATGGCAAGAGATTAAAACTGAAAATCAGAGTTGGCATTGGGTATTTACAATATAAGCAGGTTTATTTTAACCTGTTTTTGCAAGTCATGAATATATATCCTCTTTGAGGATGACTTCCATTAAAATTCTGCGGTTGTTCTCTTATATTATGGAGATTAGTATTATCCAGCTTTCGAGTAAAATTGTTTTTTGGTTGTGAGTGACATTGCATCAAAAAGAAGGTAAACCTTTGGACACTGGACAGTGTCTGATGGCCTCAGGGGCTAGTAAAGGTTGGAATAAATTTAATGACCAAGATTGGGAGTACATTCTGCTGCAGGTTGAATTTTAAAGCTCAGAAAAGTGCCAGGGTTAAGGAACATAACATTATCCTGCTCACTTCCAAGTTTAACCAATGCATTTCTGAGATTCACCAGGATCAACAAAGTAAATGCACAGAAGGGAGGTTTTGTTCAATGAATTTGACCGGCTTAAAAATCTATAAAATTGTACAGCTGCTGCTGATCAGTGAGAAATACAAAGGAACCTCGATTATCCGAAGGATACGGGTGGGCAGTATTTTGTTTGGTTAATCAAATGCTGGGGGATAACATAGTTAGCCAAACATTGGGACCTTGCGATCTTGTTCAGATAATCCGAAATACAATTAATCGACTATCGGATAATTGAGGTTCCTCTGTATTTGCACTCAGTCATCATTTTGAGAACCAAATTTCATTGCGTTAAAGGTGATTTGTAACTTTCTGCAAGTCACTTCACCTACCTTGGACATTAAGCCACTTGATCCAAATTTCCTGCTGTAGGTCTTCACTACAATTTGGGAGCATCATCTGTAGCTGGGTTCTGGACTTCTGATGAGGAACAGAAGAAGTAACAGCAAAGTCGACTTCACTAGGAACAATACACAGTGACGGCAGAATCATAAGAACCATGCTTGTGCATATGTACACCATTGCCCTAAATCACATCGTGGGAAAATGGGTATGGTCACATAGATCTAGCTCAAATGAAGCTGTAGACAGAGGATCATCATTCCTGACATGACTGAGCATCATTTTTCACTAGTCTTGGTAATTTAAAGGCAAGTCATTGTTGGATCAAGGCCTTCCCAGTAGGAGGACTGCTGCACTGTGTACCATCTGGCAAGCATTGTCAGTGGCTATTAAGACAGTTAGAACTGGAGGGCAACATCACAGCTGTAAAATGGGATTGGTGCATTTAGACCTTTGTTGATACAATGGGCTGAATAGTTTCCTTCTGTACTGCACATTGTGTGGAGAGGAAGGAATGAGACCAAATATGGAGAGTGACTGTTAACCAAATATGCAAGATTCTAATACAATGCATGTGCATAGTGCTTGTTCAGATGGGGACATGGAGAGATGCCTGGAAACAGAGGAAAAAGTAAAACTATAAGGCATGTTCTTCTGAGAAGAATTGTACAGGGAATGCTTGAGAAGATGGAGTGCAAGAGTTGACACTTGAAGATATTATCCCTTTACATGATTTACACTCATGTGATCATTGAATTCTTTTGCTGCACTATATCTAGGTTTGAGAGATCAAATTCCTACTGCTCACTTCCTCAGTCACTTCCATTGATTCCTGTTTGGTTTAAGAAGCTGGCTCCTATCTTCCAGTTGCAGGAAACAGCACTTGTTGTCTGTCTAACCCTGCAGCAGGATATCCAGAGACTGGTCAGAAATCTGGGAGGCAGCTTTCCATTACTGTGGTTGCTGAGTTTCAAGTTTCTATATAGAATTCTGCCTTTCTGACACATGTCAAAGTCCCTTTAAATAGAAATCCTTGCATTTATAAGGTGTGGGTTATCAATATCAAGAGCCATAGAACAACTCACTGTTGAGTCAATTGGCATTCTGATCCAGTGCTGCTTGAATCCTACCCTCCATGAGGCAGGTCTATTTTTGTTTCGTTGTTTTTTCCTATTGCTTACATGACAATAGTGGAAATGGTGGACTTGATGGTCCAACTAGTTATTTCCCATTGGATAATTTTGTATGTTCATTAAATGTCACAAAGAGATGAAAGAAAAGATAAAGGAGGGGAAAGGGAAGAGCCAGACAATCCAATGCCAAGGCGAATGTCACTTTTCAATTCTTCTTAGTTGTCAGCTTTGTTTGGTTAGTAATAATTGTATTTCAGTGTCAAAAGGTTGAGATTTAAAGTCCAAGATTTGAGCACAAAATCTAATGCAATACTGATGGATTGAGTTATTACTTCAAATCTCTGTGTACTTGCTCAGTTTGACAGAAAAACAAAAATCAGCTCTACTTATTTAAAGAAGACCAGGGAGTTTCATGGCCAAAATTCCACCCTCAAGCAACATCACTGTAAACAAATCACCAGGTAATTTGTTGTCTGGTCAGGGCTTTGGCTGCAGAATTCGGCGACATAAAAATGAATGTGTTTCAAAAGTGTTTTGGAATATATTCATGATGTGAAAGCTCTAATTGTGCTGAATTACATTAATTGTAGCACAGGTACAGGAAACTGAAAAGCAACTCATCTTTGCTGGTGTTTATTTATAATATAAACTTCTTCCACACCTCTTTAACTCACTCTATTAGCACACTCTTCTGTTCTTTCTTCCTTATATGATTATCTAGCTTCCCTGAGAACACATAAATGCTATTTACCTTGACTATTACTCATGGCAGTACATTCCACGTTCTTAGTATTCTTTGGATAAAGGTGCATCTCCTGAATATTCTACTGGGTTTATTGTTTCATTTCCCCATTGGTTTGTGAGTCCTTTATGTTGAGAATGCATGTATTTATGCATTGTGACAACTGGAAAATAGATATTTGGATAATAAATGGTTGCAAAGGAATGGTTGTGTAATTGCTCAGAAGTACAAAGTCAAAACATTATCGGAGACTATAGTCTATTTACTGCTTGCAAATAAACAAATGGAAAGAGAAAGCAATTTTCATCAAAGTTTTAGAAAGAGACAAAGATAGATTTTTGCAACTTTATTTGTTGAGTAAATAGAATTGAAAACCCTAATGGACCTATTTTGCCATGGCATAACAATAGTTGGGGATTAAGGTAAAGTACAAACTTAGAAGCTGTGGGCAATTTCTGGAGACATTTGTATGGATGCACTGTTGTCCTTCAGTCTGCAAGAGTCAAAACCAAGAGATTAAAGCAGATCTCTGTCTCTTTCTCAGTGCCATAGTCTGAATAAATCCTGACAAAGTTTCAATTTTCATGACTCCAAAAATGTTTTATCTGAAATCTGGTCTGAAGATTGCTCATCATTTAGTAACATGAGCTCATTGACAAGAACCTCAGGGACTATAAGAAATTCACCTAATTCTATAGCTTTAGTTTGAATTCTTGGTTCACAGAGTTGTCTCTACTTGTTTTAGCTCCTAATCACTCTGCAGAGTTGTAGTCTGTAAATCCTTGTCCTGCCTGTCTTTGACTGTGTCTATGCATTTGAAGTTAAGTATTAAACTCATGGACAAATTCAGTACTACCTCAAATATTCAAGTTTTACTATTGAATTTCAAGTCCATATCCTTAATATAAGTTATGATTAAAGGCTTCAACACTGATCTCTATAGAATGCCAACTTTTATCCAGTTATAGAGTCATAGAGTCATAGAGATGTACAGCATGGAAACAGACCCTTGGGTCCAACCTGTCCATGCCAACCAGATATCCCAACCCAATCTAGTCCCACCTGCCAGCACCCGGCCCATATCCCTCTAAACCCTTCCTATTCATATACCCATCCAATTGCCTCTTAAATGTTGCAATTGTACCAGCCTCCACCACATCCTCTGGCAGCTCATTCCATACACGTATCACCCTCTGTGTGAAAATGTTGTCACTTAGGTCTCTTTTAGATCTTTCCCCTCTCACCCTAAACCTATGCCCTTTAGTCTGGACTCCCCAACCCCAGGGAAAAGACTTTGTCTATTTATCCTATCCATGCCCTTCATAATTTTGTAAACCTCTATAAGGTCACCCCTCAGCCTCCGACGCTCCAGGGAAAACAGCCCCAGCCTGTTCAGCCTCTCCCAGTAGCTCAAATCCTCCAACCCTGGCAACACCCTTGTCGATCTTTTCTGAACCCTTTCAAGTTTCACAACATCTTTCCGATAGGAAGGAGACCAGAATTGCATGCAATATTCTAACAGTGGCCTATCCAATGTCCTGTAAAGCCGCAACTCTGACCAATAAAGGAAAGCATACCAAACACCTTCTTCACTACCCTATCTACCTGCGACTCCACTTTCAAGGAGCTATGAACCTGCACTCCAAGGTCTTTTTGTTCAGCAACACTCCCTAGGACCTTACCATTAAATGTATAAGTCCTGCTAAGATTTGCTTTCCCAAAATGCAGCACCTCGCATTTATCTGAATTAAACTCCATCTGCCACTTCTCAGCCCATTGGCCCATCTGGTCAAGATCCTGTTGAAATCTGAGTTAACCGTCTTCGTTGTCCACTACAATTCCAATTTTGGTGTCATCTGCAAACTTACTAACTGTACCTCTTATGCTCGCATCCAAATCATTGTTCTCCCTGTATTCCATGTGATCTAAGCTTGCTAATCAGTCTCCCATGGGGAACCTTGTCGAACGCCTTACTGAAGTCCATATAGATCACATCTACTGCTCTGCCCTCATCAATCTTCTTTGTTACTTCTTCAAAAAACTCAATCAAGTTTGTGAGACATGATTTCCCATGCACAAAGCCATGTTGACTATCCCTAATCAGTCCTTGCCTTTCCAAATACATATACATCCTGTTCCTCAGAATTCCCTCCAACAACTTGACCACCACTGAGGTCAGGCTTCCCGGTCTATAATTCCCTGGCTTGTCTTTACCACCCTTCTTAAACAGTGGCATCACGTTTGCGAACCTTCAGTCTTCCAGCACCTCACCTGTGACTATCGATGATACAAATATCTCAGCAAGAGGCCCAACAATCACTTCTCTAGCTTCCCACGGAGTTCTCGGGTACACCTGATCAGGTCCTGGGGATTTATCCACCTTAAACCGTTTCAAGACATCCAGCACTTCCTCCTCTGTAATCTGGACATTTTGCAAGATGTTACCATCTATTTCCCTACAATCTATATCTTCCATACCCTTTTCCACAGTAAATACTGATGCAAAATATTCATTTAGTATCTCCCCCATTTTCTGTGGCTCACACAAAGGCTGCCTTGCTGATCTTTGAGGGGCCCTATTCTCTCCCTAGTTACCCTTTTGTCCTTAATATATTTGTAAAAACCCTTTGGATTCTCCTTAATTCTACTTGCCAAATCTATCTCATGTCCCCGTTTTGCCCTCCTGATTTCCCTCTTAAGTATACTCCTACTTCCTTTCTAAGGATTCACTCGATCTATCCTGTTTATACCTGACATATGCTTCTTTTTTTAACCAAACCCTCAATTTCTTTAGTCATCCAACATTCCCTATACCTACCAGCCTTCCCTTTAACCCTGAGAGGAATATACTTCCTCTGGATTCTTGTTATCTCATTTCTGAAGGCTTCCCATTTTCCAGCTGTCCCTTTACCTGCGAACATCTGCCTCCAATCAGCTTTCGAAAGTTCTTGCCTAATACCGTCAAAATTGGCCTTTCTCCAATTTAGAACTTCATTGAGTCATACAGCATGCAAACAGATCCTTTGGTCCAACTTGTCCATGCCAAACAAGTTTCCCAAACTAAACTAGTCCCATTCGTCTGCCTTTGGCCCATACCCCTCTAAACATTTCCTATTCATGTACTTGGCCAAATGTCTTTTAAATGTTGTAAGTGTATCTGCATCCATTACATCCTCTGGCTCTTTATTCCACATACGAATCACCCACTGTGTGAAAATGTTGTTTCTCAGGTCCCTTTTAAAACTTTCTCTTCATAACTTAAGACTCTTTAGTTTTGAACTCCCCTACCTTGAGGAAAAGACCTGTATTTCTTCCACCACATGATTTTATAAACCTCTATAAGATCACCTCCCAACCTCTTTTGCTTCAGTGAAAGAAGTCCCAGCTTATCTAGCCTCTCCTTATAACTCAAGCCTTTCCAGTTTTGTTAACATCCTTGCAAATCTTTTTTGCACACTTAAATAACATCATTCCTATAGCAGGGCAACCAGCATTGTAAAAAGTACTCCAAAAGTGGTCTAACCAATGTCCTGATAAACCACAATATGATGTCCACCTCTTAAATTCAAAGGCCTGAACAGTGAAGGCAAGCATGCCAAATGCCTTCTTCACCATCTTGTCTACCTGTGATGCAACTTTCAAGGAACTATGTACCTAGACCCCTAGGTCACTCTGCTTGACAACACTCCCCAGGGCCCTACCATTAACTGTATACATCCTGCCCTGGTTTGTCTTACCAAAATGCAACACTTTGCATCAACTCCGGGCTCATGCCCTTAACCCCATTGTCTTATTTTACCTTTTTCGCTCCAGCTTCCTACCCGAGCTGCTCTTCTAACTCTACAAACCATTGTCATGAGGCTCTGTTAAAGATCTTTTAAAAACCCAAATGTACTGAGGTAGAGTTATCTCTCTGAATGTAATTGGCTATTCTGGTGCAAATTACTTCAAAATTATGCTTGATTTGAGAAGTGCTTCGCTCACTGCGTTTCTGTTCAAACCTATTCGCAAATCACAGAACTGAACATCTGCAATGAGCCAACATAATTGAGCTACATTTTAAGATACAATGCTTAAACTGATAACTTTCTTTTGCTTTTTAAGAATGCTTACTCTGTTATGTTTAACTTAATACCCTTGAAAATGGATTTCATAGATATTTGAAGTTGATGTAAATCTACTCGTGAGTTATTTAATTTCAATTTATTAAAAAAAGACTTTTAAAATGTACAAAACCACATTGGGATAGTCAAGTTAAATCATAAGTAAAGAAAAATCAAAACTTAAAAAATCTTAATTTTTGCACCCTCATCAAAAGACTGAAATATGTGTGATTGGGTGAGCTCTCACCATGATTAATTCATCCTGGCTGCATGGCTAGATTTGTGCTGCTAGTGCAATGCCTTTAAATCAAACGTAGTGGATCATTTTGTGCTGAATGCAATTTGCACTTAAATTTTACAATTTTTTGTGCTATCTCGACTGATATTAAAAAAAAGTTTCCCAAAATTTGAAATCGAGCAGAAACCATTGCACCCTTGCTATTCATCTTCTTTGCTTTCAGTTACTTTGTCAAATAATTCAATAATATTGATTAGGTATGACCTCCCCTTTTGAAATTGGTGCTGACCACATTTCTATATTTCTGGTTTCTAGATGTTTTGCTGTGACACCTTTGAATAAAGCATCCAATAGCTTTCAACTTTCTGACATTAAACTAACTAACCTATAGTTCCTTGGACTTAGTATATCCACTTTGTAAGATAAAGGAATCACTTTAGCTGTTGGTAAGTTCTCTGGCACCATTCTCTTTTCTAATGAATATGGACATGTTATCATAGTGCCTATTCATTTTTTAAATTCACTCACGAGATGTGGACCACCAGTATTCACTGCTTCTCTTTAGTCACCTTGGAGAACATGTGAGCTGCCTTCTTGAACTGCTGCTGTTTGTGCGCTGTAGGTAGACCCACTCTGCTGCTAAAGGATTAATGTTTTATTTCCTAGTCAGGAAAGTGAGGGTCAGTTGTGACTCAGTTGAAATGATTGTTGGTGTGTGTGTGTGTGTGTACATGCTTTTGTCATATCTTTTGATTGAGATATGAAGATCAGAACCACCTGCAGGCTTAAATGGATGTAAAATATCTCATGACGTTATTTTGGAGAAGTGTAAGAAGCTATTTCTTGCTGTAGAAATAAATTACTACAGATGCTGGAATTTGTACTGAAAACAACAAATAGAGCTTTAGTTCTGATGAAGAATCATCTAGACTTGAAATGTTATCTTGCTCTCTGTCCATGGATGCTGTCGGACCCACTGTAATCTCCAGCATTTGTTCTTTTCAGTTATTTCTTGCTGTTTGGCTGATAAAAAAAAAACAGATTATCTGGTCATTATCACATTGTTGATTATAGAAGTTTTCTGTATGTCTATGGCTGCCACAACAGTGACTAAAATTCAAATAATACCTAATCGACAGTAAGGCATTTTGATGTAGAGTCATAGAGATATACAGCACAGAAACAGACCCTTCAGTCCAACTTATCCATGCCAACTAGATATACTAAGTTAATCTATTCTCATTTGCCACCATTTGCCCATATTCCTCCAAACCCTTCCTATTCACATACCCATCCAGATGACTTTTGAATATTGTAATTTTACCAGCCTCCATCACTTTCTCTGGCAGCTCATTCCATACACGCACCATTCTCTGTGAAAAAGTTGCCTCTTAGGTCCCTTTTAAATCATTTCCCTCTCACCTTAAACGTATGCTCTCTAATAGTGGACTCTGAAAAAGGACCATGACTATTCACCCTATCCGTGACCCTCATGATTTTATAAACCCATATAAGGTCACCCCACAGCCTCTGACGCTCCAGGGGAAAAAAAAACAGCCTATTCAATCTCTCTCTATGGCTCAAACCCTGCAAACCTCAGCAACATCTTTGCAAATATTTTCTGAATCCTTTCAAGTTTAACAATATTTTCCTGCAGCAGGGAGACCAGAATTGTACACAGCATTTTAAAAGTGGCCTTACCAATGTCTTGTACAGCTGCAACATCGCATCCCAACTCCTATACTCAATGCACTGACCAATGAAGGCAAGCTGCCAAACACCTCCTTCACTATCCTGTCTATCTGCGACTCCA
This sequence comes from Chiloscyllium plagiosum, assembly GCF_004010195.1. Taxonomy (NCBI): domain Eukaryota; kingdom Metazoa; phylum Chordata; class Chondrichthyes; order Orectolobiformes; family Hemiscylliidae; genus Chiloscyllium; species Chiloscyllium plagiosum. Next base: position 52,790,740 of record NC_057719.1, read on the forward strand.
TTTTCTATTCGGTGATTGTGAAAAGCACAATATGAATTCAAGTATTTCTCTTTGCAATGGTGTTGTAGATATGTTAATGATTAACTAGCTAAAATTATGAGGGGAACACAGCATCAGAGTGATATTAGCATTAGGCTAGTAATCACAAGACTGAACAAATGCTTTAGAGATAGGGGTTAAAATCCTGCCATTGCAGCACGTGAATTTAAATTTAATTTAATTAATACAATTTAGAATTGGAAGCTAATGAAGACCATAAAATTATCATCAATTTTCTTAAAAGCTTGTCTGATTCACTAATGAGTTTTACAGAACAAACTCTACTATCTTTCCCTCTTGGTGATTCCAGATTCTACAGCAATATGGTTAACTCTTAACTGCCCCCTGGAAATGGCCTACATATTCACTCCGTTCAAAGGAAATTAATGGTGGGTAACAAATGTGACAACCACATATCAGGAAATAGTAAATAAAAACTTCTTTTAATGTTCGAAGAAGCAAATGAACTGAGTTTTACCCTAAGTTTGATTAATTTATCAATTCATTCCTCCTTTCATATCTTAAATCTCTTTATATCTTTAAATCTCTTTATACCTTTTTTGATCTCTCCATTTAATATCATGCTGGAAAAGCGCAGCAGGTCAGGCAGCATCCAGGGAACAGGAGAATCGACGTTTCGGGCATAAGCCCTTCTTCAGGAATGAGGAAAGTTTGTCCAGCAGGCTAAGATAAAAGGTAGGGAGGAGGGACTTGGGGGAGGGGCGTCGGAAATGTGATAGGTAGAAAGAGGTC
>NC_057719.1:52794259-52816998 GCF_004010195.1 Chiloscyllium plagiosum
TGCAATCTTCTTCCCGCCCTCTCCGCCCCCACCCCAGTCTGACCTTTCACCCTCACCTTGACCTCTTTCCACCTATCACATTTCCGACGCCCCTCCCCCAAGTCCTTCCTCCCTACCTTTTATCTTAGCCTGCTGGACAAACTTTCCTCATTCCTGAAGAAGGGCTTATGCCCGAAACGTCGATTCTCCTGTTCCCTGGATGCTGCCTGACCTGCTGCGCTTTTCCAGCAACACATTTCCAGCTCTGATCTCCAGCATCTGCAGACCTCACTTTCTCCCCATTTAATATCATGTCAATGTCAAGGTGAAATAACTAATCATTTTTTTCTGTGATTGCGTAGTTGTTATTGACAAGTTTTATTATCTATTCCTTACTTGTCTTATCTTTATCCTGATATGTATTTCATACTTTGCTTTAATACTTTTCATACTGCATTACTTTTTCTTCTTTTGAGTCTTCCTAATGTTTTCATATTTCCTTTCATCATTCTCTCCTTCCTTGCTTATGTACTGAGTGTTTACCTTTCTCTTTTGTTTCAATTGTACCCTTAATGTTTAACAATCTCTGATGGAGTCACAGAGTCATAGAGGTGTCCAGAATGGAAACAGACCCTTCACTCCAACCTGTCTATGCCGACCAGATATCCAAACCCAATCTAGACCCACTACCCGGCCCATATCCCTCCAAACCCTTCCTATTCATATACCCATCCAAATGCCTTTTAAATGTTGCAATTGTACTCTCCTCCACCACTTCCTCTAGCAGCTCATTCCATACACCCTCTGCGTGAAGACGTTGCCCCTTAGATCTCTTTTACATCTTTCTCCTATCACCCTAAACCTATGCCCTCTAGTTCTGGACTCCCTGACCCCAGGGAAAAGACTTTGTCTATTTACCCTACCCATGCCCCTCATAATTATGTAAACCTCTATAAGGTCACCCCTCAGCCTCCGGCACTCTAGTCCTAGCCTATTCAACCTTTCCCTGTAGCTTAAATGCTCCAACCCTGGCAACATCCTTGTAAATCTTTTCTGAACCCTTTCAAGTTTCACAACATCTTTCCAATAGGAAGGAGACCAGAATTGCACGCAATATTCCAACAGTGGCCTAACCAATATCCTGTACAGCTGCAACATGACCTCCCAACTCCTGTACTCAATACTCTGACCAATAAAGGAAAGCAAAACGCCTTCTTCACTATCCTATCTACCTGCGACTCCACTTTCAAGCTATGAACCTGCACTCCAAGGTCTCTTTGTTCAGCAACACTCCCTAGGGCCTTACCATTAAGTGTATAAGTCCTGCTAAGATTTGCTTTCCCAAAATGCAGCACGTCATATTTATCTAAATTTAAACTCCATCTGCCACTTCTCAGCCCATTGGTCCATCTGATCAAGATCCCATTGCAGTCTGAGGTAACCTTCTTCGCTGTCTACTACACCTCCAATTTTGATGTCATCTGCAAACTTACTAACTATTCCTCTTATGCTCACATCCAAGTCATTTATATAAATGATGAAAACTAGTGGACCCAGCACCGATCCTTGTGGCACTCCACTGGTCACAGGCCTCCAGTCTGAAAAACAACCCTCCACCACTACCTTTTGTCTTCTACCTTTGAACCAGTTCTGTATCCAAATGGCTAGTTCTCCCTGTATTCTATGTGATCTAACCTTGTTAACCAGTCTCCCATGGGGAAACTTGTTGAATGCCTTACTGAAGTCCATATAGATCACATCTACTGTTCTGCCCTCATCAATCCTCTTTGTTACTTCTTCAAAAAACTCAAACAAATTTGTGAGACATGATTGCCCACGCACAAAGCCATGTTGATATCCCTAATCAGTCCTTGCCTTTCCAAATACATATACATCCTGTCCCTAAGCATTCCCTCCAACAACTTGCCCACCACTGAGGTCAGGCTCACCAGTCTATAGCTCCCTGGCTTGTCCTTACCACCTTTCTTAAACAGTGGTACCACGTTTGCCAACCTCCAGTCTTCCGGCACTTCACCTGTGACTATAGATGATACAAATATCTCAGTAAGAGGCCCAGCAATCACTTCTCTCACTTCCCACAGAATTCTAGGGTATACTGATCAGGTCTTGGGGCTTTATCTACTTTTATGCGTTCAAGACATCCAGCATTTCCTCCTCTGTAGTTTGGATACTTTGCAAGGTGTCACCATCTATTTCCCTACATTCTATATCTTCCACGTCCTTTTCCACAGTAAATACTGATCCAAAAACGAAAGCTCCGTTCACGTCAATCTCAAAGGCTGCAATCAGGAACAAGGCTGTTTCTGCCTGGTTACAAACTGGAGACATTTCGCGTGTGAGTCACATGTGATAACCACTGCACTACAGAAACAAGCCGTCATTATTTTCCCAATGTTTGAGGAGCACCTTTCTCCATAATATTCTTTCCATTGTTAATGTGTTTCTTCATTTGTCAACACCTTTTTTATTCCAACTTATCTACCTCAGATCTGTTGTCAAGCTGGTGGAAATAGTTTTCCAATCTGTTACTTTAGCTCAGATTTAATGATGTCGTTCACAATACAGCTTCGTCCTGTCCCAGTATCTCTGTCGCTGTCAGCTTTTGTGGCCTTTCCCATTCCCTGAACCATCCTCTCTCGCTGATCCTTGTCAGTCAAAGCTGTTCCTCTCTTTCTGCTCCCCATTAGATTCCTTGTTCACAACAAGGGTTTGGGAAGCAGGAAGTTTTGCGAGGTAAAGGATGGTGTATGAATGGGTCAGGGAGCAACAGAAGTGTGTAATTAGACAGTTGGCAGGAAGAGGATGAGTTTGGAAGCTGGAGAGGCTGCAATTCAGAGGGTCAACAGTGAGCGAACGCTTCTGGAAATAGTGGAGGTTTTTCCAAAATGGTACCAAACAGGTTAGGGTTAGTGTTAGCTTACATTTAACTAGTGTGGAATGACTTTAAAACAAAATTACTGGTATTAAACAAGCTTCAATAACTCATCAAAGATAAAGGAAACCAACCTACAATGGGTGTATGTTAAGCAGTGGCTTATTGCAGAGATAAACTGTTCTGTCTAACAGAGGGGTCAAGAAGGCAGACTACAAGGATTTAAAGTGGTTGACAAAAGAACAAAGATAACATAAAAAAATTATTTCATGCAGAAAATGGTTAGGATTTTGAATATGAGACCAAGGAGGGTGGTGGAAGCAGATTCTGTCCTGCAAATAAAGGTCAATGACATCTTGTCTTCAATAATAGGTACTGAGTATGTATGTAAGGAGCTATGTCATGATGATGTTGGATCACATAGAGCTTGGGCTTGCATTTGTAGGGTTCAAGAGATGTCCTTACTTACCATTTCTTATCTAGAGGTACAATTAATATATGCTGTTATGTACTGATGTTGGTGTAGATTACCTTCTATCAACAATTCAGACCTAATTTCCGATATGGTGGGAAGTGAAAACTGGAGTCATGAATGTCAAAATAGAGAGCTAGCAGAGAAAAAAAAACAGTGGTAGCATAGGGAAGTGGATGAAGAACAAAGTCAAGTCAGCCCAGAATACCTGACTGCAGATGAAGAGACACAGTGCGTGAAGGCCAGGAGGGCTAACCTGTGCACCTGATTATGAAGAGAGAAAATCTACCCAAAGCTGGTCAACTGAGGGAAAAGCCTCCTGCAGAGAATATGGCAAGCTGAAACTTTCAGTTGTCCACAGTGAATAAGAGGGCACTATAGATGTGAGGTCTTTCCAGCTCCCCAGAACTTGCAGACACAAAGGATGAATTCTGATATGCAGACATTGTTTTGATGGCATGAAAGCAAATCTTACAGTTGAATTCTTACAATGTGTTTTGTTTTAAAATTAATTCACGGAATGTGAGTAGGATTTGCGAGGCCAACATTTATTACCCATCTCTAATTGTCCCTGAAAAGTTGGTAACATGCTGCCTCCTTGAACTGCTTTGGTCATTTACAATAGGGACATCCACAAATACTGTTAGGAAGGGAGGTCAATCATTTTGACTGAGCAACAGTGAATGAACTGCAAGATACTTCCAAACCAGGTCAGTGCCTTGGAGCAGAACTTGCATATCATTCCCATCCATCTGCTTTTCTTGTCCTTCTTAATAGTAGCTGCACCTCCACACCCATTGGAAATAAATGGGACCGCAGAAAAATTACAGACAATTCAGCTGAAGCTAAAGGACATGGCAGTGTCGGTAGATCTACAAATCATTGATGTTCTAACATTCAAAAGGCCAGCTGCTGAAGAAGAGGGCAATACATCAATTGCAAATTTTCTACAGGCAGTGATAGGACAATAATATCTGAGAAGTCTTGCCATTCTCAAGTTCTAAAGGGATCCTCATTCATGCATAATAGAGAGCTTCAACACCAATTTAGGAAGGGAAGCTTCAAGTAGGAAGGATAGCATTCTACATTTTTAGCTGAAATAAACTTAACGCAACACATCCTTAGAACAATGTGCAAAGAACATCACAATTGATACAATCAGGAAAAAACAGAACCTTGGAAATAGTCGATTAAGAAATGCTTTAACAGGTAATCACAAGCTATCCAGAGAATAAGAAGTGCTTCAGTCCAAAATGAATTAAGTCTGTATTAAATATTCTGAAATTAATAATCTACATAACTGGCAGCTGAAGTATGCAACTAGGTCTCATCAGAAAGCCCTAAAGGCACTGAGGTTTCTTTCAGTCAGGCAGCATAGGCCCAGCTAGCAGAGTATCTCCAGATTAGGAGTACCTTACAAAAGCTTATAATTGATCATTAAATGGAATTTGAACATAAAAAAAGAGTTGACAAACTTTAACAACCAAAAATAAACTACTGAAGCAAAAGTAAACAATTAGCAGTCATATAGCACTATCAAGAAGGATAAGATTACAAAAGAAATTCTTAAATCCCGAGCCATTGCTCTTGAGAACTTGGTACAGAGAGAAATGTTCTGCTTAAGGAAAATAACTCTCTTTATCTGGAAAGGTCCAGAATGTAAAGATTACTCTGAGCTATTAGCTGAAAAAAAAGATCTTCCACAATTAGTAAGCGCTGATCATATATTTGAAAAAGCAGCTGGCAAGAGGGAGAAAGCAGTGATTTTAGTTTGTTTGCAGGAGAAGATCCGAGGAAAGTATGTTTTAATCAGAAACATTAGGCTCATAACAGTAATGATCTTTTGAAGAGGAATTTTTAATGAAAAAGTTCTAAAGCACAATGTAGAACTAAAATCCTCAACACTTAGTCAATCCAAACATTTAGATTAAGCAAGCAGATGATAGGTTCTGACCATCCAGTTATTCTCTAACCTTCCATTAAGTCAAGTGAACACAGTACTGTGAGGAACCTCTTTTATATCCTGGTGCAGAGATTAATTTCACTGATGATGATTGTCCGCTCATGGTGGAGTTCCTGAGTTATTGCAACCTGCAGCAGCCATGGATGATATGGTTATGAAGTTCTTCATTAGAGCTGAAGTGCTTCATTTTTTTCTAGCTTCAAACTTTCCCCAGTCTGCAGCCTAGAAGAAAGGGAGAATTTGTATTTTAGTTCATCACCCTCCTCTTCAAGGGTTTTGATGGTTCTCGTCTTGGAGGTTTGCCACTTGAATTAGTTTTCTCTTGACTGACCTTTATTGCCACGACCTTCAAGTCATTGTAAAAGCCACAGCCTGTGAATCAGCTGTCAGCTCTCATTGAATGTGTTCTAAGGTAATGATAAGAGAGCACATATATCCTACACATCTCCTGACAGAGCCGATAGGACCAGTTTGTGTGATTTTGGAACAGTCTGCCTCAGAAGTCGGTGGAAGTGAGTTCATTAAATGTTATTAAAGTAGAAATAAAAGGTTTTTGAATGTTGAATTTTAAAAAAATCAGCCCTCATCTTATTCAATAGTGCAGTAGGTTCAAGGGCCTACTTTCTTTTCCTAATTTGTAAGTTCATCTGTTTGTTCACATGTTTGTTCAAAGTCACATTAAAGTGGATCTTGATGTCCTAATTTCCATTTTGATAGGTTATGGTGTTTGCATGTTTTCTCTTTTGCGGCCGATGAATAGATTCAGCTCACTTGATATTTTCCAGTTTCCCCTAGAATAATACTCTATTCTAATTCTAAGTTATGTTTGTTTTCGATTTCTCCCACTTTGTCGTATGCGAACTCTTCCCTGCTTTGTAAATGTTCCAATGAAGCCTCATCTTCAACCTTGACCACAATCCAGTTGCAAATCAATTTTTCCTTCAAACCTACAGAAGCAACTCTCCTCCAGGCTATTAAAATTGTGAATGAACAGATCTATGCTTTCTCCTAGCCTGTTCCTTCCATTAATCTGCATGTGTTCAATACTTAAATTTCAACAAACACTAAAGTAAATGTTGAGCACCCATAATATCTTTTCCTACAATGCTCAATTCTCCAAAGCTCTGTATTGCTACACCTACTTTAGTAATGGTTTCCATAACAAAACGTTAAAGTACTCACTTGTTTTTTTTCTGGCCTTTCACACTTTATCCTGAAGTAGTCCTGTATCTGGTGAACCATTGCTTCCAGTTCTCCCATTTCTGGGTGTGTGTGTTTTCTCAATTGGAATGGCTTTGCAAGTGATAAGTTGGCTTCCATGCTTCTCTTGAACTTAAGGCTGTTCCTGTATATGTAATGTGTCTATCCCGCTAATTATTCCTTTGGGTTGTTACAGAGTTAGAGAGTCATAGAAACATACAACATGGAAACGGACCCTTCAGTCCAATGCCTCCATCCCAACCATATATGCTAGATAAATCTAGTCCTATTTGCCAGCATTTGGTCCATATCTCTCGAAACCCTTCCTATTGATATACCCATCCAGATGCATTTTAAATGTTGTAATTGTACCCACCTCCACCACTTCCTCTGGTAGCTCATTCCATACATGTGCCACCCTCTGCATGAAAACATTGTCTCTTAGGTCCACTTTAAATCTTCCCCCTCTCACCTTAAAAGTATGCCCTCTACTTTTTAACTCCCCCACACAGGAAGGAGTCTATTTATCCTATCCATGTCCCTTATGATTTTGTAAACCTCTATAAGGTCACCCTTCAGCCTCTGATGCTCCAGGTAAAACAGTCCCAGCCTTTTCAGACTCTCCCTGTAGCACAAACCCTCTAACCCTGGCAACATCCTTGTAAATCTTTTCTGAACCCTTTCAAGTTTCACAACATCCTTTGTGTAGCAGGGAGACCAGCACTGCACACAGTATTCCAAAAGTGGCTGAACCAACATCTTGTACGGCCGCAAATTGATCCCCTAACTCCTATACTCAATACTCTGACCAATAAAGGAAAGCATACCAAGCACCTTCTTCACAACCCTACCTACCTGTGATTCCAATTTCAAAGAGCTATGAACCTGTACTCCAAAGACCCTTTATTTAGCAACACTTTCCAGGACCTTACCATTAAATATATAAGTCCTGGCCTGATTAGCCTTTTCCAAAATGTAGCACTTCACATTTATCTAAATTAAATTCCATTTGCCACTCCTCAGCTCGTTGGCCCATCTTATCAAGGTCCCATTGTACTCTAAGGTAACGTTCTTTGCTATCCACTACACCTCCAATTTTGATGACATCTGCAAACCTCCTCACCTCCAACAGTCACAACCATATAATTTATATAAATGGCAAAAAGCAGTGGACCCAGCACTAATCCTTGTGACACACCACTGGTCACAGGCCTCCAGTCTGAAAAGCAACCCTCCACCACCACCCTCTTTCTTCTACCTTCCAGCTAGTTCTGTATTGAAATGGCTAGTTCTCCCTGTCTTCCATGTGATCAAACCTTATTAACTGGTCTACCATGAGGAACCTTGTTGAATGCCTTACTGAAGTCTACATAGATCACATCCACTGCTTTACCCACATCAATCTTTTTTGTTACTTCTTCAAAAAACTCAATCAAGTTTGTGAGGCACGATTTCCCATGCCCAAAGCCAAGTTGACTATCCTTAATCAGCCCTTGCCTTTCCCAATACATGTAAATCCTGTCCCTCAGGATTCTCTCCAACAACATGTCCAGCACTGTACTATGCATGGTTTCTGGTTCCCAGGTCTGTTTTCCAGCCTTCTGCTGCTTCTGCAATGTCCACAATGTGCTTTTGTGATTTATGAAAAAAGTCCAATTCTCCTTGACCACAAGGTTCACTTCAGTTGCTACCATGTTTTGTTGTGTGTTAGGGTCTAATTTATTTAGCCTGCATAAGTAATGCTGCCAGAAAATGGAATTTTCTGCAAACACTCTTAATGTAAGGCTTGATTGGCCCAGATTTTCTGTTAACCAAATTGCTGTTTCTGAAGTGTTGGTGGAAGTTGAACACCCTTTGACATTCCCAATGTAACAGATTCCAAAGGAACTGCCTGGAAAATTGAAGATTTTACTCTGCTATTCTCATGCTTTGGAGCCTTCCAAAAATGCCCATTTAAAGTTTAGGATTTGGAGGATTCAGCTGTTACTTAGGAACATTCAGACAATTAAATACCCAGTCTAATTCCTGAGTAATTGTTAAACTAACTGCCAATTTACCTCATGTCACCCAACCACACCACCTCAAGATAGAATATAGAACATTACAATGCAGTACAGGCCCTTCAGCCCTCGATGTTGCACTGACCTGTGAAACCAATCTGAAGCCTGTCTAACCTACACTATTCCATTATCATCCAGATTTCTATCCAATGACCATTTAAATACCTTAAAGTTGGCGAGTCTACTACTGTTGCAAACAGTGCGTTCCACGGCCCTCCTACTCTGAATAATGAAACCGCCTCTGACATTTGTCCTATATCTATCATCCCTCAATTTAAAGCTATGTCCCCTCATGCTAGCCATCGCTATCTCAGGAAAAAGCTGTCACTGTCAAACCTATCTAACCCTCTGATTATCTTATATGTCTCAATTAAGTCACCTCTCAACCTTCTTCTCTCTAAATATCTCTTACAACCTCAGACCCTGGCCCTCACTGTGGAACCAGACCATTATGGGTCTCCACTACTAGAGCTAAAAAACCCTTGCTTCCAGCCCTGTCATCCCTTCCTGTATGTCTGTCACTTGACAAACCCTGATGGGACCCAGGCATCACACTCCCACTGATTGCTAACCACATTCTAGACCCAATTGGGCTGCTGGGCTCAACTTGTTCCAACATCCCCCTCCCTTTGCTTCAGATCCAACCCTCCTTTCCTTTCTTCAGACCCAACCCCACTTCCCTTTGCTCCAGATCTAACACCCACTTCCCTTTGCTCCAGAACCAACCCCACTTTCCTTTACTCCAGACCCACCCCTCTCCAACTCCCCTTGCACTGAACTTCATGATGTGTCGGTGCTGGACTGGGGTGGACAAAGCCAGAAGTCATAGTCTTAGATTATAGTCCAGCAGGTTTATTTGAAATCACAAGCTTTCGAAGTGCTGCTCCTTCATCAGATGAAGTGCACTGGACTCAACAGCCCCTTCCCCTTCTCCTAGAACAGATCCTTTCCTTCCCCTGCGTCACACATGATGCCCCTGCTGCACTGTCACACACAATCTTTCCCCAATTTCCCCGACTCCAGACCCAGTCTTCCCTTCCATCTGTCCACATTCAACACCCCACACACCACTCCAGATCCAACCTCTTCCTCTGCATTTCCAGGACCAATATCCCATCCCACTTTGGCACTTGATGTGGCCATTCTCTGCCCCTCACTGGATTCATTATTTTCCACCGACTCCAACCTACCCTAAAACCTCCATCACTTACCCGACCTCCATGCATCCTGGAACCCTACACACTTGTCACACTGTCCACCTTCCACCTTAATCCTTGGTAGCCTACCCTCTACTCATCTGGCCTCCTACAATCTACCCATCTGGCACTCTACCCATCTTCCACAGTAGTCCTGGCACCCTCTCCATCTGAAACCCTAACCCCTACACACTTGGTACTCAACCCAGCTGACACCTTACTACAGGACCCAATCTCCCTATCCACCTGATACCTCACCCTTCTGGCATCCTCCCCTCACACTTCCCTAAGTACTTGTGTTTTGATAGCAACTGTTAAAATGAAAATGAAAAACTGGACTGGCAATCTGTGAAAGTTTGTTATTCCTCGGAAAACTCAGTCCATCATCTTCAAACTATGTTTGAACTTTTGCTACCTTCCAGCTTGCTCCATGTGACTCTGATGAGATAATCAGTGTCAATATTATGTAAGTTTTTAATGTTAATCCCGTTATTTGCAGACTGCTTTTCAACTCTGAAACAAATGTTCTTTGTGAACTAATTTTATAACTGAGTTTTGCCGAGGTCTACTTATTATCACAGAACTTAATAATGGATTTGATATTGTGAGGTGTTTAGAATCCAAAGACGCTATATATAAATTACCACAAGCAAGCTGAAGTCCTCAAAGCCAGAATAGTAGACCACATGAACCAAGAGTAAGAAAGGCTCTTAATGGAATCATAAATGTTGTTTACTGGTTTTCTGAGCACTGATATTTGTCAGGAGAAACAACATAGGTAAAATATTGGTCTATTCCTGACGAAGGGCTTTTGCCCGAAACGTTGATTTTCCTGCTCCTCGGATGCTGCCTGAACTGCTGTGCTTTTCAAGCACCACTCTAATCTAGGAGAAACAATATGACCAATATGCGACTCAAGGAATGTTTGCTTTCTGGTGTTTTAAGAATAGTATGAGTAAATTAAATACTCAGGGCAGTTATATTGTAAATATAGTGATAATTATTTTGTTTTTGTGGAAATAGATTTTTAGGAATATTTCCAAATGCTTATTCTCACAAAAAGCTTTTGTTTTACTTTTGAAGTATTGTTTACGAACTTAAATTCAGCATTGCTAATGGACCATGGAAATGCAGCTCATTAAATTTGTTGGAAAAGGATACGTGATAGATATATCTTTTGATTAGGCAATTCACAGCCTTTCAGATGCACCCTAGTGTTCAATAACTTGAGATTATAACTTTTGCCCTTTGCAAGTGTAGGTGGTTCTCTTTTTTATTACTTTTTGAATTTGGACTCTAGAAGTTTATGATGCTGTCATTCACATTTCATCTAAACACACCATTTTATTTATCTTTACTCGTCCATTTCTCCTCCATTCAGACTTGTTGTATTAACCCATTTGTCATCTCATTTCACTGGCTTTCCACCCTTTTGTTTCATCTTTTCCTTTGCTCTTTTACCTCCTTCCCCTTTCAAATAGTTGAATCCAATTCTCTCTAATTTTTCCCAGTTCTGATGAAAAGACATCAGCTGAAAGGTTTAACTCTCTTTCTTACATCACAGGTGTTACCAAGTCTACTGAATTTTTCCAGAAATCATTCACTCTCAGTTTGGAGTATTTGAAGGACAGATTTCCACTATACTTATATCAAGATACACTTATTGACATTACCCACTGTTAAGTATAAGTTTACACACTCTCAAGAGATTTGTATAAAATACCTTCAGGATAATGTATAGTCAATAGACTTTTCCTCGTCATCATGTATCAGTTAACCTGTTGCACAGTTTCTCCCCAGAGATCCTACTGACTACTTCATGTGCAATAATCTTATTCGATTTCCAGAGAAGTTTCCATCAACCAGATGCAGTTACACTTTTATTTAAGGCAGTTCCAAATTGTCAAAAGTATTGGTTCTTAATTAACACAAACTTTTCTTGCACCCAAACAATTTCGAAGAGTTTTATTGTTTTATACTGAGTTGCACTTCAAACCTTCATTTTGGATGGCCCAATGGCTCAGTGGTTAGCACTGCAACTTCACTGCACAAGACACCCAGGTTCAATTCCCACCTTGGGTGACTGTCTGTGTGGAGTTTGCACGTTCTTCTCGTTTCTGCCAGGTGCTCTGGTTTCTTCACATAGTTCAAAGCTGTGCAGGCTAGGTGGATTTGCCAAGGTAAAAGTATGGGTTTATGGGAATAGGGAGGGGTAGTGGGTCTGGGTTTGATGCTGTTCCGAGGGTCAGTGCGAACTTGGTGGGCCAAATGGCCTCTTTCTGCACTGTCAGGATTCAATGACAATCAGGATTCAATTTTGAATTTCCTACTGATTTCTTTTTACAGTAATACATCACTTGATATTGATAAGTTCAGTTTTTTTCACTGTGATGTCAACAAACTAAAGGGAGAATATACCTTTTTAAATATTGTGAAGATCATGACTACATTAGCTCTAACTGCGTCATCAGCCACATCCTTGCTCTGGTCACTAACTTGGTTTTGACGTATGAGGACAAACAGAATCATGTTCAATTAGGATTATGTTCAATGAGTTCAGAGGAAAATGGGGATGGGGGGGGGGGAGGGGTGGAGGCGGGCATGGAATTTCATATAAACTTATAACATACGAACAGGACTAATGAAGAGCTTATGCCCGAAACATTGACTGTCCTGCTCCTTGATTATTGCCTGAACTGCTGTGCTTTTCCAGCGCTACCCTTTTCGACTCTAGACAGGTTAGATACAGGAAAGATGTTCCCAATGGCAGTGGAGTCCAAAGCCAGGTGTCAAAGTCGAAAGATACAGAGTAAACCATTTAGGACTCAGACAAGGAGAAATTTCTGTGCCCAGAGAGTGGCGACCCTTCGAGTTACTACCACAGAAAGCAGTCAAGGCCAAAGCACTACATGTTTTCGAGGGACTTCAGAAGAGAGACTGACTGACTGAGAATTAGGGAGATACTCACTTGAGATCAGGGAGAAACTGAGTGCAGAAACTAACACCAATTTATATATTAATTCTGATAGGAAAATCTGATTTGTTTAAGTTCGTTTCAGTAAAAGTTGCACTTGTAATGATCACTGCTTGGATGTTAAGTGAGGGATTATTGTATTTAAAACAATTTTAGTTATTCTTTATCCTCTGTATAATAAATAGTTGGGATGGAATCATATAGAATTTCAGGTGGAAGCTATCTAAGTCCCTGAACAATGTGTGCATTGGAGAGTCAATTGATAATAATCTGTGCAAATGGAAAATGAGATTCCCACAGGTAAGAAAATAAATCTATGTTTTCACTCTAGATTTTCATGGTGAGATGGGAGATCCATCTCATAAGTGGTGAGAGACCTATTTGCCTGCATTAACATCTCATTATTACCTAACCTTGTTTTATTTGTGCATAGTTTGCTATGTTACTGAGTAGTGGAAAAAAAACTGTATGGCAACAATTACCAAGATGAAAGTCTGAGGGAGTACCTGACAGTTTTAGCTCATTGTTTGTTCCTCTGGGCCTTTATCTTAGACAACATTTCTTAACATTGCAAAGGTGTGATCAATGTGAAAAGACTGTTTGCATCCTTTGTCCATGGAGATTAGCATCAGACACTCTCCAGCCTCACAACATTATGGCGCATTCCCAACTCATTTATAATAGTCCCCCACCTCAATACAGTACTTTGAAGGTCACTGACCCCTGTTATTGTAATGCCGCTGCCAGGCTACGGTGTTCACATGGATAGGCACCCATCTCATGTATCAGTGCAGGATGCATATTAGTACTCCTAGCTTGCCCTCTTACATTTCACTTACTTTGCATTTATATGGATGTTAATAACATCTCTGCCTCGTCTTTCAGTGCATTGCTGCCTCAGGTGAAGAAGGGTTATACCCAAAATGTCAACTTCTCCACCTCTTGATGCTGTATTCATCCAGTCTCCTGCTTGTTTATCTCAGGTGCAGTCTTACCAATGCCCTCTATAACTGAAGCATGGCCTCCATATTCTTGCATTCAATTCACCTTACAATAAGCCACAATGTTCTTTCCTGATGACTTGCTGCACCAGCATACTGAACCTTTGCAATTCATGCATTAGGACATCCAGATCTGTCTGTATCTCAGAACTCTACAACATCTCATCATTTAGATAATATGCTTTCTTCTTTCTTCTTTCAGCCAAAATAGACAATTTCACACTTTTCCACAGCGTATTCCATTTGCTCACTTTATGTTCCTTTGTTGATCCTTATGTCATCTTCATAACTTTCTTTTCTACCTATTTTTGCGTCATTAGCAAATTCAGCTAACATACCTTTAGTACCTCATCCAAATCACTCATGTAACTTATAAAGCATTGATGTCCCTGCACTAATGCCTGTGGCCCACATCCTTCCGGTCTGAAAATACCCAGTTATTCCTACACAATGCTTTCCTGTTAGCCAGCCAATCTCCTATCCAAGCCACATTACAACAGGAGGAAGAACTGGAGGAATGGGTGGCACGGTGGCACTATGGGCAGCACGGTAGCACAGTGGTTAGCACTGCTGCCTCACAGCGGCAGAGACCCGGGTTTAATTCCCACCTCAGGCGACTGACTGTGTGGAGTTTGCACATTCTCCCCGTGTCTGCGTGGGTTTCCTCCGGGTACTCCGGTTTCCGCCCACAGTCCAAAAATGTGCAGGTTAGGTGAATTGGCCATGCTAGATTGCCCGTAGTGTTAGGTGGAGGGGTAAAAGTAGGGGAATGGATCTGGGTGGGTTGCGCTACAGCGAGTCGGTGTGGACTTGTTGGGCCGAAGGGCCTGTTTCCACACTGTAAGTAATCTAATCTAATCTAAGTAATCTAATCTAGTCATCTCAACTTCCGCCTTAGGACCCTCCAACCACATGGGATCAATGTCAGCTTCGTCAGTTTCCTCATCTCCCCTCCCCCCACCTTATCCCAGATCCAACCTTCCAACTTGGCACCGCCCTCTTGAAGTGTCCTTCCTGTCCATCTTCCTTCCTAACTATCCGCTCTACCCTCCCCTCTGACCTATCAGCATCACCCCTCACCTTCATCTTCCTGTTGCATTCCTAGTTAACCATGGGTGGAGTTTCTGACCCTTAGAACTTCTATTTGTTGCAGTCTACCTGTTCTGTACTCACTGGAATATCCCTTTAAATGTTTTCTATCTATTGACTTACCTTTTAACCTAAATTATCAGTTCACGTTCGCTAGCTCTGCTTTCATATCCTCATAATTATCCTTGATTATGCTTGACCCACCATTCTCTCCTTTAAACTGTATGTAAAAATTCAGTGTGATCAATGCTACCCAGTGGTGCTTTCACTATGAGATGAGTAAAGCATGCTGCTTGGTTTTTGCTCTCAATATTGCCCCAAATATTCAATGAATTCCTGCAAGACAATTTTGAAGTCTACACGTAGGTTAAAATTCCTTATAATGATTGCCATGTCCCTTTGTCAAGATCCTTCTCGCCTTATCTAAATCGCAAATGTGCATGAAAAATGGCTGCCAACACAACCACAATGGGCAGAGTAAATTTATCGCTGAGGAAACAGGCTCTGCTTATGAACAATGTGAGGCCCTTCAAGGAACAATTATGCTAAGGCACCGACACATTACAGTTTGAAGACATCTGTAATTATAAACCTCTGCACACAAAACGTATGCAGGAACCAATTAAGCCAAATCCAAATCTGGCCATATGCAATCTTGACCATGTCATTGGTCATTACAGATTGATTACAGCTAACCCAGTGAAGCAAATATAATCACAAACAAACCTAAAAGTGTCATTTGCTGGCTGCAATTCATAAAGACAGTCCAAGGTTTCAGGCTGCTCAAGTACACAGAGCTGATTTACGCTCACCTTGAGTTACACGTATTTGACATATTCTTATATGAAATGCTGCCTTTCTTGAGTGATGTGGGACACGGACAAGGTTTCATTACTGCCACTGCACTTACAATTGCTTACTATATTTGCATGCCATGGCTTGTGCTGCATACATTGGAATAAGGTCCACTGTGTCAAAAGTCCATTAGAATCATGCCACAGCCCTCTTTGTCAGAGCCTTCCATGTCCCACTGTATGGAGGATGAGGCTAAAATTTTATTTGTGTGTGATGCGACTACTCACCTTACAAGGGACCTGTTCTATTTTTGATACTCCCAGTACAGATTATGACCATAGGTCCAGTCACAGGAGGGGCTATTTTCACTGTGACATGGTGAAAGAAAAGCACTGAGAAATGAAGGACAATCAGATGCACAAACAAGCTGCTGACCAGCTCCAGATGGATACACTACTGCTGAATATCCCCTCAGGATGTGGAGAGCATATACAGAAGGCCCAGAGCCTATTGTCCTTGATACTATTTTGTCCAACTGAGCCAAGGCCTAGTGACACTGCATCCTGCAGATGTCCTGAGACACTGTAACAGAACTGTGTCTTTTGCTGGAACAGGACCTGCAAACTTAAGGTGTAAGTGGCAAGTTGATCGCAGTGGCCACCAAGGTGACAGCTTTTCAAAACCTCTAAGCAACTTGCTACTTCCAAGGACCAATGGGGACCTGTGTGGGATCTCTTGATTCTCAACCCACAAATGTATCGAGACTATTGCCAATGCAATTTGTGCCCAATTGCACTACTCCATCCCAACTCCTTGTGATGTGGTCAGTGCTTCCCCCAGGCAGTAGGCGTTGAGAATCAAGAGATCCCACACATGTCCCCATTGGGTCTTTGGAAGTAGCAAGTTGCATAGAGGTTTTGAAAAGCTGTCACATTTGACTTTCCCCCGGTGCAGAGTGTGATAGTCTTTACACAAATTTCATTGAAATCACTGTATCATAATGCAGCAGACTTCATCAATAGAAATCTTTTCCATTCCATCAATGTACAATCATTTGAAATCACTGCTACCATACCCTTGAAGTCTGTTCCAGTTATCCTAAGAACGTGCATGTTCCTGCTTCACTTCAAGGCCTAGATGTCTTACAAAGATTTTTACTGGGAAACACCGGCTACCCTATGTAAACATGGATGATGACCCCATTAGGTAACCCCTGACTGAGGCTGAGTGTAGATGTACCACTCTACTCCAGAATCTGGTTTCCAGCATCTGCAGTCATTGTTTTTACCTCGTTGATTTTAACCCTACTGCGATGTCTGCCTTGAAGAAGTTTTCCTCCTCTCTCTACAAGAATCTCAGGGAGTCCCTCTCCCACTGCAGCTCCCAGGTATCACCTTCATGCCCACCCCCACTCACCTAATGTACTCTATGCTACTTTCTCCCACTCCCACCCTCCTCTCATTTATCTCTCCACCCTTCAGGCACTCTGCCTGTATTCCTGATGAAGGGCTTTTGCCTGAAACGTCGATTTTCCTGTTCCTTGGATGCTGCCTGAACTGCTGTGCTTTTCCAGCACCACTCTACTCCAGAGTCTGGTTTCCAGCATCTGCAGTCATTGTTTTTACCTAGATGTAATGCAGCCCACCTTCCACTAAGGCCATGGTGCCACAAACAATAGGGCTCAAGAAGATGAGGTTGTGTTACTTGGATTGTTTTGGATGGGACCCTCACAGTGTACCCCAGATTGAATGTGCTTGTGCTCTCCTGTGTGCAACGGGAGTGGGCAAAGGGGAGGACGTTATGGATGGTGAAGAGCTGGGAGGCCAGTAGCAGTCTTCTTTGGAATAAGGTGAGGACATTGAGAAGGAGGAACATTACCTTCACCATGATAGAGTGAAGCAGTATTGGACACAAGATGTACAGTACTTTCCTGATGCCTGCCTCCAAGCCAATCAGTCAATGGCTGTGAATTTGTGTTGTCCAAAAGGCAAGCAACCACTATTTATCTCCAAAAAGTGCATGCAACATGTTTTTGTTTGCTTTTCCTTTGTTTTATCTATTCAATAAAAGAAAATGTTTTCAACTGTTTAAAGGCTTTATAACACCTGAAGCTTCCATGTTGAACAATGTTTTGTTATAGAACGTAGAACAATACAGCGCAGAACAGGCCCTTAGGCTGGCAATGTTACGCTGACCTGAGAACTATTCTCAACTCGTCCCCCTACACTATTCCATCATCATCCATATGCTTATCTAAGGATTGTTTAAAATCTCCCTAATGTGGTTGAGTTAACTACATTGGCAGGTGGGACATTCCATACCCTTACCACTCTCTGAGTAAAGAACCTGCCTCTGACATCTTTCTTAAATCTATCACCCCTCAATTTGTATCTATGCCCCCTTGAACAAGCTGATGTCATCATCCTCGGAAAAAGACTTTCACTGTCTACCCTATCTAATCCTCTGATCATCTTGTATGTCTCTATCAAATCCCCTCTTAGCTTTCTTCTTTCCAACGAGAACAGACCCAAATCTCTCAGCTTTTCCTCATAAGACCTTCCCTCATGACCAGGCAACATCCTGGTAAATCTCCTCTGCACCTTTTCCATTGCTTCCACTTCCATCCGGAAATATGGTGACCAGAACTGTGCACAATATTCCAAGTGTGGCCACACTAACATTTTGTATAGTTGCAGCATGATATTGTGGCTCCGAAACTCAATCCCTCTACCAATGAAACCTAACACACCATATACCTTCTTAACAGCACTATCAACCTCGGTGTCAACTTTCAGGGATCTATGTACATGGACTCCAAGATCCCTCTGCACATCCACACTACCAAGAATCTTTCCATTGACCCAGTACTCTGCCTTCCTGTTATTCTTCCCAAAGTGCATCACCTCACATTTAGCTGCATTGAACTCCATTTTCCACCTCTCGGCCCAATTCTGCAGTTTATCCAAGTCCCCTGCAACCTGTAACATTCTTCCAAACTGTCCACTACTCTACCGACTTTAGTGTCATCTGCAAATTTACTAATCCATCCACCTATGCCTGCATCTAAGTCATTTATAAAAATGACAAACAGCAGTGGTCCCAAAACAGATCCTTGTGGCACATCACTAGTAACCGAACTCCAGGCTGAATATTTTCCATCAACCACCACTCGCTGCCTTCTTTCAGAAAGCCAGTTTCTAATCCAAACTGCTAAATCACCCTCAATCCCATGCCTCTGCATTTTGTCCAACAGCCTACCATGTGAAACCTTATCAAAGGTTTTACTGAAGTCCATGTATACCACGTCAACGGTCCTACCATCATCTACATGCTTGGTCACCTTCTCAAAAAACTCAATGAAGTTTGTGAGACACAAGCAGCCCTTGACAAAATCATGTTGACTATCTGAAATCAAATTGTTGCTTGCTAGATGATTATAAATCTTATCTCTTATAATCCTTTCTAGAACCTTTCCTACAACAGAAGTAAGGTATGCTTGCCTTTATTGGTCAGTGCATTGAATAGAGGAGTTGGGAGGTCATATTGTGGCTTTACAGGCCATTGGTTAGGCCACTTTTGGAAAACTGCATAGAATTCTGGTATTCCTGTTATAGGAAGGATGTTTTAAAGCTTAAAAGGGTTCAGAAAAAATTTATAAGGGCATTGCCAGGGTTAGAGGGTTTGAGCAATAGGGAGGGGATGAATAAGCTGGGGCATAGGAGGTTGAAGGATAACCTTATAGAGATTTATAAAATCATGAGGGACATGGATAGGATGACTAGCCAAAGTCTTTTTCCCTGGGTAGGGGACTCCAAAACTAGAGGGCATAGCTTTAAGGTGAGAAGGGAAAGATTTAAAAGAGACCTACGGGGGCAACATTTTCATGGACACAGTGGTGCATGTATAGAATGAACAGCCAGAGGAGATGGTGGAGGTTGATACAATTGCACCAGTTAAAAGGCATCTGGAAGGGTACATGAATAGGAAGGGTTTAGAGGGATATGGGCCGGGTGCTGGTGCACGGGACCAGATAAATTTAAGATATCTGGTCAGCATGGATGAGTTGGACCGAAGATTCTGTTTCTGTGTTGTACAGCTCTATGACTCTATAAACTGTTCTGCTATGCTGGGTGTTAATATACGGGGAGTAACTGCAAGCTCCCCCTCCCCGTACCCACACTATATTGACTAACAGTCATGCAGCTTAATGGGAACATTACACATAGGCTACAGAAGTTCAGGAAGACTGCTTCCTAACACCTTCTCAAGGTAAATAGGAATAGGAAATAAATACTAGCCTTGTCAGTGATGTTTTTACCCTAACAATGAATAAAATAAATACGGATACCTTAGTAAATTAGAGCAGGGTAGCAGTAGTCTTTAAAGGAGTTTCAAGGGTATCATTAAGTATTGCTGTAAAGCAAATGGAAAAGTTAAAATCCATTAGCTACTAAATTAACCGTAAAATCAAGAATAGAAAATAAATTAAATGAAAACCTCTTTTTTTTTTGCTTTTAAAAACTGATTACTGTATGTCTTGCTGGCTTAAGACAACAGTGGAGGACTGCCAAGGAGATGGCATTTCCATGACTGGGAACTTGGTGTTAATTTTAATATCAAGTTTTGCAAGGAATTATTCCACAAGTTTGGTTGGTGTGGGAGGGGAGGCAGCTTCTGGACTGAAAATTGGCGAGCCTGAAGAAAAACAACATGGATATGAATGGAATTGCATTGACAGAACAAAGGATCATTCGAGAAATGCAACTGGAATTCAAACCCTGACCATTTAAAATATACAATAAATCATCGAAAGAAGCAGGAATAAGCAAAGTTAGTTATGTTTGCAGTTGCCACCAAACCGGGAGGGACAAGGGGAAAAAAAACACTCCACTTACATCAAGATGAAGATGGATTGATGAGAAGTAAAAGAAATGCAAAGTAATTGGACTATGGAAGGAAAATAAACAGTAAGAATCAATGACATAACATGGGATTATACAGAAACAAAAATGGGTACATTAGCAGATAATTCACTCAAATTAGGCATAGTGACTGATAGCAGGAGAAAAGATAAGCAGACTTTATCTACCCAGAAGGGTATTTGCTACCAGTGATGGAAAGAGGTCTGTATGAGACACTTCTAGGGCCCCACCAGGAGCAATATGTAATTCTGTTCACAATGCTACACCGAGGACATCCAGACATTGGAAGTAGCACAATGAACACAATGAATTGAATTGAATTGAATTTATTGTCACGTGTACAGACACAGTGAAAAGCTTTGTCTTGTGAGCAATACAGGCAGATTACAGAGTTAAATAGCATAGATAAGTAAATAATAGGTAAACAGTGGCAAAACCAAAACACAGGTACAGGCAAATGTTAAGAGTTTGTGAGACCATTCAGTATTCTAACAACAGTAGGGTAGAAACTGTTTCGGAACCAGCTGGTGCGCATGTTCAGGCTTCTGTACCTTCTCCCTGATGGTAGAGGTTGTAGAAGAGCATTTCCAGGGTGGGCTGGATCTTTGAGAATGCTGGTGGTCTTCCCTTGACAGTGGCCTGGCAGATGAATTCTATAGATTGGAGGTTGGTCTTTGTGATTGTCCGGGCTGAGTTTACCACTCTCTGTAACCGTCTCCCATCTTGAATGGTACAGTTGCCATACCGTAGTGATACATCCAGAGAGAATACTCTCGATGACACGCCTATAAAAGTTCGCAAGGGTATTCACCGTCGTGCCAAATTTCCTCAGCTGCTTGAGGAAGAAGAGATTTTGTTGGGCCTTTGTAACTAGTGCGTCCACATGAAGAGTCCAAGAAAGCTTGTTGTGGATGATCACTCCCAGGAGATTGACACTCTCCACTTGTTTCACCTCTGTGCTGTTAATGTGTAGGGAGGCATGAGTAACATCCCACCAAAAGTCAATAATGAGGGGGGGGCTCCATTGTTGAGTGTTAATGAAGATGAAATATTGTCTCCAGTCTTCACCGATTGTGGCCTGTGGGTCAGGAAACTGAGGATCTAGTTGCAGAGAGTAGGGCTTAGTCTGAGATCACTGAGTTTAGTAATCAGTCTCGAGGGGGATAATAGTGTTGAAGGCTAAACTGTAGTCAATGAGAAGGATTCTTACGTAGCTGTTCTTGGTGTCAAGATGTTCTAGGAAGGAGTGAAGGGCAAGTGATATGACATTTGACATAGATCTGTTGGTCTGACAGGCAAATTGGAGTGGGTCAAGAGTAGCAGGGAGGCTGGAGTTGAATAATGCCATGACCAGCCTTTCAAAGCACTTTGTGAACACCGAAGTTAGGGCCACTGGGTGGTAGACATGCTGCATGAGCCTTCTTAGGCACAGGGATGATGTTGGCCCTCTTGAAACAGGCAGGGACAGTGGTCTACTGCAGGGAGAGGTTGAAAATGCCCGAGAAGACCTCTGCAAGTTGATCTGCTCATGCTCTGGGTGCACAGTCTGGTACTCCATCTAGTCCCATCACTTTCCTTGGACTCACACAAAGGAAAACTGATCTGATCTCTGATGCAGTGACTGTTGGGATAGGTACATCAGGACTTGTTGGAATAGGTGTTCTCTCTTTGCCAAAATTCTGCTCAAAGCGAGAATTGTAGGTGTTGAGATGATCTGGGAGGGATGTGTCATCATCTGCTATCTTGCGCTATCTCTTTCTAGAATCTATGATGTCATTCAGTCCTTGCCATAGTCGCTGGGTGTCTGTCTGGATCTTTAGTTTGAATTGGTATTGGTCCTTGGCTGTCTTAATGGCTCTGAAAATGTGTTGCTGGAAAAGTGCAGCAGGTCAGGCAGCATCCAAGGAGCAGGAGAATCGACGTTTCGGGCATGAGCCCTTCTTCAGGAATGAGGAAAGTGTGTCCAGCAGGCTAAGATAAAAGGTAGGGAGGAGGGACTTGGGGGAGGGGCGTTGGAAATGCGATAGGTGGAAGGAGGTCAAGGTGAGGGTGATAGGCCGGATTTCCTCTCCCCCCACCTTGTCTCAGTCAAATCCCTCGAACTCAGCACCGCCTTCCTAACCTGCAATCATCTTCCTGACCTCTCCGCCCCCACCCCACTCCGGCCTATCACCCTCACCTTATCACCCTCACCT
>NC_057719.1:52817406-52842635 GCF_004010195.1 Chiloscyllium plagiosum
TGGGATGGTAGGTGAGGACCAGTGGGGTTCTTTCCTGGTAGCAATTGGAGGGGCGGGGCTCAAGGGCGGAGGAGCGGGAAGTGGAGGAGATGCGGTGGAGGGCATCGTTGATCACGTCTGGGGGGAAATTGCGATCTTTGAAGAAGGAGGCCATCTGGGTTGTACGGTATTGGAACTGGTCCTCCTGGGAGCAGATGCGGTGGAGACGAAGGAATTGGGAATATGGGATGGCGTTTTTACAGGGGGCAGGGTGGGAGGAGGTGTAGTCTAGGTAGCTGTGGGAGTCGATCGGTTTATAGTAAATGTCCGTGTGCTAAGGTCATACTTGGATTCCTTATATTTGACTGTGTCTCCTGATCTGCAGGCCTCACACCTGGTTTTTTGCAGGCTCTGTACGTTCTGAATCATCCAGGGTTTCCTGTTGGGGAACACTCGGATTGACTTCCTCAGTTTGCAGTCCTCCATACACTTGCTGATAAAATCTGTGATGGTGGTGGTGTACTTGCCCAAGGTGCCTGTGGACTATTTGAACATGGCCCAATCACCGCTTCCAGACAGCATCAGAGTTGATTCTCTGCCTCCTCTGACCAGCACTGGACCCATATCCATGAGGGGGTCTCCTGTTTAAGCTTTTGTCTGTAAGCATGGAGAGTAAACATGGCATTGTGATCGGAGTTCCCTAAATAAGGGCGAGGAATGCAGTGGTAGGCATCTTTCACAGTGGTGTAGCAGTGGTCTAAAATGTTCGGACCCCTGGTGGGGCAAGTAATGTTCTGGTGGTACTCGGGCGACACCTTCCTTAGATTGGCTTGATTGAAGTCGCCAGTTGCCATAAACAGGGCTTTGGGGTGTTCCATCTCCAGGGTGTTGTTGGTGGAGTAAAGCACATCCAGAGCTTCCTCAACCTTTGCTTGTGGCAGTATGTACACAGCAGTTAGTATAGCAGTGGTAAATTCCCGTGGTAGATAGAAGGGGCGGCATTTGATGGTGAGGAATTCAAGGTTTGGGGAGCAATGGCTGCCCAGGGTTGCAATGTAGCATTGTTAAGGTATCTGAACCAAAGACTGACTAAAGACCTTTGTAATTTGTTGTGGTAGACGTAATGTTCAAGGTTCTTAATATAGCCTCAAGTTTAGAAAACACAAGGCACACTGTCAGTTCAGATGGCAGTGAAGAGTCAAAATGGACAGCCAAGCAAGAAGTAAATAAGAACAGATACATATTAAGTTGAGCATCAGTAGATATTTGGAGAGATGACTAGCCAAGCGGTACTTTTTTGAAACAAATGGATGAAATCATAGAATCCCTGCAGTGTGGAAACAGGCACTTGGCCCATTGAGTCCTCACTGATTCCCTGAAGAGCATCCCACCCTGCATTTCCCACGGCCAATTCACCTAACTTGCACATCTCCAGACACTATGGACAATTCACCTAAAATGCACATCGTTGGACTGTGGGAGGAAACCAGAGTACCCAAAGGTAACCCATGCAGACATGGGGAAGACTGTGCAAATTCCACACAGATAGTTGCTTGAGAATGGAATTGAACCTAGGTCCCTGGTGCTATGAGGTAGCAGTGGTAACCACTGAGCCATCATGCCACCCCAAATATATCAGGCTATTCTAATCATGTATATTTTTTCCTGTTTTCAACTGTGGACTCAATAATGTTTTCTAAAGATTATTTCTTTAAACTTGAAATGACTTATTTATTTACTTTAATGCACAATTTTCTTTGCAACCAAAGCTATGTAGTTATAATAAGATTATTTGATTTACTATCAGACTCATTTTTTTCACCACCTAACCCTCATTATTACACCTGCAGCATCCTTCAAGAATTTCAATCAACTTATTTGGGATGATCATTGCATTTTTGCCTATTGCTTTCTCCATTAAAAGCTCAAGCCTTGATTTCTAATCAAGCAATCAAAATGATATTTGATCTCAAAATCAATACACTTTATATTATTAATCAATTGGGTAGTTGATGAGAATCTATTGTGACATCTATCTAATCTGTTTGGTGGCTGGAGCATATGACAGAATTATCACAAATGTGTGCTTTACTGTTTAAATAATATAAATTGTGCAAAAATGCACAGAGGAGAACTTAAATGCTTCAAAAGAAAAATGTTGCTTGAAAATGCTGCAAATAACAACTTCAAGCAAAATTGCTTTGCAAAGTTATTGAACCTGGCAGTGAAATTGATATTAAGCAAAGATGCCAGTTTAAGTCAAATTGCTTCAGGGATTGTGATTTTTGGCTGTTTATAATTCTCTTGCATCATCAGTGTTGAAATCTCCCCATAATCATCTGATGTTGCCAGCAACACCCATTTTAAAACAGCAATATTTATTGTTCCAATGAAAGGAATCACAATTTTTCTTCTCAATTGATTTTTCAGAGGTAAAAACTCACTCTTAGGAGTTCGACATGTGATGGATAAATCAACATTCAAAAGAAGGCACTTGGCAGTTAACAACCTCAAAATATAATTCAGCAGATCTATCAGCATCTGTGTGGACAAAATAATGTTAATATTTCCTGTCCGGTAACTCTTCTTCAAAACTGATAATAGCTAGGATAAGGTGATACACATATGTTGAAGACAGGGGGTGAGGGGAAGGAGTACACAATAAGTATAGATGGAGCCCAGAAAAACAAAGCGAATAGCAGTTAGGAAGACAGCAGTTAGGTAACAGGTGAGAGCCAGTGGGAAAGAAAAGCTGATAATAGAGACCATTATTTGGTGAAAATAGGTTGGCTATGATGAAAGCAGTCTGCGTCATGACAGGGCCAGGGATGTGGGAGTGGGTAAAGGACATGGAAAGCAGGGTCCAGATTCTAACATTATTGAACTTGATATGGAGTCCAGGTGGCTGCATGAACCCCAAACAGAAAATGAGATCATGTTCTTCCAACCTGTGTTAAGCTTTGCTGGAGGATTGCAGCAAAGACGAGTCAGAGATGTTGACCAGGGAACACCAGGTGGTATGTTGAAGTAGCTGGCAACTGGAAACACAGGAGTCATTTTTACAGACAGAATGTAACAGTTCTGCAAAGTGGTCGTTCAGTCCGCGTTTTGTTTCCCCAGTGTAGGACAGACCACACTGTGAGTAGTGAATACAATAAACTAGACTAAATGAAGTGCAGGTAAATCACTGCTTCATGTGGAAGGTGTGTCTGGGACCTTGGATGGTGAGGAGGGAAGAAGTAAACAGGTATGTGTTGTATACCTTCTACAATTGTATTGGACGTTGCTTGGGGGGGGGTGGTAAAATCTTGGGATTGGAGCATCTACCTTCTCTGGAAACGTTATTCTCCTGTTCTTTGTTATAAATCTTCTTTCAACCACTAGAAGAAGTCCAGAGTAGAAATTACAACATCCAAGCGAGAAATTCAAAACTTGGTCTTACTAAATTAGTCAGAAAACAGTTGACTGTTACATGTTTCCAATCAGTTTGATGGTGAATTGAATATCAGAGTTGGTTAACTGGACACACCTTGGACAAAGGTTAGAAGGAAGTGCATGTTTGGAGTCAAGCTTGTGATTACCTGTTTTGTCATCTATCACTCACAGTCATAGAGTCACAGAGACATACAGAACAGAAACATACCCTTCTATCCAACTCATCCATGCTAACCAGACAGCCTAACCTAATCTAGTCCCATTTACTAGCATACACCCATATCCCTCTAATCCTTTCCTATTCATATGCTCATCCAGTTGCTTTTTAAATGTTGTTATTCCACCACTTCCTCTGATAGTTCATTCCATACACACATCATCCTCTGTGTGAAAATGTTGTCCCTTGGGTTCCTCCTAACTCAGTCCCCTCTCACCACAAACCTATGCCTTCTAGTTCTGGACTCTCCCACCCCAGGGAAAAGGCCTTGTCTATTTATCCTATCCATGTCCCTCATGCAAGGTCACCCCTCAGCCTCCAAAGCTCCAAGGAAAACAGCCCCAGCTTATTCAGCTTCTCCCTACAGCTCAAATCCTCCAACCCTGGCAACATCCTTGTAAATCCTATTTGAACCCTTTCAAGTTTCACAACATCGTTTGAAATAAAGCTTTATTTCATATCAAATTCTGCTCTAGTATAAATCATTTTCCCTTCAGTAGCTTTACTTTAAGCTAAAATAAATCTGAAGAAAAATTAATAAACAGTGAAAAGTAACACTGGATTTAGCTTACTTTACTATTTAAACTAAAAGATCAATAGTTTAACCCAATAGGAGGACTTTAATAGGAGAATCAATTTTAATACAATGCATCAATTTGCAATTGTATTCTCATTAAAACATTTTTCAAAAAGGAAATTGATGTGTCAGCAAGTCTCTTGATTAAGTTTAAAATTAGATTGCATTGTATGTGTGCCACATTATTCCCTGTATAATCATTTAATATTAAAAAGACTAAATTAATTTAGTTTCCAGCTTTAATGCATATTTTCAAATGTAAAGCAAAGCTTGTGCTGCTATTTTTGATCAAGTGACATATGACACAATTTGTGTTGTAAATTCTGCATTCATAATCAAGTTGATGGCTAAAACTTTTGTGCAATATCACTGAAATCATGTCTGACTGAAAGCAAATACAGCAAAAAAAAGTTCTAAACTACTGCTGATGATTAACCAGGCAGTATAGGACTGATATATCCTAGACAGCTGGGTCTGTCACTGGAGTTTGGCATCCCCTCCATCCTTTTGTTTCTGTAGTTAAGATAATACTAGTTGGACAAGAAATATGCCACTTATTTGCATTATCAATTTTAAAAATACAATGTTTTAGCTAAGTTAGGCTCTGGTACTAATGCTGGATGCACCTGGTGCTCTTGGTGCCTTGATTCTAGCTGTTGGTATTAGTGTCTTGTAAGTGAATTGTGTTCCTTACGGGACAAAGGTGAATGCTGCATAAAACGCAAAGTGAAAGCTATGGGTCATACCTTCAGGTCTCCAGATAGGTACGCTAACAGATGTCTGTTAGAACTTATGGAGTCATAGAGTCGTAGGGACGTACAGCACGGAAACAGACCCTTTGGTCAGACTTTTACATATATACCCAGATATCCTAGATTAATTTACTCTTACGAATCTGGGTAGTCATTGAAACCTTTAGAGGACCACGTGGGCCGACATTTTTAAAAGGTCCTCAGGGAATGCTGCAGGTAAAAGGAAGTGAGACAAATTAGATCCATCAGGTAAGCAGTTAAATACCTTTAATTTAACTACACATAGGCCAAGAGGAGTAGGAATGTTTTATCTGAGCCCAAATTGCTTACCCTTTAAATGATGCTCGCAGGATCCAGCCCACCTATGATCTCCTGTGATGTGTAATCCTCTTCCACTGTGATTGCCAACTCAAGTATTATCCGCCTATAAATCCAAGATTACCAACTCACAAACTATGCTCTTGTCAGCTCCATCCTTGAATTATGATCCAGGACCAAGAATCAAAAGCTTCAATCCTAAAACCATGAGGTACAGGAATAGAAGTAGGTCACTCAGCCTGTTGAGTTGGCTCTGCTGTTAAATGTAATTTTGTCTAATCTGATCATTGTCAACTCCACTTTCTTGCCTTTTCCCAAAACATTTGATTCTGTATTGATTACAAATCTGTCCATCTCAGTCTTTAATATTCTGAATAACCCAGTCTCAAGAGCCTTCTGTGGTAAATAATTCCACAACATCACAGTTCTGTGAGAGAAGTTCCTCTTCATCTCTGTCTTAAATAAGTGACCCCTCATTCTGAGATTATGCCCTCTTGTTTTAGACTCTCCCACACAGGAAAACAATCTTTCTGCATTTACCCTGGCAAGTCCTTTAAGAATCTGATATACTTCAATAAGGTTGCCTCTCATTCATCTATATTCCAACAAGTACAAGCCCAATTTTTTCAACCCCTCCTCATAAAATTGTCCCTCTACACCTATTATCAGCGTAACAAACTTTCCCTGGACTGCCTCCAATGCCAGTACTTCTTTCTTGAGGTAAGGGGCCCACATCCATTCACAGTTTTCTAGCTGTGTTCTGACTCGCACCTTGTATAGTCTTAGCAAGATGTTAGGGCTTATAATTTTATTAGTTGCAAGAAGGTTCAAGAAAGACCTGAGTAAGGTCGTAAAGATAACGATTCAGTACAACATGATAAAATGTTACAGATAGGTTGAACTGAACATGAACATGATGAATGAGAGAACACAAACTTCAGGTAATCCTTAAAATATTCAGAGAGTTTGAAACAATAATTTTTACAGCAAGATTAATTATAATGTAAAATTATCTGTCATTGAAGTAGTTCATAAAGTTTGTTTAAATGCAATTGGGTGTTGCCTTAAAAATATATTCAAAAGAGTACAAGGAATGAGCAGGATAATGGGAATAACCTACCTATTTAATATAGACAAAACCCAGAACAGACACTTTGGACCAGGTAGCTTGTTGCTGTGCTGATTTGATGATTATAATAGCCCTTTACAGTGGATGTATGCTTTTTGCATAACTATATACAATTAGCATTAATATTTCTTCTAAAATTACGACTGACAATGAATTAGTATTTCAATACAATGGGCATGCACAATTTATTTCTTCAACAAGAATTTTTTTATTATTGACTTAGATGTATAAGAAAGTAGATTAAACATCATTTTGTCTGAAATCCAACTCAGCAAAAAGGTCAGGCCATTAACACCCACTGTGACACTTTCTACAGGATTCTGCTGAGAATGCAGCCTGACATTAAGGGAAGTCTGACATACTACAATGTTGAAAAGTGGGAAATGTCAGCAAATGCAAAGAAACAGCAGGAGATGGCAAGCTATCATTGTAAAGTAGGTTAGTGATATAATTGAGCTCTCAAATGGAGGTGGTTTGACTTCCCTCATGCGTATGACACCATTGATTTACACATACAGTTTAATGGCTTAGAATTTTAGTTGGGGTATTACTTTTATAGATATATACAGAGTCCTGTTGCCACAAGCCTTACGTGTTTTCTTATTTTTCAGGAAAAGCTGAATTTTCAAAATGATAGCCTGAATGTCAACCATTGTGTGGCTTGTTCCTATTCCCTGAGGCTGTTGGCCACCTTCATTGAGGTTCATAAAAAAAATGAATGTTTCAACATGGTGTGTTTTAAGATGCTACAATACAAATTGGTAGCGTGTTGACCCTAACTTTCCTGAATTTTTTGCAATTTTGTTGTCTGTTGTGTATTATTATTAACACTTATACCTTCACTCACCCTCACAAAATTAATAGAGGTTGTAAATTTACTGTATTAACATTTGTTTGATCCGAGGACAAGAATAGAGGATAAAATAAGCTAAAAACAAAACCTCGTGGAGCCTGTGCTCTAAGAGAACCTATGCTCAAGTTTCCCGTTGAGAAAAAACACAGAAGTGGTCTCAATCCAGGAAATAGTATTTTCCAAATGCTGGGATCTATCTCAATGATGATTTGAGTAAACTTAGCACTGGGGTCATGTGCAGGTCAGTATTGGGCTGATGCTCAAATGCTGCATGCCCTCAATCACCAGGAATTAGGTTCTCCCATAGGAATTCCCGAGGGTGTTGAGGGAATGTTCAGTATGAGTATAATGTTCAATATAGGCTCATGGCCGAGCTCCATCGCCAATGCTCTGTGTCTGACTGAAGAATTGTGACCGTGTACGAGCATGTGCAGAACAGCTCCAGTGACAATAGGCCAGAAATTCTGATCACAATTGCAAACCCTTGTCTCTGTTTTACCAAAAATTGGCTATGTGTCAATTCCAGGGAGTTTCATGGAGGGCCTTTCTTGGTGTGCTCTAGCAGGTTACATAATGTGATTCTCTGCAGCTTACCTCATCAGCTATGCATCATGGTTCTATAATGCCCACTTGTATAATCATCTGCTCAGCAATGGTGGAAATACTCATCACTTTCAGGACCTCCTGGGAATCCTGGCACTGGCACCATTTTTAAAGCACAGCCTCACACCAGGTCAAGTGCTGCCAGCCACAAATTGCCTTTCACGGTACAAAGGGAACAAAGGAAAAAATAATTCTTCAAAGGCAGATATGTGGCATAGATGATACTTCATTGCAAATACAAGCTCACATTCATTAATACATTGCTATTTTATGTCATACCTGTCTGATGTACAATCATTGAAACTTCAGCTAAAAGAATTAAGCTATCCATCCTTAGTGCATTGCATTTTGCAACCCCGTCTAAGGGAGTCATCATGTCAGGGACCAGTACTGTCGTTGTAAGTAGGACAGTGTATCACAGTGTGAGGAACCAGGGATGTTAGTATATGTGAGACACTGCATCGCGATGTGAGACGGCCATTGCAATCAGAGTGTCATATAATGAGGAACAGTACAGTCAATATGAGTCGGTTGATGTGAACAGCATGCATGATCAAGGTAGAAGATTAAAGAGTGAGAGGACGGGAGAACAAACAGCCTAAATTGAAGAAACACTAGGATAATGATTTCTCTCCCATGCCCTACTTTGATGCAGCACTGACAGACTGTTATTGGATAACATTGTTGGATCACAGCCTAGAAGGTTTAACACAGAATCAGTAACATAATGCCTCAATGAGCTCTTATATCTGATGCAACGCTAATAAAGTTTAATCTTGTTTTTGTCCTTGAGGAATTATTGAGAGTACAATTTTTACTGACATGAGTTAGGAACATCACTAAAATCTTAACCCTTAATTAAAATAATAAATTAAATGCTTTGACAGCTGGGCATGCTCCAGCTATTTTTTAAAAAACAGTTTAAACACGATTAAATTAACTGCCATGGCCTTTTGGAACTGACCATAGGAACAGACCCATATAAGATAAACTGACAGAATAATTTGTTTGTAAACTGAGTCCTGAGACAGAAAAGTAGGTGGCTCCCCCATATCTACTTGCAGAAAGGAAAGTTTAATTTGGCGAAACAACTCACTGTGAACAAGACATTGATGTTTTAGACTCTATCGCAGCTTGTTTCTTAAAATAGGGCTTCCTAAACAATGGATTAGTATCATGAAACATGCTTTTGGGCGAGCAAGTTCAGAAGCAGAAGAAAGGATGTTGTTATGGTGTCAGTTATCTCACTCAGGTGAGCATTTAGAGACCTGAGTAAATAATGAACAAGTGGGTGACTAGATGGATGTTTGGGTGGATGGGTGCATGAGTGAGTGAATGTGTCAGAAGGTGGATGTGTAAGTGGGTAAATAGGTAAGTGGGTAGATGAATTCTTGCATGAATGAATGCATGTATGACTGTGTAAGATGGACGAGTAGTTGGGTGGGTGAGATGATGGGTTTGATAGAGGTATTCCAACAGCACGAAGATACTGTTGAATAGCATCACAAATATAAAGTTGTGACTCAGGTGTCTAAAATTCGGATAAGACAGCAATCCTGTTGGTCTCTATTGTTTCCATGGTCATGGTCATGGGCTGCATTACCTCCTTTGAGAACCATGCTTAAAGTTCTGTAGAGGTTACCAGTCTTTCCACCACAGACACTGTCATAGAGTCATAGAGATTTACAGCTTGGTCCAACCTGTTGATGCCGACCAGATATCCCAACCCAATCTAGTCCCACCTGCCAGCACCCGGCCCATATCCCTACAAACCCTTCCTATTCATATACCCATCCAAATGTCTCTTAAATGTTGCAATTGTACCAGCCTCCACCACATCCTCTGGCAGCTCATTCCATACACGTACCACCCACTGTGTGAAAACATTGCCCCTTAGGTCTCTTTTATATCTTTCCCCTCTCACCCTAAACCTATGGACACGCCAACACCAGAAAAAAGACTTTGTCTATTTATCCTCTCCATGCCCCTCATAATTTTGTAAACCTCTATAAGGTCACCCATCAGCCTCCGATGCTCCAGGGAAAACAGCCCCAGCCTGTGCAGCCGCTCCCTATAGCTCAAAACCTCCAACCCTGGCAACATCCTTGTAAATCTTTTCTGAACCCTTTCAAGTTTCACATCTTTCCGATAGGAAGGAGACCAGAATTGCCCGCAATATTCCAACAGTGGCCTAACCAATGTCCTGTACAGCCGCAACATGACCTCCCAACTCCTGTACTCAATACTCTGACCAATAAAAGAAAGCATACCAAACACCTTCTTCATAAGGTGTAGTAGATTGAAAATACAGATGCTGAGGGGCATGTATCTGTGGCATTCACTTATCCACAGGGCAGTGGATGCTGAGACATTGAGTAAATTTAAGGAGGAGATAGACAGATTTTTAATCTGTATTGGATTAAAGAGTTATGCAGAGCGGGCAGGAATACAGAGTTGTCACTGAGATGAGATCAGGCGTAATCATGTGAAATAGTGGAGCAGGCTCAAGGGGCTGAATGGCCTAATCCTGGTGTTCTTATGTTCTTATTGCTACACATTCACATTATCCTGAGACATTCCCTAAAATGCTTGTTATTTGGAACTTGCCAAACAAGTCAAATGTCTTGTATCATTGCAGTTGCTGCTCTATATGCAAATGTTACACTATTTGATTGGTGCAACTCTGTTAACTCCTCGCCTTCATTAATCCTGGAATAGTAAAAATGGAGGTGCAGATCTTCACAGGTCTATGCTAGATTCCCAGCTGTTAACACAACTCAAGGGAAATGGGCAATGAGAGGAATTAAGGCAGAACATCAGCCATGAGTCTATTGATTGGTGGAGCACAGCTTGAGGGGCCAAATGGCCTCCTCCTGCTCTTAATTTATGCTGTGAGCTCAGTGTGCAGAGCTAACGATTTGTCACTTGGATATTGGGAATCATTCCTAGAATGAGTTCAAACATTGCAACGTGATCAACCATTGCATCCATCCTGCCATCTCTGTGAACCCATCAGTGAGATGCTATTTCACAGAGAGACAGGTACAGCAAATAATTAGGAAAGAGAATGGAATGCTGCCATTTAGTGCAACGGGAGAGGACTATAACACTGGGATATTTTACTACAACTGTTTATGGTGTCAGTGAGATCACATCTGGAGTACAGTTGTAGTGATTGGAAGAGGGGCCAGGTGGATCCCATTGTCTGTAAGATCCTTGAGAGGGGTTGTTAACCTGGGCTAATCAGGGAGCCCTGGCTCACAGATATAAACAGGAGTGTCAGAGAGTCTCCTCATTCTAGGGGTGGTCAGAGCCCATGTACTGTGCACACGTGAATAAAGGGTGACTTAATAATGGGATACCGGCCTCCGTGCAGTTATTTCAGCTGTCTGCAGTATTGGTTTCCTTATTTGGAAAAAAGATACCATTTCATTCAGAACAGTTCATTGAGGATGAGGGAGTTATTGAATGGGGAAAGGTTGCAGAGGTTAGACCTGCACCAGTGGAGTTTAGAAAAATGAGAGCTCATGCTATTGAAACACATGAGATCCAGAGAGGGCTCGAGAGGGCGGGCACTGGGAAGATATACCTTTTGTAAAGCTCAGGGACACTCTTTAAGAATATGAATACCCTTTATTAATCAATGGAATTCTCTTCACCAAAAAGCCGCGGGGGTGTGTCATTGAATTTGTTCAAGGCTGAGCTCGCGACAATTGGGTGTTAGGAGGGAGCCAGACAGGAAAGTGAAGTTGAGCCGACACCCTGATTATCCTTGATCTTAAAGAACAGCTTAGCAGTCTCAGAGGGCCGAATGGTCTCATTCTGTTCTTAATCCTTTGCCCTTGGATATTGTGCTATTTCACTAACAGGTCAACAAAAGCACGCTTCCCAGAATGGAATTGGGTCCATGTTGTAATAATATGTTCAATTAGTGCTTTTAGTTCATATGTTCAGCTTTGACTGCACCGTTGAAATGACCATGGAAGTACAATGTGGCATCAGTGTCAATCAAGAGTACTTTCCTCTCCCCCCTGGCTTGGTAGGGAGCCAAAGTCAAAAGGACCAACGTTACAACATTCAAGCTTTTTTCGCAAATGGCTTAAATTAATAAGTGACTTTTTCTTATGCTGCCAAATTTGAAATCATTGAAATATCTCATTCTTTGGGAGAACTCACTGTGCCTGTTTTGCGAGTGTTAAACATGTAGCAATCTCTGCCCACAAGTTCCTATACCAGATGTATACTCCTGGCATGGAAGTCGCTATATTATGCTCCCACTGTTTGTAAGAATAAAAACATACGAAACAGGAGCTGGAGAACATAGGAACGTAAAAGCTCGGAGCAGATGTAAGCCATTCAGCCCCTTGAGCCTGCTGTGACATTTAATATGATCAGGGTTGATCTCATCTCGGTCTCAACTCCACTTTCCTGCCCACTCTCTATAACCCTTTAACCTACTGCGAATCCTCTTGCAACGATGCCTTCCTTGAAGAATTTCAGTGAGTCCCTCCTCCCTACCTTTTATCTTAGCCTGCTGGACACACTTTCCTCATTCCTGAAGAAGGGCTCATGCCCGAAACGTCGATTCTCCTGCTCCCTGGATGCTGCCTGACCTGCTGCGCTTTTCCAGCAACACATTTTCAGCTCTGATCTCCAGCATCTGCAGTCCTCTCTTTCTCCTTTCCAAATACATGTACATCCTGTCCCTCAGGATTCCCTCCAACAACTTGCCCACCACTGAGGTCAGGCTCACTGGTCTATAATTCCATGGCTTGTCTTTACCGCCCTTCTTAAACAGTGGCACCACGTTTGCCAATCTCCAGTCTTCTGGCACCTCACCTGTGACTATCGATGATACAAATATCTCAGCAAGAGGCCCAGCAATCACTTCTCTGGCTTCCCACAGAGTTCTCGGGTACACCCGATCAGGTCCTGGGCATTTGTCCACCTTTAACCGTTTTGAGACATCCAGCACTTCCTCCTTTGTAATCTGGACATTTTGCAAGATGTCACCTTCTATTTCCCTACAGTCTATATCTTTCATATCCTTTTCCACAGTAAATACTGATGCAAAATATTCATTTAGTATCTCTCCCCTTTTCTGTGGTTCCACACAAAGGCCGCCTTGCTGATCTTTGAGGAGCCCTATTACAATTCCCTGCTCCATCAGTACCTTAAATGTCAGGTCAAACACCACCATCCTCTTCTACGCTGTGGGGAGAGGGTATGGCTTGTCTGACAGTACCTGGTCTGCTTGGTACTACACCTCTATTTATCTCCTTCTCAATGATCGCATTTATAGTTGAGAAACTGGCCTGTTGAACAAAGCTTGAAAAATAATACTCTCCAGAAGCACACCCTCAACAGCTGTTTCTGCAATGTCTCCTCACAGGAATATAAGAAATGCAATCAGAAGTGCGCCTTTCAGTCCATCGAAACTGCTTTGTTATTGTACTCAATCATTCCTGATCTCCTACTTCAGGTTGGAGGGATTGGTAGTTGAGTTGGGCCAGGAAAGTAGATCGGCCAATTTGGAGGATAGTTGAATGTTGGGTGAAGTCGAGTAAGCAATGATGATTAAGTGACATCAGATTAAGTCAGTGGCATAGTATGCCTAGTTAGGGGGTAGCCCGGATTAACACAAGGGAGGAATTTGGTGATTGTGGTGTATTCTGGTCTGAGGAGTGGTTGGGCCTGATCAGATGAATAGTCAGATTAGGTTAGGGAACAGTTGGCTAAGGGCAAGTTGGGTATTCTGTGGTTGGGGATAGTTGGGTCAAAGAGCTGGTTGGAACAGATTTTGTTTGAGATAAAAAAACTGCAGATGCTGGATTCCAAGGTAGACAAGCAGGAGGCTGGAAGAACACAACAAGCCAGGCAGCATCAGGAGCTGAAGAAGTCAACATTTTGGATGTAACCCTTCTTCAGAACTGGGGTTGGTGGAAGATAAAGAGGAGGTGGAGGAGAGTTTTAGGTGGGGAGAGGGGTGGGATGTTGAGGTAGGAATAGATGAACACAGATAGAGGGTACAACCTGGTTGGTCAATGGGAGGAATGAATCCGGTTGGTAGCTGGAAGGAAGGGTCGGTCAGAAGAATGGAAGGGAGGAGGATGGGAGGTTATTTGAAATTGTTTTGGCAAGGCTCAGGGATGGGGTTGGCAGGTGGTCTGTGCTGGGGCAGTGATAGAGTGCGTTGGGGGTCAGCTAGTGGGATCATCAAGCATGTGATTATTGGGAAGTGGAGGTGGGTCAATTGTGGAATGACCCAGGTGTTAAACAAGGTATTAGTTTGTCTAACACATCCTGGGTAACTATTCAAGTAAGTACATTGGAACTGTCCAAGGTCTCCAAGTGCAAGACTGTCAGAGACCTTTGCAGAGGGTCCCAGAGGAAAACGGAATTCCCAATCAGAAAGTTAAACTTCTTGGGTAAACCCACAGAGCTTTGCTCACTTGGTTTCTTCAGGGTCCTGACCCATATATTCACTTGTACTTTTGAAAAGTTACCTAACCAGGTGCATCCTCAAGTGAAATGAATTGCACTGAGCAGATATCTTCTTGCATGCCCTGGGAAGTTTACTCTATGCCAGTGGGCAAAAGAAAAAGGTAGGGATTAGTTGTGGTAAAGATGAATTCTTATGACCTCTCTACCCAGTATGTTCATATTTCAGAGACTGATGATAAAACTGTATACATTCATCAGAGATATTTGCAATTGTCATCTGCTATCTATGAGCTCCCTATCTATACATCTCCAGTCATGAAGGGCAGAGCTATGTCTCTAAAGGCAAGAACTTCTGCCTGTTCAGGTGTGAGATGGGTTATCTGGACTTCTCCAGTCTTTTCATAATAGCCCTGGTGTTTTTCACTTTCTTTCACTTATAATGCAAGACAAAACAGATCGGTTACTTCTTGAAGCCACTCATTCGATTGATGCAGCCCATTCAAGTAAGGTGTCAGAGAGATGCAGCACATTGTATAAACATTGGTGTGAGTGGAATCAGCAAATGGATATTTTTTAAAAATGACAAAATGCAGCAAAAGTGCAATTTTGGTGATGATAAAAATTTACTTGGTTTGATGAATCACATTACAGTAGAAACCTGGCAAAGTTGAACGTTTAAGTATGGGTTTACACTACAGACTGGAGTTGAATGTAGTCTTTTTTTGCCTGATGTGTTTGCATTCAAGACAGAGGCACAGTCTCCGACTGGTCATTCCTTCAGCCTTTGCTAACCACAGCATTCTTGATGGGAGCTGAAAGTTACTTCCAGCACTAAATCCAAAGCTTCACCATTGAATATGAATGCTGCCCTTGTTGTCTGCTCACCATCCTAGATATATCCTGGTTCCTTGACTTTATTTTTCTATATTGATCTTATGAACAGAGTTGAAATTGGACACTCATCATCACTGTTGTATTGCTTGGAGGCATAAAATCTAGAAGTCAAGGTTTATTGCTTCAATTCAGTTGTGATCACTAATTTAATTTCCAGGCAATCCCCACACATTTTCATGACATTATTCAGAGGTTATCTTCAAATTAAAATTAGGGCCATGATTTTGTTTGTGTTGCACTAATATTTATCGTTTCAGTTAATTTCCACTGACCATGTTTGAGATAATAACCAATCCGAGGCCTTTATTTCAAAACTGTTCATATTTAGTTTGGGCTGGAGAGCTATTATTTCAAATATGTTTCTTGGTACTATCAAGGACCCAAAGAATGCTTATGTTCAAAGAAATGCTTTTTAATTCAAGAACACTGTTGTGAACAGTTTGTTGGCAATGTACCTGAACAGAAATGCTGAGCACTTCAACTTCAGTTCAAAGACTTCACATATTCAACAATAATATTCAGTTATAAACCTGAGCTTTAGATTGAAAACACAGAAATGAAAGGTATTTCAAACTAATAAGGATTTGGTAAACAAATTTTCTCTCTCTGTGGAGTCATTTGAGATTATGTTGTTTCTCCTACCTCTCCTTTATCCAGATACCAAAATTCACTGGAGAACAATTTCTTAAATGTTCTCTATAATTTGCATAGCAGGATCTTACAATTTCCAGAGCGGTACATTTACTACAGGTGTTTCATGCAAGGATTAAATGTTTTAACATTCAGACCAAACAGCTTCAAATTTTATAATTGATTTTCTTTATTTTTACCAACTTCTCTCTGGAGTGAATACTAATCAAGATTATTTCTGTAAACTATGGGAAGAACTACGTTGCTTTTCTACAGAAGATTGTTAATTAATATCTGTTGTTCTTTGTAGTTAGAGATTATTTGTAAGTTACTATAAGCATATGTTTCTCACAGCAAATTGATCAATTTTTTTTTAGATTGTTTTGTCAAAACAAATTATTTATTTAAAATGACCATGGACAAACTATTACATCTCTCCTGGAAAATGAATTCTTTATAAATATATGATATATAATAGCATAATGGATTCACATATTTGGTCAGTTGTACCACTTCTCATTTTCTCAATTTGCTGTTCAACTGTCGAATTTTGCAAACTCTCAATAGGCTGTTACATTATTCTTCCTATTCGCAATTCCATTTTCAAGTTAAAAAACCAGAGAGATGTATAACGGACAGTTGAAATGTCACTAGCTTTACATGATCAGCCAAAATCTAAATTACCCCAATAGATTTTCATCCACTGCAGTTTTTGTTCCATACCATCTTCTAGTTACTGCAGCATAATAAAAGCATGAATGTTACTGATGTAAAAACTGCCAATATCAACTCAGGGAATTAGCTCATCTGATTTACTGTCACACTAGTGTCTCACAGGGTGCTCCCTTTCAGGGACAAGTAGAAACAGACTTGATATCATTTCTGTCAAAACTCAGACAGAGAGAGGCATTTGCCAGGTAACTAGTCGTTCTCATAAATAAGTAATAAAAAAAGTCCAAATGGTTACAATATGGTTTACATTATTTAAAAAAAATGAATTTGACTACTTTTGAAAGAAAAGATACTTTTGAAAGATAATAATAGATCATGTGAGGCTTCAGAAGCTTCACATACTTCAAATAAATTGCAATTTATTTAGGTGGATTGAATAATGGCATTTTAAAAAAATCATAGATAGTGGTGATAAATGGAAATTAACCTGTCCATTTGGAGCAACATGATGAGTGACATTTTTCAAAGTTTGTTCAAACATATTTGCATTTGTATTATTCAAAAATTACTTTCTGAATTCCCATGGTAAGATGAAAGAAACACAATTCCATTCTAGCTATGAAATGAAAGGTGCATTATGCTGTAATTAAGTTTGATGTTTCCTCTAACTTCTTCAGTTAGCCATGGATGGTAGTCTTCCTTTTGGAATTTTTCTTCATTGTGAGAATATATCTACTGTGAGTATTCTGAAAGATCTCCTTGAAGGCCTACTGCTATTGAGCTATTCATTAGTTTACAATGCCAATTCACTTTAGCTAGCTCAGTGTTCATGCCCTAATAATTTCAAACTAGATAAAAAGTGTAATCATACTGTGGTCACTGATACCTTGGGCTGCCTTAACTCCGCGATTATGAATTGATCCTGTCACATTATACATGACTTCCTCTATTATAACTCACTCTCTGGTTGGTTCCAAAATCAGATGCTCAAACAGACTGTCTTGAAAACATTCTTTGAACTGCTCATTCAGGCTATTATTGTCAATCTGATTTTTCCAGTTTATATGTACAATAAAGTCACTCACTACATTTGCTGTTCCTTTGTCACAAGCATCCAATATTTCTTCTTGTATATTTTATCCCAGATCATAGTCACTGCTGAGGGTACTATAGACTACATGAAAGTGAGGACTGCAGATGCTACAGAGTCAGAATTTAAAAATGTGGTTCTGGAAAAGCACAGCAGGTCAGGCAGCATCCGAGAAGCAGGTGAGTCGACGTTTCCAGCAGAAGCCCTTCATCAAGAATGTGGGGTGGGGGAAGGGGACTGAAAGATAGATGGGGGGGGTGGGCTTGGAGTAAAGTAG
The DNA here is from genome assembly GCF_004010195.1 of Chiloscyllium plagiosum. NCBI lineage: Eukaryota > Metazoa > Chordata > Chondrichthyes > Orectolobiformes > Hemiscylliidae > Chiloscyllium > Chiloscyllium plagiosum. The sequence continues at coordinate 52,835,277 of NC_057719.1, forward strand.
CTGGGTAGGCGATAGGTGGATGCAGGTGGGGAGGCTGGAGTGGATAGATTTGAAGGAAGATGGACAGGTAGGACATGTCAAAAGGGTGGTGCTGAGTTGGAGGGTTGAATATGGGGTGAGGTGGGGGCAGAGGAGATTTGGAAACTAGTGAAGTTGACATTGATGTCATGTGATTGAAGGATCTCATGCGGAAGATGAGGCATTCTTCCTCCAGTTTGGAGGTGGAGGAGGTCCAGGACTTGCATGTCCTTGGTGGAGTGGGAGAGTGAAGCACAATAGACTACTTCTGCTCACAACTTCTTCTTCCTACTATTCCTCATCACCACCTGAACTGATTTTGCCTCCTGATCACCTGAACCAATGGCATCTCTCACTATTATACTGATGGCATCTTTGCTTACCAATGCTAGCCCCCACCCTGTCACTTCTCCCCCACCTATTTTTTTTTAATGTCACATACTTCTCAATTTTCAAGACCAGCCTTTGTCATCCTGAAGCCTTGTCTCCATAATGACCATCATATCATATTTATTTAACTTAACGTGCATAATCTATTCATTTACTTTGTTTTGAATGCTACTTGCATTCAGATACAGGGCCTTTAGTTTAGTATTTTTGTTATCTTTGTAATATCTAGTCTTTACTATTAATGTCATCATTAGTTTTTTTTTCTTGCTCTTCTTCTTTTCATTCTCTTACCTTATTTCCCATATTACTATTTTCATTTTCTGTCTTGACCCAATGTTTTGACTTACATTATCTTCCCACATTCTATCCCTTGCTCCCATTGGTTTTAAACCCTTTTTACTATCCTAGTTGTGCAGTTCACAAAAACACATAGCCCAGCATGGTTCAGATGCAGACTATTGCAATGATACAGCCCCTACTTTCTCTAATATTGTTGTCAGTGGCCCACGAATCAGAGCGTGCTTTTTCCAGTCTTTGAGACATGTACTCATCTCTTTAATTTTAATGCCAATTTACACACCGCTCAGGTAGTAATTCAGGGACCATAATCTTTGAAGCTCTGGTTTTCTAATTTAGTGCCCAGCACTTTATAATCTCGATACAGAACTGTTTTCCTAATTCTACTTATTTAATTGAAACCTACATAGACCATGACCACTGGATCATTCCCTTCCACTCCAAGTTCCTAGATAGCCCTGAGCTGACATCCTGAACCTTGGCAGCTGAGACACAACACAATCATCTGAACTCAATCTTTACAATTGAAAGATGTCAATTCTTCCCACTATATAATTATTGACTACTCTACTATGGCTACATTCCTTGTTGATCACCCACTTGAAAAGTTTTTGTACCATGGTACCATGGACATCCAATCTATAGCCCTGTCTCTCATCCAAAAAAGCTGAGAGAACACCCACACTATTGGACAACTGAAAAGGCTGCCAATCCTGCCAACCTGTCCTCTGGGTACCTTCCTGCCTTACTCAATCTTCTTGTGATTGACCACTGATCAAATCAGATGGCCCTTTCCAAAGTGGTGTGACTGCCTTATGATGCAAAGAATTCCTTTTGTCTCACATTATCTGCAGTTCAGCCTTCAGTTCAAACATTTGCTACAGATAGGTTTACCCTTATTGACAGTGTATTCCTAAACTCCCACATGCTGCAACTTTGTCACCTCATTTGAACAACCATGCTTAATGAGTTTTAATTATTTAGTTATATTATTAATTTGTTTAGGATGCTCTTTATATATTTTATTAACTTTACCATCAATTTGTGAACTATCTTAAAATTTATCAATAGAAAGGACCTTAAATACTTACCAGAAATTCACCACAGAACCACTTCGTTTCTCTACAGTGGAGCAAGAGCTAATTACAATCATGAACCTAACTCCGTGTCTATCTGCTTGCCCTAGGGGGGATCTTTTATTTATATGGGTACAAAATTATTTAAATTTGAAGAAGGCTACAAATGAGAATACACCTTTCCAAACAGAGCAGTGAAAATAGGAAATAGATCTCTTGCAAAATCAATAGACATATGCAAGGCCATTATGTGTAAATGAAATAAGAATGTCAATGTTACACAAGTCATTTCCCTTTGTGTGTAGCATGAAATATCAGAAATATTTTCCGTGGATTGTAAATTGCATCCATCTATTACAATGAACTTGCTATGCCTAGAATTCATCATATATTGCTTGGGGGAAAGGATTTCCACCTTTCTTTCTTCACAATGTTATCACCTAATACTCATTTTAATGTTTGGATGAGCAGTAATTCATCTTGCATGATAATCCTGACTAGGGTCTGGATGTTTTTATGAGAAGAAAGCTTGAAACCATGCTGGTGCAAACAAGTGAATATTTATTGACTATTCATATTATTTATGGAGACAGACTTTAGCATCATGTGATATCATTGATGTCAGCGATGTTGCACCCAATAATTAGTGTAATAGTTATTAACTCCTATCATTGGTGATCACTAGACTCTGTTTTCTGAAGAATCCATGTAGTTCATTAACTCCACCATGATCAGAAACCTCATCTAACCTATTCAAAATTCTACCTCGAGGTTTCTTTCCCATCTTCTCAGTTGACCCACCTAATCCCCTGTGAACCAGCTTCTAACCTGCCTTCGGCCTCTGATTGCTTTTCAGCCTAGAATTGTGTCTCATCTCCAAGCTCCCTGATTCCAGCCTTCCTGGTGTTGCTTGAACTTTTCTGGTTAACACTTTGCACTGACCTTTCTGATCTTCCATAGTTCTGGAATTTCATCTTCTTTCCCCTGAAGTTGGTCTCCTGATCTCCCAATGCTTTTACATTCACAGTCCCAGTCTTGCTTATTTTTGTTGGTTCCAGATTCTGATCTTCTCTGTTTTTGTCAATACTACACTGTCCAGTTTCTTCCAGCTGGAGATTCTGATCTTGATTTCCCCACCCCAGACTCCTGAATTTTCCTTGACTCCTCTCCACTTCTGCCTCTCAATTTATTTGACTGTGGTGTCACAAAAACTGACATCTGGGTCCTGCCATTAAATTTGGCAGGATTTGTGGGAAGATAATGCTTCCATAATTTCTCAGCTCATCCTTCTCCCTGCCTTCAAGTTAATAATCAAGATTATGAATCCTTAAGTTATACAGCAAGGAGCTAACAAAATTTAATAATGCAGCATCCTAGCAGACTAAATTGGGACTTTATTGAGTTCTTTCAAGGAAGTGACAAAACAGGTGGATGAAGGTAAAGCGGTTGATGTGGTGTATATGGACTTCAGTAAGGCATTTGATAAGGTTCCACGTGGTAGGCTATTGCACAAAATCTGGAGTTTTGTGATTGAAGGTGTTTAACGGTTTGAATCAAAAATTGGCTAGCTGAAAGAAAACAGAGGGTGTTGGTTGATGGGAAATGTTCATCCTGTCATTTTTTTAATGACCTGGATGTGGGTGTAGAAGGATGGGTTAGAAAATTTGCAGGTGACACTATCGGAGCCAGAGTTATGGATAGTGCTGAAGGATGTTGTGGGTTACAGAGGGACTTAGATAAGATGCAGAACTGAGCTGAGAAATGGCAAATAGAGATTAATGCGGAAAAGTGTGAGATAGTTCACTTCGGAAGAGATAACAGGAATGCAGAGTACTGGGCTAATGGTAAAATTCTTGGCAGGGTAGATAAACAAAGAGATCTTGGTGTGCTGGTGCATAAATCTCTGAAAGTTGCCATGCATATTGATAGGGTTGTTCAGAAGGCATATGGAATGTTGGCATTTATTGGTGGGGTTTGAGTTTCGGAGCCACAAGGTTATGCTTCAGCTGTATAAGTCACTGGTAAGGCTGCACCTGGAACATTGCATGCAGTTCTGGTCACCACATTAGAGGAAGGCTGCGGAAGCTTTGGAAAGGGTTCAGAGGAGATTTTCTAGGATGATAGCTGGTATGCAAGGAAGTCTTATGAGAAAAGGCTGAGGGAACTGAGGCTGTTTTTATTGCAAAGAAGAAGGTTGAGAGGTGACTTAATCGAGACACAAAAGATAATCATAGGGTTAGATAGGGTGGACAGTTAAAACCTTTTTCCTTGGATGGTGAAGGCTAACAAGAGGGGACTTAGCTTTAAATTGAGGGGTGATAGATTTAGGACAGATATTAGGGATAGTTTCTTCACTCAGAGCGTAGTAGAGGGGTTGGAACGGCCTACCTGCAACAGTAGTAGACTAGCCAACGTTAAGGGCATTTAAATGGGCATTGGACATACATATGGATAATAATGGAACGGTGTAGGTTAGATGAACATCAGATTAATTTCACAGATCAGCACAACATTGAGGGCCGAAGGGCCTGTATTGTGTTGTAATATTCTGTTTTATGTCCTATGTTCTAAACTTGGCAAGTATGTTCTGTTTTATTGTTTTATATCTTAGCATAATAACACAGCAATTTCATCCATAATTTATTATTTTGACTCCAAATTGTTACACTAAATATATATATTATCCATGAGCACACCAAAAATATTTTCAGCTTTTCTGAAATTTCTAAACTGATTCAAGAACAGCTGTTTGGCAAGCACAGTATCATAATGGACTGCAAATAATTTACAGCGTCTGGTTTAATAAATACTGATTCTTAAAATCAAAGAAGAGAAATTCAATGTGTTGAAATCACAAATTGTTAAGAAAAGGTGGCCTGGACAATTTTGAGTCTGAATTGTTTGGACTTTTTTGAGGCACTTTGAACATCAAAGTGAAAACAATTTAATCAAGTGAAGAACATCATTGTTGCCTGTAATAAGCAAAAAATGGCCAGCAGGCCAATAATGCTGAAGTAGACAAGTGATTTAATAAAATGCCAGATGTAATACCGTGAAATAGGGAGTTATATCTTTTTCCAGTCACCAATTCTAATAAAAAAGGTAGTGCTGCGTAAGCATCATATAATTTTCCGAGTAAATTAATCATTCCCTCTGTTTGTTATTGCTGGTGTAAAGTAAAATAAAACAAGTATTCTGCTTATTAAGACAATGTAAACCAACAAAAATGAATGACTCATGAAGAATTATGGGCCATTTAATTTAACATCTGTATAGGGAAAATTTGGGAAGTTGCAATTCAAGGCAAAATTACCAGACAGCCACATGAGGAGAAAATAATTAAATACAATAAACTGCATTTCAAAAGGGAGGCTTGTACTTGACGAACTTGCAAAGGTGAGGTCAGTGCAGGAGAGAGAGAGAGAGAAAACCTGCACAGTTACTGCCTTTGCTGTTTGAATTCGTGTATCGCTGGACATCGGAGTGTGTCTGGGAAAATTAACAAACAGTGAAATTCACAACTAATCTTGGAGGATTTGTTGGGCGAATCAGAATCAGAATCAGATAAGTTAATTGTTGTTTTAAGTCTGTCCGAGAGAAAGGCTGCAGTAGGGGGTACAGTGGATTCTATCTTGATTATACGGTTTTGGAGATAAATCTCATGATTAAACTTAAAATATAAGCTATAGCTATTAATTTAACCTGGGGCAGTGTTTGTAGAGGAATAAAACGGTGTTATTTTCTGGGTCTGTAGATTGTGAAGGAGGCAAAATGGCCTTTACAGTGATACGTACTTCTTGTCAGATGTGGGAGTTTAAAAAGAGTTTAAGGGTTACTGCGGATTATATCTGCTATAAATGCTGTTGGATGCGAAGCTTATCAGATCAAGTGGATTAGTTGGAGAGACAACTAGAAGCGATGAGGGATTTGCAACAGCAACAGTATGTGATGGATGGCAGTTATAGAAAGGGGGGAAAGTCTCAGATACAGTCACATAGATGGGTTAACTCCAGGAAGGGTAAGAGAAGTAGGCAACTAGAGCAGGAGTTTTTTGTGGATATACCCATTTCAAACAGGTATGCTGTTTTGGAAAATGTAGGGGGTGATGGATTCTCAGGGGAATGTAGCACAAACAGCCACGTTTCTGGTATTGAGACTGGCTCTAATGCAACGAGGGGTACGTTGGCTTCCAAGAGATCAATTGTGTTAGGGGATTCTGTAGTCAGAGGTACAGACAGACGTTTCTGTGGCCAGCAGAGAAAAAGCAGAATGGTGTGTTGTGCCAGGATCAAGGATGCCTCAGAGAGGGTGCAGAATGTTCTCACAGGGGAGAGGGGCGAGCAGGAGGTCATTGTCCACATTGGAACCAATGACATAGGAAGGGAAAAGATTGAGACTCTGAAGGGAGATTACAGAGAGTTAGGTAGAAATTTAAAAAGGAGGTCCTCAAGGGTAGTAATATCTGGATTACTTCCAGTGCTACAAGCTAGTGAGGGCAGGAATAGAAGGATAGAGCAGAGGAATGCATGGCTGAGGAGCTGGTGTATGGGAGAAGGATTCACATTTTTGGATCATTGGAATCTTTTTTGGGGTAGAAGTGACCTGGACAAGAAGGACGGATTGCACCTACATTGGAAGGGGACTAATATACTGGCAGGGAAATTTGCTAGAACTACTTGGGATGATTTAAACTAGGAAGGTGGGGGGGTGGGACCCAGGGAGATAGTGAGGAAAGAGATCGATTTGAGATGGGTACAGCTGAGAACAGACGTGAGTCAACCAGTCAAGGCAGGCAGGGACAGGGTAGGACTAATAAATGAAACTGCATTTATTTCAATGCAAGTGGCCTTACAGGGAAGGCAGATGAACTCAGGGCATGGCTAGGAACATGGGACTGGGATATCATAGCAATTACGGAAATATGGCTCAGGGATGGGCAGGACTGGCAGCTGAATGTTCCAGGATACAAATGCTACAGGAAGGATAGAAAGGGAGGCAAAAGACGAGGGGGAGTGGCATTTTTGATAAGGGATAGCATTACAGCTGTGCTAAGTGAGGATATTCCTGGAAATACATCGAGGGAAGTTATTTGGGTGGAACTAAGAAATAAGAAAGGGATGATCACCTTACTGGGATTGTATTATAGACCCCCCAATAGTCAGAGGGAAATTGAGAAACAAACTTGTAAGGAGATCTCAGGTATCTGTAAGAATAATATGGTGGTTATGGTAGGGGATTTTAACTTTCCAAATATCGACCTGGACTGCCATAGTGTTAAAAGTTTAGATGGAGAGGAATTTTTTCAGTGTGTACAAGACAATGTTCTGATTCAGTATGTGGATGTACCTACTAGAGAAGGTGCAAAACTAGACCTACCCTTGGGAAATAAGGCAGGGCAGGTGACTGAGATGTCAGTGGGGGAGCACTTTGGGGCCAGCGACCATAATTCTATTCGTTTTAAAATAGTGATAGAAAAAGATAGACCAGATCTAAAAGTTGAAGTTCTAAATTGGAGAAAGGCCAATTTTGACAATATTAGGCAAGAACTTTCAAAAGCTGATTGGAGGCAGATGTTCGC
>NC_057719.1:52844744-52857471 GCF_004010195.1 Chiloscyllium plagiosum
GGAGGCTGAGGGGTGACCTTATAGAGGTTTACAAAATTATGAAGGGCATGGATAAGATAAATAGGCAAAGTCTTTTCCCTGGGTTGGGGAGTCCAGAACTAGAGGGCATAGGTTTAGGGTGAGAGGGGAAAGATATAAAAGAGACCTAAGGGGCAACTTTTTCACGCAGAGGGTGTTACATGTATGGAATGAGCTGCCAGAGGATGTGGTGGAGGATGGTACAACTGCAACATTTAAGAGGCATTTGGATGGCTATATGAATAGGAAGGGTTTGGAGGACATGGGCCGGGTGCTGGCAGGTGGGACTAGATTGGGTTGGGATATCTGGTCAGCATGGATGGGTTGGACCAAAGGGTCTGTTTCCAAGCTGTACATCTCTATGACTCTGACAAGGTGTGGTAAATTAGGGAAATGAAATGCAAATAATGAAATGTACATGAAATTTTAGAAGGATGCTAATGAGGAAATTTAGGATTTTGTAACAGTCTGAGGCCATGTAATTAGGGCAGGGGTATCAAATTTGTTCAAATTGGGGAAGCAGATTGTAAGTGTTAAGAACAATTCCTCACAATCATTGGAAAATGAGCCATCAATGCCCCTCAAAGTTCTATTTTGGGATCACTTGGTTTCACTTTGTATTTATATAATTTGGATAGAGAATTAAAAGAAATTATAATATATTGATAGGATGATGCACATTAGTGTATTTTGATTAAGTAGTGTGTTTTGATTAAAATGTAATGTTTGACTGAGGGAAGAATTGTTGATCTGAAAGAGTAATTTGGAAATCCTGGTTTAGAAGATTTTAAAAGCAATATTTTGTGTGGCACAATGGAAACAGAGTATAATCAAATCAATCACTTTCCACTTTAGAAGCAAAAATCAAGAGAGATGTATTGCAAGTATCAAAAACCAATCCTGCCCCATTTACAATCAGTTAGAATCACCGTAGAGTTGATCAGTAAGAGGTAAAAATATGAAAAAAGATGCAAGTGTGGTAAACCTGCCTAATCTTTTATATAGATCACATTTGCTTATTACCCTTGTGTACCCTTTTGGACTCCTGGAAGTTGAGGCAATAAAAATGGGCTCATTACAGATTTAACTAGATGTTTGCTATAAAGAAGTAAAAATGTAAAAGAATTAAAATAATTGTCTGTATTCATTAGAACAAAGGTTACAGGGATATTTGTTGGAAGAAGATGAACTGTGTTATATTTGCCAATCCTCATGGTTAAAAGGTCTCAAATAGTGATTCTTGGTGGATCACTTAGATAGCAAGTGACCCTGTAAGATATCCAGGTCTGCAAAACTTGGTTTTGCTTGTCATTGGAAGCAAACTCATCAAAACTACTGGAAAAAAAAGTGCTGCTTGCGATTTCAGATGAGATGATGTCTAATTCCAAGCAGGTGAGATTCAATCTTCTCTTGGGATCCAGGCTCAATACACTCCTCTTTGTTTTCAGATATCCGTAAAAATCCAATCTCTCAGTTGTATCAATAATATAGATCTTATTTATAAAGGTACATTGTTTTGCTCGGCACATAAGATGATTCATGCCAAGCATACAGGAGCCCAGGTGATCAAACATGATGTCTTAGTCAAAATATACCACTTCATGTTCATTACACTAACCTGCATTATCCTATCATTCTTTATAAAGCATCTCCTTTCTCATCCTCAAATTACTCATTTTGACTTTATTTAGATCAAAATTTCTTTTAACCTTTTATCCACACCATTGATATGCAAAGTGAATGCAAGGGATCCCAAAATATAACTCTAAGGGGCATTGCAAAGCCAGGTAGAATCAGAACTGTATGTGATCCACAGGGTTACTTGCTGTCTGTCATATTACATATATGATAGTGCTAAAGGCATTTCTCTCATATGGCCTCATTCATGGCAAAAATCATCATTGACTTACATTTTGTACCAATCACCAGACCAAGTGGAGAACATTTGCAGAAATACTTAGTTGTGAACAAGAGGATATGAGATTAAATACAGAAAATTTAAAACAAAAAGCTTGAGGAATTTCACATTTTTTAAAAGAAAAGTTGTGTGAGGTTTTCAAACATATTCTCAATGTAACTGATTGAAGTAGAAACTACATCAAAACTCAAGAATGTTTTCTATATTTTGTTGAAGACAGGGGTTAAATGAAACAATGGAACAAGGTAGGTATGGGAACTGTTTGTTGTTTCCAAACACCAGGGCTGGCATGTGTTCTATTTAACAGAATGGCATGGAGACAAGAGGAATGAAATTGAGTTCCATGTCAGGCCTGCATTAAATGTTTAATGAACAAGAACATTTGAAATTGCCAAATACAAATACTTCCAAAAGAAAAGCAATCTATTGCCTTTGTCCACCCTATAGATTGTAAGGTATGTTGTAACTAATGATTTCAGTTTTCTTTAAAAGAACAACATCTCTATTGATGATCAGTTAGAACAGGGAACAGACAAACTGATCGCAGGGAGCACAATTAAGCAAAAACTAATTTTAAAAACATTGCTTTGCTTTCATCGGAGGTGGTCTACTACAACCTCGCGCATCAGCATAAAGATCAATCTGACTATCAAGGTTGTTCCTAGGACTTGTCAGTCCAGTAGGCTTCTGTTACTTCCTCAAGATTTGACATGTCTGCTAACCTTATTTCACTTTGAGCTGCTATGACAATTGTTAACCTGACCAGAATTCTAGCTATGAGGATTGTTTCTACTCTTTGTTCATGCACCATTATCTAGCTGTATTCTGAAATTGCAAAGCTGAGCATTATCTGCCAGTTATTTGCCCTTTTAGTTTTTTTTTTAATGTTTTAATCACACTTCTTGATGTTGAGCCAGGAATAGTCAATTAGTAGGGTTTGCTTAAGGTTTATTTTCTTCACCTCCACAGGATGTTGTAGACCAATGTCACATCTAAAACGACCTGCTGTCAGGTTATAACGTGATTCATGAAGAGCAAATCTCATTCGTGAACACCACGACTTCGATCCACACTTCCTGCCTCTCACCTGCGGCCACTATGCATAGGATTATTTCAGAAGATTGCCAGTAGTATCCTTTATCTGTTTTTGTCAACATATCACATTACCCACAGAACTTGATTGTCTGATACATTGGTTCATGTTTTTTGAACATCCTGCACATTGAGTGCATTTAAGTGGATTTGTGTAGAGCTGCTTCCACTCTTGCAACATGGGTCTCAAGCACAGTATTGGGAGGTTACAGGTTTAATTTTGGATTTATCCTCCGAAATGAGCTGCTAACCAAGCTGGAGACAGGCAGGAAGCTGGAAGAACACAGTAAGCCAGGTAGCATCAGGAGGTGGAGAAGTCAACATTTCGGGTATAACACTCCTTCAGGACTGGTGGTGGGTTTAAGAAGAGCTGTAGCTAAAGAGTGTGGGGGATGCAGGGTGGTGAAGTGGGATAGGTGAACACAGGTAGTGGTCAATGAGAGAAATGAATCCAGTTGGAGGTTGGGAGGAGTGGAAGGGAGGGGGAGGGGCTGGGAACGGAGTTGGCGGAAAGGAGGTTATTTGAAAATTGGGCTTTAGGCTGCCCAGGTGGAAGATGAGGTGTTGTTCCTCCAGTTTGCGATTTGGTTCATTGTGGCAATGGAGGAGTCCAAGGATAGTCATGTTGGAAAGGGAGTGGGCAGGGGAATTAAAATGGGCAGTGACTGAGAGGTCTGTCAGCTGCTGTGGGCCCAGCTGAGATGCTCAGTGAAACATTCCCTGAATTTACTTTTGGTCTCCCCAATGTAGAGAGAACCACATTGGGAGCACTGGATACAATAAGCATGGTTGGAAGAGAGGCAGGTGAATCTCTGTCTCACCTGGAAGGACTGTTTAGGGCCCTGGATGGAGGTGAGGGAAGTGGTATACTAGCAGGTTTTGCATCTTTTCCGGTTGCAGGGGAAGGTACATGGGGGTTCAGGGGGGTGGGGGATGGGAGAGTGGCGCAAACCAAGGATGGGCAAGGGGAACAGCCCTGGCAGAAGGCAGAGAGGGGTGGTGAGGGGAAGATATTCTTGGTGGTGGGGTCTAATTGGAGTTAGCAGAATTGTTTGAGGATGATGCGTTGGATGCAGAGACTGGTGGGATGGTTGGTGAGGGCAAGGTGGATGCTGTCTTAATTGAGTTTAGAGGAAGGTGGGGTCTTAGAGCAGTGGAACAGGGAATGGAGGCTGTGCAGCGGAGGGCTGACTGTGTGACAGAGGGAGGAAAAGCACGTTGTTCAAACTTGGTGGACATCTGGGATTCTTGGAAGTCTGAGCAGACGTGGAGAAGGGGGAGGACTTGGGAGAATAGGATGGAGTTCTTGCTGGATACTGAGTGGGAGGAGGTGTAGTCTAGGTAGTTATGGGAGTCTGTGGGTTTATAATAAATGTCCACCTGTAGACTGTTGCCAGAGATGGAAATGGAGAGGTCAGCAAAGGGGAGTGAGGTGTTTGAGATGGACCAAGTGAATTTGAGGGTGGGGTGCAAGTTGTGGGTATAGGTGATGAACTGCTCCAGTTCAGCCTGGGTGCAGGACCCTGCACTGATACAGTCATCAGTGTAACGGCAGATTATCTGGGGTGCAGTCACTGTGTAGGTACTGAAGAGGGACTGTTTGACATGGCTGACAAAGAGGCAGACATAGCTAGGGCCCATCCGGGTGCCCATGGCCATACCCTGAATTTCAAGGAAATGGGAGGAGCTAAAGGAAAAGTTATTGAGGGTGAGGATCAGTTTGGTGAGGAGGAGGAAGGTATTGGTGGAGGGGGACTGGATGGATCTGTTGGAGAGGAAGAAGTGGGGGACCTGAAGGTCATCCTTGTTGGGTATGGACATGTATAAGGACTGCCCATCCATAGTGAAGCTGAAGCGCTGGGGTCTGGGGAACTGAAAGTTAATGAAGAAATGGAGGGTGTAGTTGGTGTAATAGATGAAGGTGAGAAGAGCTTGAACCAAGGGGGAGAGGATGGAGTTGCAAAAGGACAAGATGAGTTCAGTGGGACAGGAGCATGCCAAGTCTTTCCCAGCCTCTCCCCCTCTCTTCTACTCTTTCCAGCTGCCTACTGGATTCATTCCTCCCATTGACCGAGTTTGTACTCTCTCCCTGTCTTCACCTATCCCCACTTCACAAAGCTGCCCCATACCACCCCCTTTATCTGCAGCTCCCCTTATACCCCACCCCAGTCTTGAAGAAGGGTTAAACCCGAAATGTTGACTTCTCCATCTCCTGCTGCCACCTGGCTTGCTGTGTTCTTCCAGCCTCCTGCCTATCTCCTTTGGATTCCAGCATCTGCATTTTTTTTTATCTGGAACCAAGCTGGAGAGCCTTACTTGTCCTGTCTACACATTGCCACCTAGTCCATTGCATGCCAGTTCACTTATTGCTAGCAATTTAAAATAAGAGTTTTCTTCCCTTGGATAGACTGCTAACCAAGGCTGATGAGTCCCAGATATCTGCAACAATCTGGTTTTGAGGTGCCATACAGGAATCATCATGCCTGTCCTCTAAGGTTAACAAAAGATAGTACATTGTACTGCAAACGTCATGCATATACACACACTCCAGATATACAGAAAAATGCTGCTGGACAAGCACAATGAAATACTTAATGCATTAACAACACTGCCAGAAGACCTGCAGTTACTCTCAAGGAGCACTGACAAGTCATGCACCAACTTGGCAAAAGGCTTTCTATGGAGCTAGATGCTCATCCTTTCCAATATATAGATGGTGGCAGCTCTAGGAGAATTTTATGGATCTGACTGCAATATATTGTCTGACCACCTCTGTTTCAGCTTCCATTGCAGCACATCAGAAGCCATCAATCATCTGAGCACTGAACATTCTGAAGAAGGATCACTGGACCTGAAACATTAACTCTACTTTCTCTCCACAGATACTGCTAGTCCCGCTGAGTTTCTTCAGCAATCTCTGTCTGTGTTTCACATTTTCAGCTTCCAGTTATTTGTTTTTTATCTTTTGTATGGCCAAACATGACATAGATTGGTTGCATACTCACTTCCTTCTCGTCTTGAACCTACAACGGCAATTTAAAATTTTCAGGTCTTCCATGGGGTTTCCATCCTACTCAGTACAGCCATTGAGATCCGATGTATGCAATAAGACCACAACCAACTTGTTACTGAGGATCTCATCAAGTCAGGCAGCTGTGTCAGGAATAAGTCAGCTTTGTGCTGCAGGAAGGAGCAGTAAATTTAACCAGTACATTTTAACTCCTGCCTCTATCTAGTTCACTCAAAATGGCAGGAGGTAACATTTCACCTCATACCTAACTTGATACATTGCATTTGGAGTAGTCAACTTGCCCTTAGCACTGTTAATTGGATGTGTGGAAAATGAATCCTATTCCATCATGGTGGAATTCACATGTTTCACATAAATATTGCTGCAACTAGATATTTCCTGGAGAGGAGTAAAGAGTAGAGGAGAATAAATGCCACAACAATGGTAAATGAAACAAAAACAAAATTACCTTAACTTGAAGAAAACAGACTGTTCGAACTTTTTCTAATCTAATAAGTGAAACCTTCTTCCATGTACTGGGACATTTGATTTGGAGTGTTGTCAAGTACTTTGACATATATGATAACCTACTAAGAAATGTAACTCAAAAAGGCACATCATGGAGAGCATATTCTAGTTTTACACCATTGATGACCAATGATACTGTGTTTTTTGTTGATATGCAACAGTAATATACCTGTTGATAAATATAATATAAATTCTGAATGAATACAAATTCTGTTGCCATGTAATAAAAACAGGAACAAAAGCATTGCTGACATTTTACAGATGCAGAATCTCTTTTGCTTATGTGAACCAAGTTTCTGTTAGAATAAACTACCCAAAACAGTACCACTAGTATATAGTATCAAAGCAATTTTGAATGACCTTTGAAATTGGAGAAAATTGAATAAATAATTCCTTAGAATTTTATCCAGTATTCAGAACTGACAATTCAGTACCATATAATTATCACATTTTATCAAATAGGAACTTAATGACCTCTGTGAATTCTAATCCAGTCATAGCCCAGCTTCTAAACTCTTCATTCCTTAAAGACTATTTGTTCTTGACTTTCCACCTAGTTCACCATCGTAATTGATTAATAGCTCTATATAAACTAGTAATCGTTAAGCATGCTGGATATAGAAACATAATGAATAGCATTCGAGTTTTTTTCTTTAATATCAATGAAGATGATATCAGACAGTTTTTAGATAGAAACATAAATGTAATCTATGATTCATATTTAATCCATCCTTTCAGTTTTGTATTCTGGGAGCAATCACTTTTATGATCAGCTGTTAAACAACAGCAAATCATTTAGGGATCATCTGTCATGAGTAAATAAATTTGTTTCTCCCTCAAGGGGAATAATCTTGTTTAGAGGGTGTTTTTGATATATGAGCATGCGGAAGTATTGATTGATCTTTTGAAATTTAATAAGGGCCTACTGACATAGTATATAGGAACTGGTTGTTACCTCTGTCCTGCTGTGCCAGCCAAGAAAGGAAAACTCGATGAATACCATTCAATTAGAAATATTCAGTGTCAATGATGTACTCAGCAATCACATGCACAAAGTGAAATCGTTTCTATTTTGTGTCTTACACTTGAGTTAAGGAAGTTACATAATCCTGTTTTCCTTGACACAGTTTTCTGGATTAGCTTGTTGCATGTCATCATATTGTTCCCCTTCAAAACCTCAACATTATCCATTATATGAGGAGACCAAACTGCATGTTGTGCTCCAAGTGAGGCTTGATTAAGGCTTTGTGCAAATCCAAAATCGTTAAGCCTCCTTTCACACAACTATGTTATGAAAATACTCAAAATCTCTTTGTGCTGGGTATCTCTGGTGGCATTGCTCAGGTACATGATACTGGCAATATAAAGCAGTGAGATCTTTGTCTTTCTGTCTTCTTTATTACTTTCCCTTGAGAGGTGTATGAATGTGAAGAGTCACCCTACCTACGCGCATAACATTGCACTTATCTCAGTTAAATATCATCTTGCAATACTGTGAAAGCTACCCACAGGAATATTTAGTCCACATTAACATGAAAATAGAACAAAACTCTCTTTTCACTGTTACAGAGTGACTTGATTCATTGTCTTTGTCACATATCTATAAGATAGATGTGAATAATTACATATACAATGATAGGGTATTGCAAAAGGTTTGCTTCGAATAAAAAAAAATGATAAACTAACTTTTTGGCTGTTTTTGCATTCCCAGTACAATTGAATTAAATTTTATTCCTAATTATTTCATGTAGATACAAGTATTGCAAAGTTATTCCCAAATAGATGTAAAAAAGATTTCAAAATCTTCTTAAAATATTGCCTTTAAATGACATTGGTGTGCAAGACAATTTTACAGATCCAACCAGTCACTACACGTAGCGAACACCAGCAGATGTACTTTTGTGTTCAGCAGGCAATATGAGAACTGTGCCAGAAACGTTAAGTGTTTGCACAAGTCACAGTCATTCTATTCATTCATGAGATGCTGGTTCAATACAGCAGCATTAACTGCTTTTCTCTAATTTCTTTTGAGGAGCTGATGGAGAGTGTGCTTCTTGAGCCACTGCAGTCCATATGGTGAAAGTATTAGAACAGTCTGGTAGGAAGTTGCAAGACTTGACATAATGATGCTAAATGACTCTTGGTATTTTTCCAACCTAGCATTGTGTGTGACTTGAAGGGGAACATGGAGGCAATGGTATACCTGCTGCCCCTATGATAGACATTTGGGTTGGGCAGGTGCTGTGAAAGAAGCGTTTGTGAAGTGCTGCCACGCAGGAGCAGCAGGGTGACTCAGTGGTTAGCACTGCTGCCTCACAGCACCAGGGTCCCAGGTTCGATTCCAGCCTCAGGTGACTGTCTGTGTGGAGTTTGCACATTCTCCACTTGTCTGCGTGGGTGTGCTCTGGTTTCTTCCCACAGTCTAAAGATGTGCAGGTCAGGTGAATTAACTATGCTAAATAGCCCATAGTGTTAGGTACATTAGTCAGAGGGAAATGGGTCGAGGTGGGTTACTCTTCAGAGGGTCAGTGTAGACTAGTTGGGCCGAAGGGCCTGTTTCTACACTGTAGGAAATCTAATCTTACTGATGAAATATATTGCAACTGTGGTGCAGACAATGAATAACTAAGGTGATAGGTGAGATGTGCTGTTTCATTCTAGCTGGAGTCTGATTTATTGAATGTTGTTGAAGCTGCAATCCAAGCAAGTGAATAGTATTATATCACAATCCAGATCTGTACCTTGCAGATAATTAGTAGACTTTAAGGAATCAGGAGGCACACTACTTACTACAGAATGTCCAGCCTCTGACTTACTGGTATACCCACAATAGAACATAAATCATAGAACATAGAACAGCACAATACAGGAATAGGCCCTTCAGTCCACTATGCTGTGCTGAACATGATGCCAAAATAGACTAACCCCTTCTGCCTGTCCCGAGGTCCATATCCCAATCCTTGCATATTCATGTGCTTATCTAAATGTTCTTTAAAAGTCCCTATTGTATATTGTACCCCACCAACACCCCGGTAGCATGTCCCAAACTCTATCACCTTCTGTGTAAAAAAAACTTGCCCCTCATATCTACTTTGAACTTGCCCCTCTCACCTTGAATTATGCCCTCTAGTATTAGACACTTCTACTCTGGGAAAAAGATTCTGATCGTCAACCTATCTGTGCATCTCATAATTGTATAGACTTCTATCAATTCTGTAAGTTCGCTCATTGAGGTTGAATGTTTGTTTTTGGATGTTTCGTCACCATACTAGATAACATCTTCAGTGAAAGTCTCTGGTGAAGCACTGGTGGTATGTCCCGCCTCTCTATCGGTCTTGGTTTCTTAAGGTGGGTGATGTCATTTCCAGTCCTTCTTTCAAGGGAAGCGAGATTGGATCTAAATTGATGTATCTATTGATGGAGTTCTGGTTAGAATGCCATGCCTCTAAGAATTCCAAATAGAGACATACAGAAGGATTCCTAAAAGCGTGGCATTCCAACAGGAACTCTATCAACAAACACATTCACTTGGATTCCATTTACCATCCCCCTGAGAAAAAAAATAGGAAATGACATCACCACAGGCAATGATGTCACCAAAACAAGGAAACCTAAACACATAAATAGAAAGTGGGCCATGCCACCATTGCTTCATCCGGAGGCTCACTGATGATGTTACCTAGTATGGTGACAAAATGTCTGAAAACAAACCTTCCAGCTCAGTGAGCAAACTTACATCCAGACCTGTTGTGTAAGGGTTTGAGGACCCTGGAACAATCTTGCGAAGATGTAATGGAGCAGCTCCTCACAGTATAAGCATGGGTGAAAGGAAATAGAAAGGAAAGATAGGAACAGAGAAATCCATGCAGAGACGCATGTAGAGGAGACTGACTGGCATTAAGCAACCAAGTTCATTGAACAGTCTTTCAATTATGTCCCAATAAGCTTCAAGCCTGATGAGTCTCTGATTACCATATTCTGTATTGTGGTATTTAATCTGAAGAATAATAAGCAAGGTAATACAGGAGCCTAAACCAGAAGACAGTTCTTGTCCTCATCGTCTCATCAGGGGTGAAAGTGAGGACTGCAGATGCTGGAAACCAGAGTTTAGATTGGTTTCCAGCATCTGCAGTGCTCACTTTTGCCTAGTTGATTTTAACCTTACTGCGAATCCTCTTGCAAGGATGCTTATCTTGAAGAAGTTCTCCTCCTCTCTCCACAAGAATCTCAGTCAGTCTCTCTCTCTCTCACTGCAACCTTCAGGTCCACCCTGGAGGCTCCCTGCTTCTATTCCTGATGAAGGGCTTTTGCCTAAAACGTCAATTTTCCTGCTTCTCGGATGCTGCCTGACCTGCTGTGCTTTTCCAGCATCACTCTAATCTAAACTCATCTTCTCATCAGCCTGTCTGTCCTGAACTCAAACTCATGATTGTGGTCATAAAGCCACATGACTAATGAACTGCAGCATCTGCTTCCGAAAGATGGCTGCATTGAAATTGCAGTCCCTTTTGTTTATTTAAACTTTTGGTGCTTTTAGTATCATTCTTGGCTCTTTCATTGTTCAAATATCTTTTGTTGAATGATCACATAAGTAGTATTTGCATAAGTTAGAAGGACCAAAAATATCAATATGAAGTTCTCTTTTTTCAGTTGAATATTTGGAAAGCTTATTTGTGAAAAAAAACTGAATAAAGCTCAGTAAATAGGCAATGGCCTACTTTATGCGAGTGGTGTTGTCATGGTTACAGTTTTTGCTGTTCCCTATAGACACATTAGCTGCTTGGGAAAAGTACTGAAACAGATTGACGCAAGTGCAATTAACATTCTGTTGACAATAGCAAACACAACGAACATTAACTGCAGAACCCAAAGGAAATGGCTTCATGCCGAGCAGCAGACGCCCAAGAAATGAGGATGCATAACCAGAAGATCATCTAAAATTAAGCAAATTCCTCTAACACACTTAAAATGCAGACACACCTGATGAGCTTCATCTACAGATGTCAAATGTCTCCAAAATGTAAGAAACCAAGATGACATTATACATCTCAGACATACTGTCTTTTGCCATGTAATGCCATCTGCCAGCTCAAAGTAGAGAGTGATGTTAATGAACACAAAGAAGACAGCACTGGGCAACATCCAGGATTTTGTGAATAGATGGAAAATGGGCGCATTATATCAACAAATGGTCCAAATTGACACATTAAACAGGGTAGGAAGGCACAGAGGTTTGAGAGAGTTGGGGGAGGGGGAGGGGGAATGATTGTTTTTGTTTGTTAGGAATTGTTAATCTCTGTTTACATAAATATCTAAAATGAATTTTAAGCTTGACTAAAGGGAAGTTAAGGGATACTTGATTGACATTGCCAAACCATTCTGCTTTTGCCAATCGACACTGCCATTAATTGTTGTGAATAAGAATCTTGAACTCTGTTCTGGTGTAATAGCTGACATGTGAGCTGATAGGGTTGTTTTCTTTCAATGAGCCCTTACAGAGAAACATTCTTTTTGTTTTCTGCAGAAACCGTCATCTTAACCATTCCAGGCTCACCAGAGTTAACCTGTCCTCTGTGCATGCCCAATAATGAGAAGCCCTAAGAGTAGGACTGTTTCCATTTTAAGGGACTCTTTAATGTCAGCAACAACAGCTTCATCTCAGATCAGGCTTTTAAATGCTACACGAAAAACATGGTTTCTTTCATACAATTGCATGCCACAAATCACTGAACATGACATTCGCAAACACAATCAGAACTCTGGCTGCTGGACGTAAAAATGACCAAAACTTATTGAAATCATAAAAACTTACAGCATAAAAAGAGGCCATTCAGCCTATCATATCTGAAACTAAAGAATCAAGAGTGAAGCAGAGCTCCCCAAGACAAAATTCACTCAAGACGTTTTGCATAGTATCTTTGGGTTGAGACATACTGCTCTCTTTTAAGAATTCTTGACACTCCTCTTTCTCCAATATATGTATAGACCATAAGACCATAAGACATAGGAGCGGAAGTAAGGCCATTCGGCCAATCGAGTCCACTCCGCCATTTAATCATGGCTGATGGGCATTGCAACTCCACTTACCCGCATTCTCCCCGTAGCCCTTAATTCCTTGTGACATCAAGAATTTATCAATTTCTGCCTTGAAGACATTTAGC
>NC_057719.1:52857659-53021079 GCF_004010195.1 Chiloscyllium plagiosum
TGACAACATTGCATTTGCTTTCTTAATCACGGACTCAACCTGTATGTTTACCTTTAGAGAATCCTCAACTAGCACTCCCAGACCCCTTTGTAGTTTGGCTTTATGAATTTTCTCACCGTTTAGAAAGTAGTCCATGCTTGTATTCTTTTTTCCAAAGTGCAAGACCTCGCATTTGCTCATATTGAATTCCATAGCCATTTCCTGGACCACTCCTCCAAACTGTCTAGATCCTTCTGCAGCCTCCCCACTTCCTCAGTACTACCTGCCTGTTCATCTAACTTTGTATCATCGGCAAACTTCGCTAGAATGCCCCAGTCCCTTCATCCAGATCATTAATATATAATGTGAACAGCTGCGGCCCCAACACTGAACCCTGCGGGACACCGCTTGTCACCGGCTGCCATTCTGAAAAAGAACCTTTTATCCCAACTCTCTGCCTTCTGTCAGACAGCCAATCCTCAATCCATACCAGTAGCTCACCTCGAAGGAGTATCATGTGAAGGAGTATTCAAGCTTCAATGGGTCGCTCCCTAATGACAAGACTTTCCAATGATATACAGGACAGTAGGCAAACTAGATTAATTGGGTTCCACCGAGCAGTTCTGAGACATGGCTGAACATTTCAAATGTAATCTCAAATTTTGTTTGATACCTTCCAAGCAATACTTTTGGCCCAGCTAAGCAGGTTCTGGCAAATATACTCACAATGTACTGGCAGACAAAGTGAAGGCCAAATAACAACTCACCAGATATTGGTTCAGCCCAAAGTTCTCTCCACTGAGATGCAAATGGGAAATTATACTCTTCTCCTGTCCTGGAATTTTAGATCTTTGAAAGAAAAGGCTAAATGACACTATTGAGACCATCATTATTTTTTCTTTTTTTCTAATCTTTGGTTTGGAATTGAGAGTTTACAATTGAGAATTGAACTTTGAACAGCAGATTGTGTTTTAAAGAAAGAGGAGAACTAGCCTGGAAAGATAATGCAAGTTAATTACTACTCTAAGGACACTGCAGACATTTCAGCACTGAGATATTGTGAGGCTCAAGGACTAGCAGGTGGTTACACGGTGAATTGGTTAATCGAGGGAGGAGCCAACCATTGAAAATGTGGAAAAACAAAGAGTGCACTGGGTTTTATTTTTGTTTTGGTCAGGAGGTAGAGTTGCTTTGAAACCTGCTGCAATAGGTTTTTCTTTTGGTTTTGCTTTCTGTAATCATTCTCCCATTCTAGACTTGTTGAAAGTCCTGAGAAAAGAATCCCAGTCCATAGAATAAACAGGACACATCTCCAGAGGTCTGTGGAATCAGTTTGGTGGTTTCAGAATTCAGGCAAGGTGCAGTCCTACCAGCCTGTAATGCAACCCATCAGGTATCTTATATATTCTATATTAGTAGGATCAAGTCCAATACCGATTAATGAATAGTTTCAAACAAAGAAATTGATTTCGTTCAAGGTGATTTAACATTTTTACTATCAAAAACAAGAATGTTTCCTTGCCACTGTCATTAACAATTAGAGGTTTGGTGTGCTCATGTTTAGTTCTTCTGAGAGTTGTGATGTCATGTTAGGGCGGCACGGTGGCACAGTGGTTAGCACTGCTGCCTCACAGCATCAGAGACCCGGGTTCAATTCCCGCCTCAGGCGACTGACTGACTGTGTGGAGTTTGCACATTCTCCCCGTGTCTGCGTGGGTTTCGTCTGGGTGATCCGGTTTCCTCCCACAGTCCAAAAAAAATGTGCAGGTTAGGTGAATTGGCCATGCTAAATTGCCTTTGGTGTTAGATGTAGGGGAATGGGTATGGGTGGGTGCGCTTCGCCGGGTCAGTGTGGACTTGTTGGGCCGAAGGGCCTGTTTCCACACTGTAAGTAATCTAATCTAATCTAATCTTAAACAGGGGCTGTCTGTTGTAGATTCTTGATAATTCTGTCCATATGTTGTTGGACTATGTCCTGTTTTACAGATAATCCACATGGTAATCTGAAGAAACAGTAGCTACAAAAATGTTATAAAAATCAATACTTCCTGTGACTATGTGGAAAGATGCATGGACCTGTATCCATCCTTGGCATCAAGCTTAGAAAAACTATTGGCACCTGAGAATTTGGGATTAAACTTTCCTGAAAATGGAATCTTGTATGAGCACCCTTTTTTTAGTGCACTATTCAGTTGCCCTGGATTTAAACGTACATGTACAGTGCTGCTTTTCTTACAAATACACACAGTCGAGTTGTACTACTCAACATGATACTTAACAGACTGTCTGGATGATACTGTTTTGTAACATGGATCCAATTCCAGCCTTACTTGAACATGAATGTTACAGCAAAGGAAAAGGTCTAGTGAAGATCCACAAGGGTCTGTATTGGGACCCAACTTTTCACATTATACATTAACAATCTGGACAATGGAGCTGAGGGCACTGTTGCTAAGTTTGCAGATAACACAAAAGCAAGTGGAGGGACAGGCAGTGTTGAGGAAGTGGGAAGGCTGCAGATGCTCTTGGACAGGCTAAGAGAGTGGACAAAGAAATAACAGATGAAATACAATGTGGGAAAACGTGAGATTATGCACTTTGGTAGGAAGGATAGAGGCATAAAGTATTTCCTGAATGGGAAAGGCTTTGTAAATCTGAAACACAAAGGGACTTAGCAGTCCTAGTTTAGGACTCTCTTAAGGTTAACAGTAAGGTTAAATTGACAATAAGGAGAAAGTGAGGTCTGCAGATGCTGGAGATCAGAGCTGAACCTGAAGAAGGGCTTATGCCCGAAACGTCGATTCTCCTGTTCCCTGGATGCTGCCTGACCTGCTGCGCTTCTCCTGCAACACATTTTCAGCTCTAAATTGACAACAAAGAAGGCAAATGCAATGTTAGCATTAATTTCAAGAGAGCTAGAATTTAAGGAGTAAGGATGTACTGCTGAGACTGTGGAAGGCTCTGTTCAGACTGCATTTGAAATATTGTGAGCAGTTTTAGGCCCTGTATTCAAGGAAGGTTGTGTTGCCATTGGAGGAAATCCTGAGGAGGTTTACAAGAAAGATCCTGGAGCGACTGGCTTGTCAAATGACAAGTGGTTGAGGACTCTGGGTCTGTACTCATTGGAGTTGAGAAGAATGCTGCAATACCGAGAGGCGTGGATAGAGTGGACTCGGAGAAGATGCTTCCACTAGTTGGAGAAACAAGGATCTGTGGACATAGCCTCAGAATGAAGAGACAATGCTTTAGAACTGAGATAATGAGGAATTTCTTCAGTCAGAGGGTTGTAAATCGATGGAATACATTGCTGCAGAAGGTTGTGGAGACCGAATCATTGAATGCATTAAAGACAGAGATCAATAGGATCTTGATTGGTAATGGAATCAAGTTTGCAGGGAGAAGGCAGGAGAATGGGGTGAGAAATATATCAGCCATGATCAAATGCAGCAGACTAGATGTGCTGAATGGCCTAGTTTTCCTCCTATATCTTATTGTCTTATAGTGAGTGTTGTCGACGTACTGCCAAAATGCCTTTAAAGTTGCCAATTGTCACAAATTAGTCAGTATAAATGGGAGTCAGGTCATGGATAAACTCAGTGTTGCATTCTGGAGTCTTTGGTGCTGCTGCAGAAGAATTTACTGCCTTGGGAATTAGAATAAAACATAGATCTGTGCACACTGGTTGACAACAAGTCAACAACATTGCTGTGGGTTTCGATTAACCTCAATGCCAGACCAGGTAAGGTCAGCAGATTCCTTCCATAACGGACATTAGTGAACCAAATAGGCTGTTTCCTAACAATTGACCTTAGGTTTCATGGCCATCAGCTGACTTCTAGTTCCAGATTTTTATTGAATTCACATTTCACCATCTACCATAGTGGGATTTGAACCCAGGTCACTGGAACATTACATGGATTCCTGGATTAATAGTCTAGTGATAATACCACCAGATATTATCTGGAAACAAATTGAATTCCAGTCTGCTGACGAAAGTTCTCATAACAAAGAATATAAATCTGCCACTGATGGTTTGAAAGTTTGCTTTGAGATTGAACTTGTTATGAGCTTGATAACAATAAGAGTAATCTAAAGCTGGCCAATTTCAATGGGGAAATCAGGCCAGTAACAGAGACTGTCCCTCAAACAAAACAGAACAGTTCAGAAGACATGAAAGTCTGCAGAAAATCATCACCAAGAAGCAGCAAGGCCAGGAGCCAAAGGAGGATTGGAAATCAACAAAACCAGTGAAGCTTGAAGTGGTCATTTAAATTAAGCCAGTGGGAAGTAATTCAGGGCTGGAAGCTGAGAAATGTTTGGAAGGTGTACACAGCAGAGTTGCTTGAATTAAACAAGATGAAGACAGGCCAACATTATCAGAAATGGTCATGACTGCACCCAAAAGCGTTAGAGCAGTAACCATTAAAGAAACCAACAAAAGGCCAGGGAAGGGGATGCAAGATCATGGGACAGAGGGGAAATCTTAGCAACTTTATAAGTGAGGATGAAAGGAGTTCTCAGACACTTCAGGATAAAGATGAAGGTGAAGACTCCCTTTGTGAAAGAGTTTAGCAGAAGCTGAGCACCCACCTGATGACAGTCCTGTTTGAGTAAAAGTTAAGGGAAAATTCACTCCCAAAATATAAGGGAACATACCGTACAAGAAAAATCATGATTCAAGGGCGCCAGAGGCTTACTAATGAGGTAAAAATCAGAGTTACGCATTTGGAGATCATAGGAACAGAATCAAATTTCAAACCTCAACTAGTCCATTACATTCATGTGAAATTCATTGAGAATAAGGTGTTGGATGCAAGTCCAGACACCCTACAGGAGCCAAATGTGAAATTACCACTTAGTCACCTTCTGGAAATCAAATGTGGAAATCTGCCTGAATCCAGCACGTGTTACATGGTCAATGAAGGGTTAAACCTCAGAAAGACGGCACAGATTAGGAACAATGTGGCTGCTGTTCCAGTCTGGTTTTGAACACAGATTAGGATGAAACAAATAAGTACAGAATATGTTGCTATCCTGATTTTTGTTCTGTTGTTTCATACTAACTTTAAACAAGGATAAATATTATTTGCAATCTTTTCTCAAGATGGAATAGTGTTTTGATAGATGGGAGCTGTGGTTCATCAATCTTTAACTCCCATTGCTTGATATTAATACCTGGTTCTTCACGGGCAAAAATGGATTTTTAAGCATTACAAACACTGATTTAAAATCGCTACAGCAATCAACTAATCACAGGTTGAGCAAGTTCATAAGACATTTAATAAACATGAACTATTCGGAGTTGCAATTAACCTCATTACCAAAAGGCATTGCAATTCACATAGCTGCACTTTAACCTTTATGGATAAATTTCACAAATAGGGATGAAAGAATTACCAGTGTTGAAACTTTATTGCTGGAACAGCACAGCAGGTCAGGCAGCATCCAGGGAACAGGAGATTCGACGTTTCGGGCACAGGCCCTTCTTCAGGAATCATTCCTGAAGAAGGGCCTGTGCCCGAAACGTCGAATCTCCTGTTCCCTGGATGCTGCCTGACCTGCTGTGCTGTTCCAGCAATAAAGTTTCAACTTTGATCTCCAGCATCTGCAGACCTCACTTTCTCCATGAAAGAATTACCAGCAAATCATCCAGCTTTGAAAAACAAGTCAGTCACAGGAATACAAAAGTGAACTGTACTTCAAGCATCTGCTTCAGCAGAGCAACAGAGAGAGAACAATAGATTTCCTACCCAAGTTAAAATGTAAATATTTGGACCAGTCAGGTGTTCTGCAATATGTATTTGCTAGATATTCACTCCTGGTCATGTTCTACCTTGCAGCGAGGAAGAGCCCAGGTAAAGGAGGAGAAAGGGTCACATTCTCTGAGATATGTCATGATAATATGGTGGGTGAGCCATCCAAACCAGCTGCACAAGGTGGTGCATAAAATTCTTTTGATGGCCAAGATACACAAGATTCTCTAATACTGTGTAGATTCTACCAACATTGTTACCTTTTCTTTGTAGCTTCCCACACAGGAACGCAATGATGCTTGCACCAATGCAGAGTTACAAAATAAGGCAGAATTAGGAGACTAACGTAAGCACAAATTCCTTCAACAGCATGTAGACATTCTAAAGTCAAAAATCATCACATCAGTCGCATGAAGAAATAAAGCTGTTAGGAGACATTAAGTTAAAAAAACAAATATGGAAAAATAAAACAAATTCATAATTTTCATAACTTTCCATACTGAACAACTAACCTTGTGTCCTCACACATGACACTGGCAATGGTTTCTTAAAACGTTTCCGGGTGATAGACGTGATGTTGCCCCTTCATCATCAGTTATGCTGGAAACAGCGTGCAGGTACTTTTGCTCTTTTCTTGAGAGGACAGGCATCCTCAGGTCATCTGAGCTCATGACAGCTGTGACTTTCTATCGGTCCACTTCACAGCAGCAAGAGGCTCACCCCTTTAAGCTCCGCACCCTGAAGCAGTATTGTCAATGGCAGAGCAACAGAGGAGTGACTGTCTCCACAGAAGGGCCCTGAGAACAGCCCCCAATGGCAGCTGCTGGTCATTTACCACCATACGAGTTCCTATTCTGTCCTGAGAGGAATCAGGAGCTGAACGTAACTCCAGGTACTTTGCCCATCTTTCACTGCTGTTCCACATCCCGAAGCACAAAAGATAAGGCAAAAGAGGACAGGGAGCATGCCCAGTATACCATCACTACTGGCTTTGACCATCCATTTGACCATTAGGCACTCCCTAATCTCTCAAAAGAGGAAGCCACATGTGGATGGCCGCATAAACCCATCCATTGTTTCCAGAGAAACTCTTCTGGTGTCCCTGCGCTACATTTTCTGCCACCTACAGAGGCTGTTTATCAGCCTGGAGCTCAGCAACTGGCTCAGCTCCTACACTTCGCCAACTGTCAGAGAACAGCAATAACTCAACAGCTCATCTTGTGAATGGGACGTAATCTAGGCCAGTGTTTGGATACTTTGTAGGCGAGTTGCACATAGCTACCATGGTACATGCATTTGTGCTGGTGTTAGGTGAGGAACAAGAATGTGACACTAACTTCCTTCTCAGAAGCTATTATTGATCCTTTTGGGCTTGTGATCGCAGCTGCCAATATGCCATCTGTGGGGGGAACAAACAACAAGAATGAAAGACACCATCATCATTTGAGACAACTTAATATAGGCATACTTCCTAAAAATAGAGGAAATGGGGTGGCACAGTGGCTCAGTGATTAGCACTGCCGCCTTACAGGGCTAGAGACCCAGTTCGATTCGCGTCTCGAGCAATTGTCAGTGCGGAGTTTGCACATTCTCCCTGTGTCTGCATGGGTTTCCTCCCACAATCCAAAGATGTGCAGGTCAGGTGAATTGGCTATGCTAAATTGCCCATAGTGTTAGGTGCATTAATCAGGGGTAAATATAGGGAATGGGTCTGAGTGGGTTTCTCTTTGGAGAGTCGGTATGGACTTGTTGGGCTGAAGGGCCCTACTGTAGAGAATCTAAACTGAATGGCATCCAGGTAACCCTGTGGTGTGGCGATCTTCCTGCGGTACATGGTGGTCTCTTGGCCTGGCATGGCGTTAGTGTGGTCTCCTGGTCTCAAGATGATCCCAGAGTAATCTCCTAGCCTCATGAACCTTGAACTGAAGCTTAGAGAGGTCTGGAGTCAAGGCCTGGAGTCAGTGGACTGGAGGCTAGGTACCAGCGTGGTCTGGATTGGAACACCATGGTTCTGAACTGTTACTTCTGCCGGACTTCTTATCTCTCTATTTTCTAACAGTGTGTAACTGGAAAAAACAATACCTAGGTGCCTTTGTACCTAGGATAAGGCTGTAAGCAGTGACATAAACATTTCAATGTACTTGTTTGTGTATATGTGATAATAAAGCTAATTCTAATTCTAATTTATCATCAAAGGCTGCATGGTCAGTGAGTCTGATGTGTTCATCCTGGTGGTGGTTTCAGTTGTGGCTATCACAGTGGTGGCATGGTGGTGCAGGTTTGTTCCTTCTGGCTATGGCGGCAATGTGACAGCGTCAGGCAGTGACTAAGATGGTGACAGCTTCAGCGATGGCTTCAGTGACTTGGTGGGTCCGGTCTGTCCCTCCTTGCTATGATGGCAATTGCAGTGGCCTTGCTGACAGCTTTGGAGGTGGCAATGTAATGGGTGTGGTTCGGAAGCCCTTGCTTTGGTAGCCTTGGCATTGGTGCCCCATAGTCATTCCGGAAACCCAGGAGCCATGGAGGGGACAAAAGGTGAACTTCATCCTAACTTTGTCTCAATTACTTCTTTTGATAACTTCTGTAATTACAATGGCGCCGAATTATGGCAACTTATACATATCACACTGTACTCTCATTAATACATGTGACAATTCATTGCTGTTCTATTTATTCAAATGTTTGGTAAGTTTGATTGGGCCCCTCTATATCTCCTCTTCATGTCAAAATGGTCACCTTACAGCCTCTGTGGAGTGACAAAGACAGTTGAAAGATAAAGTTTGAGGTTTGTCTTCCCTGAATTCCAGCATCTGCAGTTTTTTTGTCTCTTCATATTAAGAATTGGTGATATCATTGAAGGAATCAAGTTTTACATTGACGCAACATTTTCAAGACAGAAGCAAAACAATTAGGGAAAAAAAATAATTTTGCCTTGTATGTATGTTTCACAGGATTTCCTTCCACAGTGAATTCAAAAGGCAAATTTTGGCCCAAAAATTTCAAGAGGTTGGCAGAAGTGCAGTCAGTTGACTGACAACAAGCAGCCATCTGTCAGTTTGCTTCAGTATTAACATCCCTCTATTGGTTATAGCATCAGTGGAGCTGGTGGGATTGTTGTGCCATCAGCCTTGCCTCATTAGTTAATGTCCAGATTGAAGGGGCAGGGACATAACTTTATGTTGGTCGGGAGATGTGACAAAGATCAAGTGCAAAAATGAATCGTTGCCTTTGTGTTGAGAGAGGAAAGTTCCAGTAATGTGCAAGCTCTAAGTTTTGTTTATCACTATTTCACTTCATTGCAAGCCTCTAAGGTTTTTGAATACAGCCAAACTACAATTTAATCCAGAGACAGCAACATTGCAGCAGCTGAGACACAGAGAATCAGACAGATACATACATATTTCTGTCCTCTGGGACAGTCATTAAAATTCATAACTTGCTGTGAAATGTATGCGCTGATATTTTCTGTCACCAGGATAATTCTTTGAGGGATTGAAGAGGTTTTCAATGCAAAAGAAGGAGCATCGAATCCACTTCTTAGATTGCCTTACATACCTGTAAGATTTTAATCGGCAGTAATCTCAGCCCATTCTCGCATTGTCAGGCTGTGACAGTGAAGTATTGCAAGGATCAGTACTTGGGCCCCAGCTATTCATAATGCTTAGCAAAGATTTGGACAAGGGGACCAAATGCAATATTTCCAAATTTATGAATGATACACAGCTAAGCAGGAATGTGTGTTGTGAGGAAGATGTCAAAAGAGGCTTTGGACAGGCTCAGTGATTGGGAAAGTAAATGGCCGATGGAATATTAATTGGAAAAAATATGAAGTTATCCACTTTGGTAGGAAGAACAAATGAGCAAAGTATTTCTTTAATAGTGGATGTTTGGAAAGTGTAGTTTTGCAAAGGGTCTTGGGCCTCCTTGTCAATAAGTTCATGAAGGCTAACAATGAGGTGCTGCAAGCTAATAGGAAGGTGAATGGGGTATTAACTGTTATCGTGAGACGGTTTGAATAAATCTTGCTTCAAATGCATAGGAGCTTTATTAAACTGCACCTGGGGTACCATGTGCAGTTTTTTTAAATTCTCAATTCAGGAAAGATATTATCACAGAGGGAGAACAAAAAAGGCTCACCAGATTTCTTCTTGGAACAGCAGGACAATTTCATGAAGAGAGCTGAGTAAACTGGGATTGTATTCTCTAGAGCTTCAAACAATGAGAGCTGATCTCATTGAAATTTACAAAATACAGAGGCAGAGACAAAGATAGATGCAGGTAGTCTGTTTCCCAGTTGGGGAGTTAAGAACCAGGGAGAATAATTTATAAATAAGGAAATGCCATTTTGGACTAAGATGAGGAAAATACTTTTCATTCAGAAGGTCACAAATTCTTTGGAATTCTCTGCCCAATTATGTTGTGGAAGCTCAGTTTTTGAGTTTATTTAAAGTAGAGGTATAAACGCTTTGAAAATCAATGGTATAACGGGTTATGGGGATAGTGTGAGTAAAAGACATTGAAGTGCTAGATTAGTCATAGTGTCATGGAGTCATTGAGATGTACATCATGGACACAGACCCATCAGTCCCAACCCAATCTAGTTCCGCCTGCCAGCACCCATATCCGTCTAAACCCTTCCTATTCATACACCCATCCAGATGGCTTTTGAATGTTGTAACTGTACCAGCCTTCACCAATCCCTCTGGCAGCTCATTCCATAGGAGTGAGATCAGAATTCCAGACAATATTGAAAAAGTGGACTAATCAATGTCCTGTACAACTGCAACATGACCTCCCAACTCCTGTATTCAATACTCTGACCAATAAAGGAAAGCATACCAAATGCCTTTTTCACTATCCTACCTTCCTGTGACTCTACTTTTAAAGAACTATGAACCTGCATTCCAAGGTACAGCAACACTCCCTAAGACCTTAGTCTTAAGTGTATAAATTCTGCTCTGATTTGCCTTTCCAAAATGCAGCACCTCACATTTATCTAAGTTAAACTCCATCTGCCACTCCCCAGCCCATTGGCCCATCTGATCAAGGTTCCATTTTACTCTGAGGAAACATTCTTTGCTGTCCAGTACACCTCCAATTTTGGAGTCATTTGCAAACTTACTAACAATACCCATGCACATATGAAATAATTGTGCTGGCTCAATGGGTTAAATGGCCTACATCAGTTTATATGGTTCGAATCATTGTGTGTACTGGCCACCTGTGTCTTTCCTATGGCACTTAACACATCACCCTGGTCTGAATCTTATATTTAGTTGATTAGTATATCTTTCTCTGAGGCAGAAAAGGTGATTGCAGAATGGAGTCAGCTGGGACAGCCCTGGGATTGGGGCCAATGGAATGCGCAGTCATTTTTATTTCTTAGCTCTGGCTTGGAGATTATTGAAAAATCATCACACCCATCAACCCCAAGTAGTTCCTGATACATCGCTCAACCCCAACTCCCCCGTCTCTTGCTTTCACCCCATTACTCCCCCATTCTCTCACCTGCCTGTGTGCTGTCACCTTGCCATTGACACTCCTCCCCTTTGCTCACCCTCCTTACAACCACCCCTTTCAGAACTCCTCTAACAACTCTGTGTTTGTCTCCCTTCTTGCAAATCCCTATCCATTCTTTTCTTGCCATTACTTTTTTCCATTGTAAGATTTTAAGGACCATTTCACTTTCAATATGAGGCCTAAATCAAATACAACTATAAGATTGCGTTTGAGAGAGCAAATCAAATCATTGACTTGTTCTGATTTATTACAAGATCTATTCCAATTGCAAATACATTTTTCAAGTTTTACAGAATTTATTAGGTTTATCACAACAAATACAAAATAAATACTACTTAATAAAAACAGTGGCTTTCAGTATATCCATTATGAGAGGGCAGTTCATGACACTGGTTGAATGGGCACCTGCTCTAGCACATGCTCTTCTACCTTGAAGAAGTTCTCTGCCTCTCTCCACAAGAATCTCAGTGAGTCTCTCTCTCACTGCAACCCCTCTGCCCTGAAGTTTCACCAGTTTCCTCATTTCCCCTCCCCCCACCTCACCCCAGTTCCAACCTTCCAGCTCAGCACTGTCCCCATGACCTGTCCTACCTGCCAATCTCCCTTCCCACCTACCCGCTCCACCCTCCTCTCTGACCTATCACCTCCATCCCCACCCCCATTCACTTGTTGTACTCTTTGTTACCTTCTCCCCAGCTGCCGCCCCACCTCCTCCCTCTATTTATCTCTCCACACTGGAGGCTCCCTGCCTCTATTTCTGATGAAGGGCTTTTGCCCGAAACGTGCTTTTCCAGCACCACTCTGATCTAAACTCTGGTTTCCAGCATCTGCAGTCCTCACTTTTGACTAGCTCTTGTTTAGTTCTACTTACTGATGTTCTCCTTCTGTCTGTCATCTTTCTCCTTGTATAACAAACCACCATGAATCATCAGTTATTAACCCTTTCTAGCCATTAATCTCTGTGCGTGGTCAGTGACATCCTGAACTCAAGTTGGCATTTTAGTGCACGAATGACACACAGACAGTTCATAGTCAACTTTGACTTGGAGGTGCCAGTGTTGGACTGGGTTAGAAATCACACAACACCAAGTTAGAGTCCAACAGTTTTATTTGGAAGCACTAGCTTTCAGAGCACCGCTCCTTCATCAGGTGGTTGTGGAGGTTAAGATCATGCTCACAGAATTTATAACAAAGGAGTCCTGTATCATGGAGATATGCTACAGTAAACAATCTTTTATAGTGGGATATGCAGAAACCAGCATGCTATTGGCATCACTTCCTACTGTCTCCCGATTCATCCTTTGTCATGACATTCATTTGTAAAATGTATAACAGCTTGTCACCCTTTGTTTATCAACTGGAATTTTATCAAGATAAGTAGACGAGTGCACAATTTATACATGTGCTTGGAACATGCAGTGTCACCTTCCAGTGATTAACCATCAATGCAAATAACACAACTGTCACACCGAATTATTCCAGAAAATTCCAAGCGAAAAGAACCATGTGTGAATCCACAGTAACTGCTGATGTCTTCAACCAATAAATGCTTGAAATATCCATACAAACTAATAGATATCATTCTTTTATATGCTTTAAGTTACGGAACTAAACCAATACAAAGCATAGCTGTGTCCTCTTCAAAGGCATATTTATCTTCATTAGCATAAGCTTACATTAGTTTCAATCAAAAGAGCAACCATAAAACCAGCAAACCATGACCTTATTTTTGATCTGGACCAAATGACTTACTTCCTTAAAGAAACTGTTTTAAAACTGACTTCAATTTAATCAAGCATAGTTTAATTTCTCACTTGTTTGATAAAATAAGAATATTAATTGAAAAATAACTCTCAAATCACCCCACGCCCTACACTTCCCCTCTTCCACTCCCATTCCCATTCCCTCCCATCTCTCATATAGCCCTATCAGAATTTTTCAAAGTATTAATTAAGACTTCACTATCATTCTATTACATACACTGATTTAAAACAAAAATGAAATTACAAACACAGTTTATTCATTACATATATTTAGGGCCATTTTTGTGTTACAATAGTAAGGTCACCCTTTGGAAAACATATTTTATACAATAAAATCATCAAGAAAGTGAAAGGGTTTCAATCACTTTCTTTGCATCCCTGACTTTCCCAGTAACTAGCCGTCTCTGGAACATGCTGCCTTTGATCTGGCCACATTTTCCATGCTTTTTGTATCATATTCTGCTGTGTGAAGTAAAATGATAATAGCTTTTTAAGCCAGAGACAGTCATGAATGACTTCTGCCAACTCAGTTTCTAAAATTGCAGCTTGTTCAACCACAATCCCAGTGGAATCCTCTTTGGTACCTGCTTCTGAAATGCATCAAAACTAATTTCCTGAATCAAGAAACATGAAAAGGCATCCAAATGTCACAGCATAAAAATAACACAAAATAAACACAATTTCATTGTTTAGTTTTCATGTGCAATTTTTCAAAAGTTCTTGTTGTGGAATTTAATTAATATTCATAAAACTAAAAATGGCAAGGTTGACTCAACTAGTTGATGACTTTGCAAATACTCTGCTGTAAATAAAACAATAATTCTTATCCTGTCTGAAAATGAGAACTATTCAAATGACAATTGAAATCAAATTTATATTCAAAAAGAGCTGTTTTAAATGATTAATAATGATACTTTTTTGGCATTGGGATAATTTTATTACAACACTGTCTATTACGTGCACTAATCTGGAGAATAGTTTGAGCTGGCCATTCACAATCATAATGAAATACTTAGATCTGATGATTTGATAAGTGTTTTGTGAATGATTAGGAGAATTGGCAATGTTTACAAATCATGCTTTATGCAGTTATACTATATTTTAAAAACAACATACAGGTAACATGGTAGTTGTGTTCCGTGTGACTTTATGTTATAGAAAATCGTGTAATATAAATATTGGGGCCTATGGGAAAAACAGGGTTGGGGCAAACCACCAAAAATACCAGTAAAAATCAAACCAAACATGATAGTTAGCCTAAGACAACCTATAGCTCAGTCTAAGTAAATGTTAAAACCATATACTTTAAATATAACAGTTAAGTCAACACTTTAACACTAAAATCACTGGCTACAGCACTGTACCTTTCACAAAGTTCTTCACCAGAAAGCATGCGAGCGAACTGACCAGGCGATGCTGAGGCAGAGTCCAGTACTCTGTCCACCGCAACACTTAGTGTCTGGGGATGGAAAGGGTAACTATTCAAAGGGGGAGAAAACAGTCAGTCAGTCAGTCAGTCAGTGCAGGAATCCCTTGTGGTCATTCCCCTGAAAATACAAGTATACTGTTTTCGATACTGTAGGGGCAAGCAGTGGGGCCCAGGTCTCTGGCACAGAATCTGTCCCTGTTACACACAAGAGAAGGAGAGAAAGGAGGAGAGTGTTAGTCATTGGGGACTCAATAGTTAGAGGCTCAGACAGAAGATTTGTTGGAACAAACGAGACTCACGGTTGGTGCATTGCCTCCCAGGTGCCAGGGTCCATGATGTCTCGGATCGTTTCTTTGGGGTCCTGAAGGGAGAGGGTGACCAGCCCCAAGTCATAGTCCATGTAGGTACCAATGACATAGGTAGAAAGAGGGATAGGGATAAAAGACAGGATTTCAGGGAGCTAAGGTGGAAGCTGAGAGCTCGAACAAACAGAATTGTTATCTCGTTTGTTAACCATACCACACGATAGGAAGGCAAGGAATAGGGAGAGATATCAGCTGAACACATGGCTGCATGTATGGTGCGGGAGGGAGGGTTTCAGGTACATGAATAATTGGGGCTCATTTTGGGGAAGGTGGGACCTCTATAAACAGATTGTCTTTGCTTGAACCAGAGGGGTACTAATATCCTGGGTGGGAAATTTGCTGGTACAATTTGGGTCGGTTTAAATTAGCTCAGCAGGTGGATGGGAACCTGAGGTGTAGTTCCAGTGCACAGGAGGGTGAGATTAAGAAGGGCATGGACAGGATTTCATGGTCACAGGAATCTGCTGGCAGATAGCAAGCTGGTTTGAAGTGTGTCAACTTCAATGCCAGAAGTATCTGAAATAAGGTAGGTGAGCTTACAGTATGGATAGGTACCTGGGACTTCGATGTTGTGGCCATGTCAGAGACATGGATAGAGCAGGGTCAAGAATGGATGTTGCAGGTTCCAGGGTTTAGATCTTTCATTAAGAACAGGGGGAGATATGGCCTTGTTAGTCAAGGACAGTATAACGGTGGCTGAAAGAACTTTTGATGAGGACTTGTCTACTGAGGTAGTATGGGTTGAGTTTAGAAACAGGAGAGAAGAGGCCATTCTGCTGGGAGTTTTGTATAGGCCTCTGCAGAGTTCCAGGGATGTGGAGGAAAGTATTGGCAAAATGATTCTGGGCAGGAGTGAAAGGAACAGAGAGTGGTCATTATGGGGGACATTAACCTCCCCAACATTGATCGGAAATGCTATAACTCTAGTACGTTGGATGGATCAGTTTTTGTCTAATGCATGCAGGAGGGTTTCCTGACACAGTATGTTGAAGGGCCGACAAGAGGGAATGTCACACTGGATCTGTTGCTTTGTAATGAACCAGGCCAGGTGTTTTGATTTAGTGGTAGGTGAGCACTTTGGAGAAAGTGACCATAATTTGGTTACATTTAGTTTAGCGATGGAAAGGGATAGGTACATGCCACAGAGCAAGAGTTATCGATATGAATTATAATGCAATTAGGCAAGAAGTCGGATGCATAGCGATGGGGACAATGGAAAGGTGGAGCTGGTTTAAGGAACAGATATTGTGTATCCTTGATAGGTATGTCCCTGTTAGGCAGGGAGGAAGTGAGAAGGTAAGGGAACAGAAATTGCATCTCTTGTTAAGTGGAAGAAGGCGGCTTATGTGATGATGAGACAAGATGGTTCAGATGAGGTGATGGAGAGTTACAGATTAGCAAGGATGGATTTAAAGAGAGAGTTAAGAGCAAAGACAGGACATGAGCAGTCTTTAGCAAACAGAGTAAAGAAGAACCCTAAAGCTTTCTACAAGTATGTGAGGAATAAAAGGATGACTAGGGTAGGAATAGGACTAGTCAAAGACAGAAGAGGAAAGTTATGTGGACCGTGTAGAAGTCAGAGAGATGCTGAACAAACATTTCTCATCGATTTTCACTCAGGAAAAGGAGAATATTGTAGAGAAGAATGAAATATGGGATATTAGACTAGAAAGGATCGAGGTTAGTAAGAAAGAGGTGTTATCAATTCTAGAAGGAGTGAAAGTAGACAAGTCTCCTGTGCCAGATGGGATTTATCTGAGGATTCTCTGGGAAGCTCAGGAGGAGATGTTCGAGACCTTGGCTTTGATATTTGAGTCGTCATTGTCTATAGGTTTAGTACCAGAGGACTAGAGGATTGCAAATGTTATGACTTTGTTCAAGAAGGGCAGTAGAGATGACCCAGGTAATTATAGACCAGAGAGCCTTATGTCTGTTGTAGGAAAAGTTTTGGAAAGGATTATAAAAGATAGGATTTATAATCATCTAACAAGCAACTATTTGATTGCAGATAGTCAACATGGATTCGTCAAGGGCAGGTCATGTCTCACAAACCTCAATGAGTTGTTTGAGAAGGTGACAAAGCATGTGGATGAGGGTAGGGCAGTTGACGTGGTGTACGTGGACTTCAGTAAAGCCTTTGATAAGGTTCCACGTGGTAGGTTATTGGAGAAAATGCTTAGACATATGATTAAGGGTGATTTTGTTGTGTGTCATTTTTATAAATGACTTAGGCACAAGCATAGGTGGATGGGTTAGCAAGTTTGCAGATGACACTAAAGTCGGTGGAGTAGTGGACAATGTGGAAGAATGTTGCAGGTTGCAGGGGGACTTGGATGAACTGCAGAATTGGGCTGACAGGTGGCAAATGGAGTTCAATGCAGCTAAATGTGATGTGATTCACTTTGGAAAGAATAACAGGAAGGCAGAATATTGGGTCAATGGGAAGATTCTTGGTAGTGTGGATGTGCAGAGGGATCTTGGAGTCCATGTACATAGACCCTGAAAGTTGAAATCCATATGATCGTGCTGTTAAGAAGGTAAACGGTGTGTTTCTTGGTAGAGGGCAAAAATGAGGACTGCAGATGCTGGAAATCGGAGTCTAGTTTAGAGTGGTGTTGGAAAAGCACAGCAGGTCAGACAGCATCCAAGGAGCAGGAAAACCGACATTTCGGGCAAAAGCCCTTCATCAGGAAATGTTGGTTTTCCTGTTCCTTGGACACTGCCTGACCTGCTGCGTTTTTCCAGCACCACTCTAATCGAGACTCTGATTTCCAGTTTTTGCAGTCCTTACTTACTGGTAGAGGGATTGAGTTCCAGGGCCGTAATGTCATGCTGCAATTATACTAAACACTAGCGCGGCCACACTTGGAATATTGCGTGCAGTTCTGGTCGCCCCATTACAGGAAGGATGTGGAAACATTGGAAAATGTGCAGAGGAGATTTACCAGGATGTTGCCTGGTCTGGAGGGAAGGTCTTATAAGGAAAGGCTGAGGGACTTGGGTCTGTTCTCATTGGAAAGAAGAAGGCTAAGAGCGGATTTGATAGAGACATACAAGATGATCAAGAATTAGATACGGTAGACAGTGAAAGTCTTTTTCCTAGGATGATGATGTCAGCTTGTATGAGGGGGCATAGCTAAAGATTGAGGGGTGATAGATTTAAGTCAGAGGCAGGTTCCTTACTCAGAGAGTGGTAAGGGTGTGGAATGCCTTGTCTGCTGATGTAGTTAACTCAGCCACATGAGTGAGATTTAAACAATCTTTAGATAAGCACATGGAGGTTGATGGGATAGTGTGGGGGGAATGGGCAACAATCGAGGGCTGTATTGTTCTATGTTCCAATTCTATGTTCTGTTGCTTAACAGTCAGTGGGAGATCGCTTTATAAATAAAAAGTCCACAATTCACAAATTGTATTACAGCCAAAATTCATTCAAGAAATGTGCGTTGTAGGAGAACCACCTGCACAACACTCAAGAAACTAAAATGAGATGGTTAACTATACAGATATAAACACTACTGATACTGATTTTTTTATCTTTAATACTTAGGTAGATTTATAAAGTTCTGTGCAATTAACCAGACATTCTGTGCAATAATATCAGACAGTCAGATTACAGAAAGTTTGGTGGTCTAATGGATATTTTAGAACTTGCAAAATGACTTTGGGGTGAAAAAAGCTGGAGGTCACATTGGTATGAGTAATGATTTTGGTATGCAACAACAGTATGGTAGTAAGATACATCTTCAACCTCAGCAATATACCAGGCCAAGAAAGCCTCTACATCGTATTTGTCTTGACAAAGTCAACAATGGAAGCAAGATGAATAAATTGTGCAGGTCATCGTTGCTTTGTCTTCTGCATAAATAAAAAAAAAAAATCCTGTTTGCACATTTAATCCATTTTTTTTTAGTGCAGCTACAATACTGATCATTATAGGTTGTTCCTAAAATGTTGCAATAAACTAAAAAGTGTTTGAGAAGTCAGTAGAAGTCATACTCCACTTCCATTTACTTCATAGTTCTATTGTATGGTTCTTTTTGTGCCAATATCTAATTTACAATTCACAATTATTATGTGATGTTTTAGCATTTGGTTCCTTGGAGACTTGTAGTTCTCTTTCTAGTATAATAATATCTTTAGTCTTTTCTGAATTGTTACATTCTTTAGTTTATCTTTCAAATTCTCTCCTGTCAGGATTCTACTTATCACTTCTTTTACAAAAATAACATATGTTGCTTCTTCCAACCTTTTTATATTCAGAATTTTGCTGTTTTCTAAATTTGCTTCTTGAAATTCTTTTATCCTTTCCAATATGCTGCATTGGTTATTTTATTTATTTGTCTTTCATCAGTCAGGCACAATGCTCATTGTTATTCTCCTACGTCGTCACAACTATATTCTCTGCTCTTCACATTGAATCTTCAGAATGGATTTTTGTTTTCTTCAATTGTTCAACTTTGATGATAGTCTTGTCATTTTCAAAGACTCTATATTTCTGAAACATCTATTTTTATTGATTATTGATGGTTTTGATTCATTGTATTGCTTTTAACCTGAGTTAGGCAGATATATTCACATAGAATTGCATGCATACATGGAACAGAAATACACAACTTAGAAGAAAGCTGGTGTGGAATATTGACATTAGAGTGAATCAGCTATCTGAATGATCTCTTTTCATTGCTGCTCCCTTATTCATCTATTTCCTTCCTCTCATGTGTATTTTAAGCTTTCCTTTGAACACTTTAGTACTATCTACTTATTTACTTTAATAGCTCCATGTGCTAATGACTTCCACATGCCGACTACTCTGCTTCTAAACCCCATTTGTCCTGTTCCAGAAGTTGCTTCTCCATGTTCACCCTATAAAACTCCTTCATAATTGATTCATCTTTATTAAACCTTCTCTTGGTTTTGTAACTTTTTGCCTGATAAATCTTTCCTGATCAGTGAATCCTTTCAGTTCTGGTAAAATCCTTGTAAATATTTTGTGGCCTTTCTCTATTTCTTTGCTATGCTTTCGATAGGACGGAGACATAGAAAATGGAAACAGGCATAGGCCATTTAGTAGTTGAAGCTTGCTCCATCATTCAATCTGATTACAGCTCATCATCCAACTCAATACTTTGTTTCCATTTTCTCTCCAAACCCTTTGATCCCTTTACCTCTAGGAACTACATCTACCTACTTCTTGAAAACATTCAGTGTTTTGGCATCGACTGCTTTCTGTGGTAGCAAATTGTACAGGCTCAACACTCTCTGGGTGAAGAAATTTCTCCTCATCTCAAGCCTAATAGAAATAGGATACAGACCAGAATTGTACATGGTACTCCAAAAGGTTTAGAATATAATTTAATGGAAATATAATGTTACCTTCCTGCAGTTATATTTTGTTTCTCTGGAAATGAGCCCGAATATTTGTTTGAATTTTACTGCTTATCAATTTGTTTTGTTACTATTTGTGTTTTAAGCATTCCTTGATTTCTTTGCTTTTCTGTTAGCTACTTACTTATTAACTGTTGAGAAAGTCACATGGAAGTCATATCGAGGATAGTAATGAAACAGGTAGGTTTTTGAATTTGAATTGTAGTTGAATAGCTGCCAGAGAACAGTTTCTGTTTATGATGCTCTCTCCATACACTGAAATACCGTTAATGTGCTATGTCAGCAGCATTGTTCAAAAACCTCCTGGAGATTGTCAAGTTTCTTCCAGTGTGATCGTACTATTTTTAACTGGGTTGTTTGCATTTTCTTTTCAAAGCTTGATCTTGTGATACTTTAAAACAACCTTTTTCTCTGCCATTCCTAGCAGTAGGATCTCCAAAATTGAATCCTGAAAGTATGATATTGTTCTGTTATTATAACAAACACTTCGATTTGCAGTAGTGGTACAATCATAAGGTTACCATTACCACAGACTATTATATCAATTAAACATATACAAACACAAGCATTTCTTTGCTATGTTGCTAATGTTTGAGGACCCCTGCTCATCATGTCTCTTGGCTCTCTTTCTATTTGTTCATGGATTAACTGCTGTATTTCGTATGAGGAATTTAACACCTGCCACTCAGACTATACATAAGTTAGATGTTCACCATTACTTTATAGTCTGAAACATGATCACTCATATAAAAATATGAAAATAAATATCAAGCTCAGGTTACTTTTAGGCCATGAATGAGTATCATATTCAATTATATTTATGTTTCTTGGATAAACTAACACCAGAAAAATGCAGACAATTACAGAAGGTGCAATAAGCCAAAGGTGCACTCTAATGTTACTCAGTGCTTTCAGAAGAAAATCATTTTGCATGATAAAGATACTTGAAATAGAGATCATTTGCGAATCTTCAATTTTGCCCAGGGCAAATTCCCCTTAAGAAAGCTGAGAGGAAATCTGGTAAAGACATTCAAAATTATTGGCAGGCTGGATAAAATGGATAGGGAAATGCTGTTCCTGCTCATAAACATTACAGGAAAGACAGAACTTGGATTTAAAGTGATTTGCAAAAGAGCAAATGTGAAGTGAGCAAAATCATTTCCACACAACAGGTATTTAGGGTATGGAGTATGGT
Organism: Chiloscyllium plagiosum; assembly: GCF_004010195.1. Taxonomy (NCBI): domain Eukaryota; kingdom Metazoa; phylum Chordata; class Chondrichthyes; order Orectolobiformes; family Hemiscylliidae; genus Chiloscyllium; species Chiloscyllium plagiosum. The sequence goes on from NC_057719.1 coordinate 52,879,052, forward strand.
AGAGGAAGATTCAATCGAAGCTTTCAAGCAGATGATTATTTGAATATAAATAATGTGTAGGGATATGGGGAGAAAAGCAAAACTTGGGCACGAGGTCATTGGACTGGCATTTGCACAATCAGCTAAATGGTCTCCTTCTGCCTTGTAAAAATTCTGTGATTTTATAATCCTGTGAAATAGGTTTAGCTCTTCATAGAATCCCTATAGTGTGGAAACAGGCTCTTCAGCCCAACAAGTCCACACCAATCCTTCGAAAAGCATCCCACCCAAATCCATTCCCTAACCTATTATAAATGGTCTCCTTCTGCCTTGTAAAAATTCTGTGATTCTATAATCCTGTGAAATAGGTTTAGCTCTTCATAGAATCCCTATAGTGTGGAAACAGGCCCTTCAGCCCAACAAGTCCACACCAATCCTTCGAAAAGCATCCCACCCAAATCCATTCCCTACCCTATTACTTTACATTTACCCCTGACTAATGCACCTAACCTCCACATCATGAACACTATGGGCAATTTAGCACAGCCAATTCATCTAACCTGCACATCTTTGGACTATGGGAGGAAACCCATACAGATACGGGGAAACATACAGTCACCCGAGACTGGAATTGAACCCAGGTCCCCAGCACTGCGAGGCAGCAGTGCTAATCACTGAACCACCATGCCGCCCCACAGTGTAGCTATTGTATTTATATGACTAGATTTAGATTCAGCAGTTTGCTTGATTTTTCGCCCAGCAATGAAATCTCTATTACCTCTATCACTGGCTCACTGGGGCTATTGTATACACGATCTAAAAGATGCATGCCAAAAACTCACTGGGTTTACTTTGGCAGCATCTCCCTCTCTGAAGCCTCTAAGAAACATGAAGTAAATTAAATCTCGTGAATAATCAACATTGATGTGAGAGGGTATTGGAACTTAGAGCAACCATGCTCTGGTATCACAGAGGTATACATCACTAAAGAAAAGATGAAGTCACTATAGTCCAACTGGACCATTGGGCTGCCCCCTCATTACAGGTTCTCTATTCTCTCCAATATGATCTGTCCACCACTGAGCAGGGCAGCTTTAGAGTGGCAGTGCTTATCTGGGTGCACAGTACCCTTTTAAATATGGCATAGGCACCAGGGATTCTGGTCTTAGTGAATGGGGAGTTGTTCTGCAAATGGCTTGGATTAAGATGGAGGTGAGGTTAGATGCAAGGGATGGCATAAAGGCAGTGTAGGAAGTCAATGTTGTGAGTTTGATAAGATATGGGAGAAGTTTTGCTGGTCCTCACAGTGTAAAACCTTCCAGATAACTCATTGCAATTGGCACTTACCCAGATTGTTTAACCTGAGAGTTACCAAACCTCAGGTGAGGATAGAATTTGAGAAAGTGAAACCAAAAAAGAGAAAATCCTGGAAAATCTCAGCAGGTCTGGCAGCATCTGTAAGGAGAGAAAAGAGCTGATGTTTCGAGTCTAACTGAGCCTTTGTCAAAGCTAAAAAAAAAAAGGGAGAAGTAGGGAAGTATTTATACCAGACTGAGAGAAGGTGAGTCATGGCTCCAGAAGCAAAGGCAGTGAAAAAAATTTTAAAATGATAAATAAAATAAATGAAATAAAATTACGGAGCGGAATGAAAACAGATGGGTTGAGATGGGATAATCATCTGAAGTTGTTGAATTCAATGTTGAGATCGGCAGGCTGTAACGTGCCTAGTCGGAAGATGAGATGCTGTTCCTCCAGTTTGCGTTGAGAGAGTGAGTTGTTCATGATGACCTCAGCCACTCCAGAAATTTAAGACATGTTGTTGACATCACTCTGCATCACAAATCAGCTGTTCAAGAGTTAGAACAATCTGGAAGGAACAGTCTGTAAGACACACTAGTGTGAGACTCTCTGAAAAAGACTCGAAAAGCACATAGACTGTGAACACTTAGTGTAGATGGATTGGTAATAATCAAATTTAGCTATAAGTTTAGCTTGGTATAAAATTTCCATTCACAATAGTGTTTAGAATCAATGTACAATTAATAGTGTCACTTTGATATCTATGTCAGGAGACTGTCCTTGACTTACATTCTTCCCAACTTGTCTGCCTCACACTCAATGTGGTTTAAAAACACAGGACAAAATAAAATCATCTCCAAACTGTACTTCCTCTTGACTAGGCCAAAACACAATCTTGATTAATCACTAAAAAAAATCTTGGATTCCCAACCTAACATTGATGCAGGGTATCCTTACCATAGCAACAGCAGTGGTTCAAGGGATAGATCCAATATCATTTTCCCAGGACAACAAATGTAATCACAGATGGGCATCAAATTTTTTCAAAGAGAGTAAGGCAATTTCAGATTTAATAATTCATGGATTGCCATCATGAGCTCTAGTATTCTCACCATCTCAGTCTCACTGATGTTTCTCACCTCATAAAAGCTGAGGTGTCCTTCCCCAATCATAGATTTTTATCTTTCTGAACAAACAGGTGACTGGTTGTAACTAAATCTGCACTATGAAATAGTACCAGCTCCTCAACAACTGGTTCACCATGGAAACACAAATCCTGCATTTCGCTGCTAAATATCCAATCAACTCATTGGAAAAAGTTAAGATTTATCCAATCTAATGTAAATTATGCTTAAATGATAAGCGGTAAGTATTAATTACTTCCAAACAATCCCTCTGGTGCTAAAAAATACTTTTGCAAGCTCAGAGTCCCGTTATTTCAGATTTTAATTATTGTAGAAGATTTTATAAACATTAAAAATTAAATAAGGACTTGAAAATTTTCTTTCTGAATCTTCCAGTTGTCTGCTTTTTTTTTGTTTGCAATATATGGTTTGGCGCTGAAATAAATATTCTAAACGAACACACTGTTTAGGAAGATGTGCATTTAATCTTTTTTTCCAGCTAAATGCCAGTTGCATCAAGTTGTCTGGAGGGTATTACATCATGAGGACCAGCATAATTTCTCACTGTATTTTATCAAACTCACCCGTTAACTCCTCACACCACCTTTATGCCATCCCTCACCTCTGATCCCATCTCCATTCGAACAAATGCATTCCCAGAACAACCCACCAATCACTGGATATCTGCTAAAGACCAGAATCCCTGGTGCCTGTGCTCTATTTAAAAGGACCTGTACATCCAGATGCCCTATCAAAACAGAATCCTGTCCCTGGCAAGAGAAGCCAAGAAGCGCTCCTGCAGGGATGCCATGTCCTGATATACTGGTAAATACCACTCTTCATCCCACTGTAACTTCTATAGTAAACCTACTGTCTGTCACACTGATTACACTCCATATCGATAAACAGGCCAGGGTACCTTCTGTCTCTATTCCCTTGCAGGTACAGTCAGGGTGTTGACAACTTCTGCAGACAAAGGGCTTGTTGTGCCAGAAGCCTTCTCCTCAGTCCCTGAGGACAAGAGTATGGAAGCCTCAGAGGAAGCATTGGCAAGGCTACCTCCTGCACTCCCCACCAGTCCAGATGAATGGTGGCGAATGATTTATTTATTGTCACTTGTATTTTACATTGAATAATACAGTAAAAATACAGTGAAAAGCTCCAACAATTACCATAATGCCGTGCCATTTTGAATAGTTTAATAATAAAAAGGATAAAAGATATAGCTGAAAGAGTGTCTTAAACTCTAAGCCGGTTCGCCAACCACACCTGTTCCTCCACCCCTCTGCCATTGCATGCGCTGGATCCAAAGTAGGAGTCGCCACTCTTTAGCCAACACTTCTTCATCGTTGGGTACACCACACTGGCACTGCTGTTGATGCCAATGTCGGGTCCTGTGCTGCATACACACTCTCCTCCACCCCCAACCAGAAGTTCCTGGTTCCACTGCCACCTCTATGATGCCAGGAGACCGGGCTCCAGGCATACTATGCTGCTGCTGCTGCTGCTATAGCAATCTCACCAACACCAGAAGTGCCCACTCTGGGCCTACTGTAACCAGGATTCCATAGATTAACTGATAGACCAGACTGCAGCCTCCATCTCGTCCGAAGTCCTACTCTGGCCAGCTGCCAGAGGAAGTGGTGGAGGCTGGTACAATTACAGCATTTAAAAGTGCTGGCAAGTGGGACTAGATTAGGTTGGGATATCTGGTCAGCATGGACGGGTTGGACCAAAAAGTGTCCGTTTCCGCTGTGCATCTCTATGACTCTATGTCACCTTGAAATGTCCGCTGCTGGTGCCACCTTTGATCACTGGATGAGCTTTGCCACCACTGCTTCGGTCAGCCCCGAATGACGAGAAGACGTCGCGGCTGCTGATACTGCCTCCACCTCCAGTTGCTGTGAGGAGCCATGGTTGCTGACAGAAAGAGGCACCATTCCTCTCTAGCTGCCACGCCAGTTTTGCCGACTAACCCACAGCAAAAAGTCTCCAAAGCAAAGAAAATAAAAGAAAATGTTCATAAGTAAAAAAAAGATAAAGAACAAAAGAAAGTATTCATACGCCCTGGGCAAAAGCCCACATACAGCCCTGCTATTCCACAGCTATCTTGAATGAAATCAGTATTGGAATCTTGATACTGACAGCTCAATAGTAATGTTAATCTTGGAATGTTTAAGAGCACATACATTCTGGTGACTGTCTCACTGTGACAGCTCCACAGCTGGCTGAGGAAGAAAATGATCCAGGCTTCTGGCACTTGGAGAATGACCATAGCCTGGCACCTGCTCACCCCAGACAGGAGAGGACTCTGATGTCAGCGGCGGGTCCACATGCACAGGGAGGAACAGGAGCAGCTGACAAGGATGTGGGAGGTTAATGGCCCTCATTGCCGAGAAGCAGCAGCAGTGCAGTGGATCACGTGACCACCTGACTGTGCCTGTGGACAGGTTGATGGCTGCCATGAAGAGCCAGGTTCAGCACCCTCAGACTGCTGGAGAAGAGCATACACTTGCACTCCAACACCAAGCTCATTGGGCCTGGAGTGCACTCCATGTGCCCCTTCCTCAGATGGAGACAAGGCAATGCTTGAAGGCATCCATCTGGAGAAGGAAATATACACTGGGTCTTCATAACCTACCACTCAGGACACTCCAGAGCCTTAGCACTTTGGAGCCATCCAGGAACAAAGAATATGAGTTCTGTTGACAACTCGCTGCTGCCTGGAGAGAAACACTAGGAGTCAATCAGTTCCTTGCCCTATTCATATACATCTCAAATTTTCTGTAGGTGGTGCTGCACCAAAGTAGTTTTCTTCTCTCAGTAAGTTTGACTGCAAAAACCCAGCAGGAAGTTTGTGGGCAAGCATATGTGTGATGAGTGACTGGCACAGATGAGCTGACAAAATTGGCAAACCCAGGCTATTCAATTCAAACCTTCAGATATATTTCAGATAAAAGCATTTGCATTCATGTTTAGAAAATGTTTTGAAGATGATCCTGTTGCAAAATCTGTAAATCCTGCTGCTAGTGCTTTCAGAATCTTGTTAGCATGTAATCTCATTACGCTTCTTAAACTAAGTATACTTGTAAAACACCATGATGCCTTATTTATTAAACTAGGAGAAAATAATTTAAATTGGATTTGATGTTTCGGTGCTTGCTGCTGTCATTTGCTATTGAAAGTATGCAAAGTTTGCATCAGCCCATGGTTTCAAATAGCATGAACTTTACAGTGTTATCAATTTAAAATAAAATCTGAACTTTGGTCTCAAGTGGTGGCAAATACATGTTGTATTATGCGACAGTAATCAATGGAGCTAACTGTATAACTGCATCCCTAATCATAGTGTATGGCACCAACTTACAAAATGGTATATACTAAATGTGCCTTAATGCAAAATGGTATTAAGCATTTTTAAGATGAAGTACTTTAAGAAAACAAAGCATACTCCCTTGGCCCTCTTCCAACTTGTCCATTAAAGTGAGTTTTGCATCTATTCCTCCGCCTTCAGCAAATCATTAAAAGAGAGAGTAGGAGCTACAATCAATTTTGAGTTAGAGTATAAATATATACTAAATATGCCTTAATACATAATATTTAGATATGCAGTACCAGCATTAATGGACCTAGCTGCATTATGGCTCTCAAGATAGAACAGGATTGATGCATATTAATACGCATACCTAGTTTATTTTAGGCCAACTTGTGTGCTCCGAATGAGCAAATTTATTTCTGTTTGTCTTCGAACCCAAAATGCATTCAAGTGACTGTATGTAGTTGAAGTGGTGTGCAAGTGATATGCTATACATGTGGAATTACGTCAACAGGAAGAACTGGCATATGCTCAGCATGGAGGAATGAAAGTCATTCTGAGGAATGAGCTGTCAACTTAACATCACTGAAAAGCAATAGAAACCCTTAGGTATCTTCTCTAAGTGAGTAAAAATCTCAGCGTGTATACCTCTGAACTGGAATGTGCTTAAAGTGCTGAGGCACTGAGTAGTGTGAACATAATCATTGTTAAGGGAGTTCAGTCTATTGCTTTAGGAGGTGTAGAGTATCTAGAACAAAAAGATCACTAAGTTGTTGCATTGTTTGCTATTTTTCACAGGTGGCTTGACAATACAATCATCAATAAACAAAGTGTAAATCTTGCATTTCCATAACACTTTAAAATACAGGTTGTAAATTTGCTCGCTGAGCTGGTAGGTTTTTTCTCAGACGTTTCGTCACCATGCTAGGGGACATCAGTGAGCCTTCATTTAAGTGCTGGTGTTCTGTCCTGCTTTCTATTTGTGTTTCTTTGTCTGTTATGGTGGGTGATATAATTTCCAGTTCTTTTTCTGAGAGGTTAATAATGGGGTCCAGATTGATATGTTTATTTGTGGAGTTCCAGTTTGAATGCCAGGCTTCCAGGAATTCCCGTGCATGCCTCTGTATAGCCTGTCCTTGGTGGGACGTGTTGTCCCAGTTGAAGTGGTGCCCTTCTTCGTCTGTGTGTAAGGATATTAGTGATAGTGGGTCATGTTGTTTGGTGGCTAGTTAGTGTTTGTGTATCCTGGTGGGTCGTTTCCTCCCGGTCTGTCTGATGTACTGTTTGTTGCAGTCCTTGCAGGTTATTTTGTAAATGACATTCATTTTTCTGGCTGTTGGCACAGGGTCTGCCTGACAGAATTGGCAAAGAGCTGCTGTTCCAAACAGAAACTCCTTTCTGACAGTGCTGCTGACAGTGAGGTTGGTGAGGCTGGAGGGATCAGGGCAGCCAAGGCTGGGGGTCAGATTATGGGGGGGGGGCCTGGAGCAAGGAAGGAACACAGATTGTAAAAGTGGCTGGAGGCCTTGGGGTGTGGGGCCAGGGAGAATCCTGGAGACCAGGACATGAAAGTGGGTCCTGGGAGCCTCTTGAGCTCGAGGCCTCAGAGTCTGGGAAGGTGGTGTTTGACATTGTAAAGGGGAGAGAGGGGATGCATAGAGAAGAAAGGGACTGCAAACTGGGCAATAAATGAAGTAGACTCTCTTTAAAGAAGAAAGAGTCTTTAAAGACTAGTGAGCACATTTAAAACCTTTCAACAAAGGAATATTTAGCTAACTGGAAACCAGAAGAGCAATGTCACTAAGGAAATAAATTTCTTGCAAATGGATGTAGAGTCCCTAGCTTAAGATTGAAGGAGTTCAGAAGACACTATATTGGGGGGAAAAAAGGTAATGGATACTATTGCAATGACCACTGCATGAATTGGATAACTTAACAGTCTTATTTCATAAGAATTTACACTTTATGCGTCAGCACCTCTCAAAATGATTCACTCGTTTTAAATCAGTTATGGTGCAGTGACATTGTTAGAGACAAACATAACAGTTTAGTTATGAACTCATCAATTCACAGAAAGTGTACTTAATATCATAACTCTTTGTCACTAGAGTCATAGACTCAAGCATCATAGAATCAGGCCCTTTGGCCCACTATGTCCATGCTGACCAATAAACATCTACATTAATCTCATTTACCAGCACCTGGTCCATAGCCTACTCCACCCTAACATTTTAAGTGCTTAGCCTGATGCTTCCTAAGCGTTGTGAGAGTACCTGCCTCCACCATCATGCTCATATTTCTACCATTGTCTGGGCAAAAACATTCTTTCTCAGATCTCCTCTAAATCATTTACTCCTTACCTTATATTTATGCCTTCTGGCCTTAGACATGTCTGTCATTCTCACGATCTACTCTGTCTGTACTCTCATAATTTTGTATACCTTAATCAGATTTCCCCTCAGCATCCTCTGTTTCAAGGAAAATAAACTCAGCTTATCCATCTCTCCTCATAACTAAGAGTTTCTATCCCAGACAACATTCTGGTAAATCTCCTCTGCATCCTCCCTCAAGTGCAATTACATCCTTCTAATTGTGTGGCGACCAGAACTGCATACAATATTCCATCAGTGGCCTAACCAATGTTTTTTGAGGTTGTAACTCGACTTCCCTGCTCCTATACTCTATATCCCAGCTAATGAAGGCAAGCATCCCATATGTCTTCTTCACCATCCAGTCTACCTGTGCTGACACTTTCAGGGATCTATGGACTTTCATGTCATCTGCAACTTACCAATTATACCTTCTACATTCACTTCCATGTCGTTAATGAACATAACAGACAGCAAGGGTATGAACACTGATCCCTGTGGCACCATACTCTCCACATGTTTCCAATGACAAAAAAAAACTCTCCACCCATTGGAGTACAGTTTTGGATCCAGTTTGTCAGCTTGCCTTGGATCCCATGGGCTGTTACTTTTTGGGCCAGCTTTCCATGTGGGATCTTGTCAAAGATCTTACTGAAGTCCATGCAAGCCACATCAGATGCATTACACTAAACAATACATTTAGTCGCCTTTTCAAAAACTCAATTAAATTAGTCAGACAGGAACTCCCGTTAACAAATCCATGCTGACTATCCCTGACCAATTCCTGCCTTTCCAGTCATTGACTAATACTGTTTGTCTGAAGTGTGTCAATTATTTTCGTTAAAAGAAACTTCTGCTACTAACATTTGACTATTTTCTTGTGTCAACTTAAGGATGGTAATGTCTAGGAAAGTAACATTTTCCTTGTTTGTTATGTCTTCGATTTTAATGGAGCATTGATGATTGAGGATATTTGATCCTTTCTTTTCCAATCCTGCTTCTGTGCAAGCCCAAATGAGAGTCCAAAGTGCATCACCCGATAAAGGAGACATTAAAACTGAAAAAGGACCCCCAACGATTAAAAAGCAGTTCTCAAGAAAATCTTAAGAAAAGTGCTTGAAAAATGAAGATTTCTGATGACAATTACCTGATAATGTATTGTAGTGGTGTTGTTTGAGTGATAAGTGCTGGTCAGGACATGTGAGAGCTGTTGCCAGGTTATAGTTTGAGACATTTCTTCCAAAGTCTAACACTCCTTCAGGATTGCAGTGGTACATCAGCACAGAGATTTATGCTGCGCTGTGAAAGTGAATCCACAACCTCTGATTCAGAGGCCATATTTGATACATCACTACAGATGATATCATTACAATGACACAAAACCAGGAACACCTTCCCATTCTCCTGGGAAACATCAGTTCCATTAGATGCAATCACTTTAGTGACCTCCACTGCAGTATCTTTGAAAGAAACATAGGTTTTGACCTGTACCTCTTAATATTTCACTGTTTCTATTGAAGGCAACATTTTTCTTTAAAGAATCAAAATATACATAGAATAATAAAATATTTTGAACTATATTCTTTCGCTGACTTCAGTTTTATGTCCAATGTGAATAGAAAATTCTGCACCCATAAAACATTTGAGAGAATGTATCAGCTGACTTGGTCATTAAATGTCAGATTAGACACTTCCAATCTTGCGCCAATCACTTCATTCATTTGGATCCCCTAAAGCACACTCTCAGTTAATTCAGTTGTGTTTTCTTGGCAGCCTTACCTGCTGAGTACCTACATTTCTTTTGAGTTTCTAAACACCAGAAGACTTGTTTTTCAACAAGTCACTCCCGATTTACTTGATTTTTTTTCCCCTTTCTTGTCAAGATATTGCTGTAACCTCAGTAGGGATACAACAGTATAGATAGCAGCAGGCTCTTTTCCTTGTTAAAAGGTTTATTAATCATATTATTAAAGTTAAGTATCTTGAGGTGGAGGGTGTGATTGTGAAGTATTGTGAGCAGTTTTGTTTTATGCATATCAAAAAGAGGAATTTCTGGGATATCAGAAGACAATAAAATTGGAGTCTGATTTCCTACTTCACCACCTGACATCAGTGTGAATTAACATATCTGTTTTGACAAATCTAGGCCAAGGTAGCACAGCAATAAGACTAAAGATAAAAGAAGAGAGCAGTGCTGTGCCAGGGTTTCAGAACTCTGAAGCCACCTTGTGATAAAGTCACAGAGATATGCATCACTGGGCATAAATAGCAGCACAGAGACAGAATTAGACTAGAATCAAATCGTACTGAAGCAACTTTGATTCCTCCACCAGTCAGGAGATTAATGGTAATCAGTCAAGGAGCTGCACAGGTATCAGTCAGGCGACTGGTCAGTCATCAGTCAGGAATATCCTTCTAAGTTGGTTGGATGGGTGGACATGATTAGTCCATTTGCCTACTAAAAATTGAAGGATTTATCAGGGCAGTCCTCTGGTAGAGGTGCTAGGGAAATCAGCAATGGGGATTGGAGACAACATGCAGAGGAGGTCTGAATTCTGATGGGCAGCTGATTAACATGCGAGGGTTTGAGGCAATACAAGATGGGAGGCAATACAAGATGGGAGGGCAAAGGATACTATGAGATGGGAGGGGTGTCACTGAAGGTCACATCAGCCTGCTTCAATAGTGAGACTGTGCATATCTCAGTTTGGCAGAACAAACCTGTGTGTCTCGGACCCAGGGGTGAAGTGGTGCATTGAGCAGTTAAATAAATGGGTTGGGTGGAATATGAGGACAATCAAATGTCCATGAGGCTGATCAGGAAGACAAGGCTGAAAGGAACAGGAAGCCTTGGGAGGTCACCTAGACTGAAAGGCTGAATCAGTAACTGACTCTGAAGTGTTGCCTGTGTTGCTTCCCATCCTCCTTCAAATCAAGTACATAATTGAAATTAAAACTAATTAATCTAGAGTGGGCAGATTAAGTGTTTTTGTTCCCCTGAGGGACCAGGCTGTATTTTTGTGAAATGTGAGGCCCTTCAAGGAGCATTAGACATTCTCTCAGTACAGGTTAAAAAAAACTGTTATCTCATAATTTTGTATACAGCATAGGCATTGACTGACTGTGTCAAATAAAAGTCCTGGCCTCAAGCAATCTTGACCATATCATTCAACATTACAACCTAATCTTAGTGATTACTGTTCATCATAAGTAACATCAGATGAGCTGGATAATTTCACTAAATCACCTTCCATGATTCCATTGCTTACACAAGGTGCAGGAGCTGCTCAGTTCACATGTTGGATTGTCAAATGTTCACATATTATACTATATGTAAAGCTGCTCCTCTTAGATAACGCAGAGTTTATACAGCAGCATTACACAAATGACATTTACTGATGGCACCACCCTGTCTTCTTGTGAGGAAGTGGCAATGAAGTCAAAGTTCCTCATTCCCCTTGTTGCTTTGTCTATGTTACTGAGCAGGTGAGTGCCTAGTCTCCTGAGGGTTGGCTGTTAGTGCCCGTGCAATTGGGGAAGTTGGCGTGGTGTCCTGATTGAATGAGTAGGAAGTGCAGAAGGCAGGAAGAGTTAGTAGTTTGGAGGAATGGGTTAGATGAACGTCATTGAGGGAATAATGAGAGGGGTAGACCAAGTCCTTTGGCAGTTGCAGAGTTAAAAAGAATGGGAAATAAAAGAGAGAGAGGAGATGGTGACATTTACCTTCGCTGAGGGCAGAAGATTAATAATCTTCTTTGGATGTTCCTTCAGACCATGGAGACCACACTAACCTGGGTAGTAACTTAAGACTGGCTGGCACAGTGGCATGGCATCTTTTTACCAGCCTTGTCAATCGGGATGTTATCAGGAAATCAAGATACCAACTTGTTTTTGCTCACACAGCAACTTTGAAAGCCTATTACTGGTTCAGCTGACGTTTGGTAAACTTAAGTCCATTATTAACATTAAAATGCATTCCCCTAATGCTCAAAAGCCCAGTAAGGAAAGAATTTCAATTAACCAAAGAAATGAAGGGTTATATTCAGTCAAATGTACAGATTTATAAAGTTGCCAAAAAAAAAAGTTCTAAGTTTGAGGATTCAGCAAGAGAGCAACAAGGAGATGGTTGAAAAAGGAAAAGTGAAATGTGAAGGCAAAATAGTGAGAAGCATAAAAAGTGACAGTTAATGCTTCTATTGGTAAGTAAGAAAGAATGGATTAACAGAACAAAAGTGGGTCAACTACAAGCAGAATCAGGAGAATTTATGTTGTTAACGAATAATGCAATGGCTGAGAAATTAATCAAATATTTTGAGTCTGTCTTCACAGAAAAAGTGCTAAACATCTCCTAGATTATTCATTATTTCTAAGGATTAGTGGAAATAAGGATCTACAAGATATTAATACTAGTAATAAATTAGTATGAAAAAAGACATTAATGAGACTTAAAGTAGATAAACTTCTGGACCTGACTATTTGTATCTCAGAACAATGAAAGAGGTAGTTCAAGAGATAATAAGTGCATTGGTTGTCATTTTTTTCAAAATTCTACAAACACTAGAATGGTTTTTAAGAGACGAGAAGGTGAGAGAGAAAAACCTACAGACCAGTTAGTCAAATGGTCACCAGCGAAAAGAAATGCCAGAATTTTAATACTGGAGGTGATAGAAGAACAATCTAGAAAGTAATGGCACGATCGGGAAGGATCAGTATGGATTTATTAAAGAAAATCACGTTGAAAATCCTGTTAAAATGTCTTGTGGATATGACTAGCAGTATTGTTAAGGGGAATCTGGCAAACATGAGGTATTTAGAGTTTCAGAAGGCTTTTGAGAAGGTTCCACACAAGAAGTCAGTAAACAAATTTGAACAGATGGGATAGGGAGAAATATACTTGCATGGTTTAAGAACTGGCTAATGGACAGAAGGCAGAGAGTAGTAATAAATGGGTCATTGCTAGGTTGGTTAGTTGTGACCAATGGTGTACTAGCTATATCGATGATTTGTATGGGGATGATTAAATGTCATTGTCACAAGTTGCCAACTAATGCAAAACAATGTGCAATTGTCATTTGTGAGGAGGATGCAAAGAGGGTTCAAGGAAATTTGGAGCAGCTACGGGAGTGGGCAAGAAGTTGGCAGGTGGAATACCGTGTAGTGGAAATGTAAGAATATCCACTAAGAAAACAAATATAGAGTGTGTTTTTAAAAATTGTGACGGGCTGGGAAATGTTAAATTTAAAAGGGATCTGTGTGTCCTTGTTCATGAATTATTGAAAGTTAACATGCAGGCACACAGCAAGCAGTTGAGCAACTATATGCTACATTTGGGTTTTTTTTAGCCTTTATTACAAGACAATTGTGTGAAGATTTGTCTCCTCACTAGAGAGGCGGGGGGGATGAGCTCAGGAGAGGTCAGTACAGTTTCACAGTCAAATAGTATGACAGACAGTAAAGAAACAGTCAGGAATCCAATTTCAGGCACAGCAGGTAATGGCAAATCTACAAGTATATATTGATTAAACCAAAAGAGAGAAATAATAAACAGGTGAATAAAGGATCAATGCTGAGGGACAGGTTACAGTGTATGGTCCAAATAAGAGTTCCAAGTCTGAATGCACAGAATGTAAGGAATAAATTAATGAGCTGCAGGCAGAAATTCAAATTGGAGATTATGATATAGTAGCCATTACTTAGACATTGCTGCAGGATAGTCTGGGTTGGAAAATAAATATACTAGGTTATAAGGTTCACTAGACAGACAGTGAAAATGACAAAAGAGGTGGAATAGCCTTACTGAATTACTTCAACCATGAAGGAAGATACAATGACGGGAAAACATTCAGTGCAGACTGTATGGGTAAAGGATCTAAAACAGTAATAGGTGTGTGTAGATCTCCAGTAGCAACTCTAGATTGTATGAATACAGAAATTAGGATTTTGCTTTTTAGCAAAGCTAGTATATTATTAATGGAGGATTTTAACTTTAACATAGATTGGGAGAGTCAGACAAGCACCTGTCAGGAAGTTAATGATTTCTTTTGGAGTGTGTCCGGAATAATTTCCTGAATAAATATGCTTTGAATGCAACAAAGGGACAAGCAATATTGGATTTAGTAATGAACCAGATTTAATTAGTAAGCTAATTGTTTGTGAACATTTATTAAATAGTGATCATAACATGATTGATTTCAATTTAGCAGTTGAAAGCAAATAACATGAATTAGCTATTAATGTTTTAGATTTAGGCAAGGCAGATTTTAGTGAGATGAGACAGAGACAGGCCATAGTATGCCAGGAAAATCTGTTAAATAGATAAAACAACTGAAGAATAGTAGAGGATGGTTAAGGAAATATTTAGCACAATACAAAAAACAGTCTATCCCCCCAGAGTGGAAAGCTCTACTTCACAGAAAATAAGAAGCCACAGACAATTAAAGAGAAGTGGAACAATGGAAAGCTAAAAGAAAGAACTCACTAAAATGCAAATAAAAGTACAGATTCTGCTGAATGGGAAAGATAAAACACCAGCAAATGGCCACAACGCAATTTGAAGAGCTACTAACAGGGATTATGAAATGACATCAAAATCAACAAGAAGAAATGTTACAGTTATCTAAAAGGAAAGCGGGTGGTCAGTAACAATATTAGCCCACAAAAGACTAATGGAAAATGACAGACATGTGGAATAATTATTTTGTTCAGTACTTATAGTAGAGAACAAGCATAGCTTACCAGAGATCGAGGAAATTAATAGTGGATCAGGAACGGAGACTGAATAAAATTAATGGAAGTAAAACATCAGTGTTGAGGAAATTAATGGAATTAAAGAGTAACAAACCCTAGGGGCCTGACAGTTTAGCCTCACATTTGTGGTGGGGAATCTGTTGGAATATTACATTAAGGAAATTTTCAGTTAATCAGGAACAGCCAATTGGATTCATGATCAATAGGTCATGCCTGACAAACCCCATTGAACTTTTTGAAGACATGACTAATATTGTGGACAGTGGAATGTCTATGAATGTTGTTTATATGGACTTTCATGAGGCTTCTGATAAAGTCCCACATAAGAGACTTTTAACTAAGGTGGCACCCCACAAAAGCAAGGGTCAATTACTGACATGGCTTGGAAGTTGGCCAGATGGCAGACAAGAGAGGTACGGATAATGGGTGAGTACTCAAATTGGCGGAATGTGACTTGTGGTGTCCCACAAGGATCTGTGTTAAGGTCTCAAAGTATTCACATTATTTATTAACAACTTTGGTAGTGAAATTGAAAGTCATAAACAAAATTTGCTGATGACACAAAGTTAGGTGGCATTGTAAACAGTGTAGTTGATATTATGAGATTACAAAGGGATATTTATAGTTTAAGTGAATGTGTAAAACTGTAGCTGATCTGGTTCAATGTAAGTAAGTGTGACATTACCCATTTTGGATAAAAAAAGAATAGATTACAGTACTTTCTACATGGTAGGAAGTTAAATATAATAAATGTCCAGAGAGACTTGAAGGTTCAGGTGCACAGTTCTTTAAAGTGTCATGAGCAATTGCAGAAAATAATCAAGAATGATAACAGAATGCTGCCCTTAATATCTAGAGGACTAGAGAATAAGGATGGAAACATTGTGCTGCAGTTATAGAAAATACTGGTTAGACACCATTGGAGAACAGATCTGGGTACCACAGCTAAAGGAAGATATATTAGCCTCGGGGAGAATAAAATGTACACTTATAAGAGTGATTCCTGGACTTCAGGGGTTAAGCTATTAGGATAGATAATGCAAATTAAGCCTATTTTATAGAGAATTTAAAATTTAGAAGATTAAGGGCCATTCTGACTGAAGTCTTCACGATATTGACAGGAAAACATAGGGTAGATATTCTAGAACTAGGGAGCATGGTCTAAGAATAAGGGCCGGATCATTCCAGAGAGACATGAGGAAATTAGGGCCAAAACATTCAAGAGTGACGTTACGAACCATTTCCATATACAAAAGGGTGACAGAGATTTGGAACTCTCCCACAAACAGCAGTAGATACTGGATCAGCAGTTTAGTTTAGATCGGAGATAGATAATTTTTTAAAAAATTGAACAAAGGGATTAAGCAATACAGGTCAATCTCAGGTAAATGGAATTGGGCCACACATGATTGAATAGTGAAAAAAGCTTGAGGGACTGAATGGCCTATGCCTGTTCCTATGTTCATAGCTGACAAAAATGCAGGAGAATATCGTCTCAGGACAGGTTAAGTAGACCAGATATATATTCTCTGGTGTTTAGTAAAACGGGTGTGATCTCATTGAAACATAAATAGTTCTCACAGCGTCAACAAGATAGATAAAGGAAAGAAATTTCTCCTGGGTGAGGTTATGGGGGGGCATGTTCCTAAAGCAATGCACAAAGTCTAAGAATAGGTGGCAAGCCACTTTTGGCTAAAGACACGGAGGATATTTCTCACTCAAGCAATGGTGCATCTTTGAAATTATCTGCCCCAGGGGGCTGTGGAGGATTCACCAACAAGTAATGTTGAAAACTGAGACTGATAGGTTTCAACATTAAAAGCATCAAGGGATATGGAGATAGAGCAGAAAAATGAGTTTAACTGGGGGAACAGCCATGACCTAATTTAGCGCCTGAGCAGGTTTGAAGGGCTGAATGGCCAACATCTGCTCCAATGTTTGATTCTTGTTTTATTATGTGAAACTGGAGTAAACCTCAAAAAGGTGGCCATGTCATCAGATCAAATGAATAACCATTGTGAGTTCCTGCTAATTGTGCATGTTTGCAGGCATTCAAGGGCTACCTCAAAGTTGAGGCAGTATTTGGCTGCAAAGACGTAAATACTTGTTTTTTATTTTAGAGCATTAAAATGGCCACTGTGCACTGAAACTAGTAAATTGTTCCGAATAGTTTATATAAACCTTATTGGTTACTTAAAATGGAGTTAAATACAATAGTGTATTAAATATTCGTACTTATGTCAATAAATAATTGCATAAGCGGAGATACATCAGGAAATACTTGTTCAATGTAAAAGCAGGAAAACAAAACTTCGTAAAATAGGGCAGCATGATAGTTCAGTGGTTAACATGGCTACCTCAGTGCCAGGGAACCAGATTTGATTCCAGCCTTGAGTAACTGTGTGGGGTTTGCACAATTTCCATCTATTTGTGGGCTTCCCTCGGGTGCTCTGGTTTTCTCCCACAGTCTAAAAATGTGCAGGTTAGATGGATTGGCCATGCTAAATTGCCCCATAGTATCAAGAGGTACAGGCTAGGGAAATTAACCTTGGCAAACACAGGGATAATGTGGGAGGATTGGTGTAGAATCGATAGTCCAAATGGCTTCTTACTGCACTGTTGGGGTTCTAAAATGCTACACAATTGCATTGATTCATAGATGAATTTACATTTGTGATTTTGCAAAAGAGTTTAAGTGAACTTTAATTCAGAAAATTAATGTAATGTAATTTTGAACACAATTTGTAATCAAATTGTCAATTGCTTTCAAATGGAAACCATAACCTGTGGTGACTGCATTAAATTCAGCAGTAGCAATGAAGTTCAATCTTAAAGTTAGCTAACTGTTAAACTAATGAATTATTTTCTTTTACCTTGAGTATATATGCCACTGCTCCCTTCCAAGGCTCATATTTGCATAATAGTCGCTTGTCAAAGATAAATCACACTTGGGGAACTGTATTCAGCAAAGATGCAAGATTTTACAGAATGAGGGGAGAAAATTGTGAGCATATAGCAAAATACATAACAATAACATCAAAAGGTAAAGATTCAGATTTCACGATGCACAATTCAAGAGAAAGTGATAATCTAAAGAAATTACAGCTGCTCCCACAGTCTTCTGACTGATATTTTTATCTGTGTTCATTCATTGACTGATTGCCATACCTCAGTGATTTCCTTCCTCCCACATAGCAGTTTGTATCACATTTGTTACTGTGGGCAGATTGTCTCCTTTCCTCCTACCTACCTAATTGCACTACACCTACCTAAAGTCAGCTGTCAATATCAAAACGCACCAGCTATACATGTGGAAAATCAGAAATAAGCTAATTGTTGTGACAAATCCAGATCCAAATTAGTGAACCATGTATAATGCTCCTGTCAATATTTTAGTTCTTGATATTTTATTGTCTATATTTTGTTTTCTCTCGAGTGTAAAGGCATGGACTGTGAAATTGGAGACAGCTTGGACATGCGGCACAGGATACAGGATTACCCCCTGCCAGTAGCTTTGGATGCTGACAGCATGCTAACGTTGTGCTGCTGCTGCTAATTGAAATGATTGCAGCATACAGTGAACGTGAAACACATCGTTGAGTAGCTACAGACCTGAGCAGGGAATGCAAAATGTGAAAATTATTAAGATAGCTTGGATTATATAAAGGGAGTTGCATAGTGGCTGCAGGAAATGATTCCACATCTAATTCTGACCTAGAAAACATAGAAGGACGATAGAACATGACAGGAAATGATCCAGGCTTCTCCACCGCTACCATACAGAACCTCATCACCTCAGGAGATCTCCCACCCACAGCTTCCAACCTCATGGTCTGGGAAACCCACACTGCCCGGTTCTACCTCCTTCCCAAGATCCAAAAGCCTGACCACCCTGGCCGACCCATTGTCTCAGCATGCTCCTGCCCCACTGAACTCATCTCTACCTACCTCGACACTGTCCTACCCTCCCTAGTCCAGGAACTCCCCACATATGTTCGAGACACCACCCATGCCCTCCTCCACCTCCTCCAAGACATTCATTTCCCCAGCCCACAAAGCCTCATCTTCACCATGGATATCCAATCCCTCTACACCTCCATCCGCCATGACCAAGGCCTCCAAGCCCTCCATTTCTTCTTCTCCTGACATCCTCAACAGTACCCTTCCACCGAAACTCTCATTCGTTTAGCCGAACTGGTCCTCACCCTTAACAATTTCTCCTTCGAATCCTTCCACTTCTTCCAGACCAAAGAGGTAGCCATAGGCACCTGTATGGGCCCCAGCTATGCCTGTCTTTGTTGGCTACGTAGAACAGTCCATCTTCCGTAATTACACCGGCACCACTTCCCACCGCTTCCTCCGCTACATTGATGACTGCATTGGCGTCACCTCGGGCTCCCGCTAGGAGGTTGAGCAATTCATCAACTTCACCAACCCATTCCACTCTGACCTTAAGTTTACCTGAACTATCTCTGGCACCTCCCTCCCCTTCCTGGACCTCTCCATCTCCATTAATGACGACCGACTTGACACTGACATTTTTTACAAACCCACTGACTCCCACAGCTACCTGGATTACACCTCTTCCCACCCTACCTCCTGCAAAAATGCCATCCCATATTCCCAATTCCTCCGCCTCTGCTGTATCTGCTCCCAGGAGGACCAGTTCCACCACAGAACACACCAGATGGCCTCCTTCTTTAGAGACCGCAATTTCCCTTCTGACATGGTTAAAGATGCCCTCCAATGCATCTCGTCCACATCCTGCACCTCCGCCCTCAGACCCCACCCCTCCAACCATAACAAGTACAGAACCCCCAGGTGCTCACCTTCCATCCTTCGCAAAAATCAAATCATCCACTGACATTTCTGCCACCTCCAAACGGACCCCACCACCAGGGATATATTTCCCTCCCCACCCCTTTCCGCCTTTCACAAAGACCGCTCCCTCCGTGATTACCTGGGTCAGGTCCACGCCCCCCAACAACCACCCTCCCGTTCTGGCACCTTCTCCTGCCACCGCAAGAATTGCAAAACCTGCGCCCACACCTTCTCCCTCACCTCCATCGAAGGCCCTAAAGGAGCCTTCCATATCCAAAGTTTACCTGCATATCCACCAATATCATTTATTGTATCCGTTGCTCCCGATGTGGTCTCCTCTACATTGGGGAGACTGGACGCCTCCTAGCAGAGCGCTTTAGGGAACATCTCTGGGACACCTGCACCAATCAACCACAGTGCCCTGTGGCCCAACATTTCAATGCCCCCTCCCACTCTGCTGAGGACATGGAGGTCCTGGGCCTCCTTCACCACTGCTCCCTCACCACCTGACGCCTGGAGGGAGAACGCCTCATCTTCTGCCTCGGAACAGTTCTACCCCAGGGCACCAATGTGGACTTCACCAGTTTCCTCATTTTCCCTTCCCCCACCTCACCCCAGTCCCAAACTTCCAGCTCAGCACTGTCCCCATGACTTGTCCTACCTGCCTATCTTCTTTTCCACCTATCTACTCCACCATCCTTCTGACCTATCACCTTCATCCCACCCCTATTCACCTATTGTACTCTATGCTACTTTCTCCCCACCTCACCCTCCTCTCATTTATCTCTCCACCCTTCAGGCACTCTGTCTGTATTCCTGATGAAGGGCTTTTGCCCGAAACGTCAATTTTCTTGCTCCTCGGATGCTGCCTGAACTGCTGTGCTTTTCCAGCACCACTCTATTCCTGAATCTGGTTTTTAGCAATGCAGTCATTGTTTTTACCTAGACAACTAAAGGGCTTGGTGACTCAAGAGGGATAGGAGAAGTGAAGTCCTCAATCACCAAAGAACAGGAAACTTTCAGACAAACTTTGTGAAGGTTGTGAAACCAGGTAGCTAGATACTAGAAGTCCAGCCAAAAAGGTGTGAATTCAGGGCCACAAAAGGATCATGGAATTCACATGAAATTGATCTTCAAGTGCCATGTCCCACCAACTCAAAGTAAACCTGATTAATACATCACCTCCCAATTTCTTACCATCATCTCTGTCACATAGTCCTGATATATATTCCACATGCATAGGTACACTGCAACCTCATACATCCAAATATCACGGCTTGCACACTTTGCCAGCCATTTCACCACAGCAGTCCCAATATCAAAACACATTACGTTGCAGTTACTAATATACTTCCATCTTTCTCGAACTTATAAAGAGATGCTTAACAGGCAAGGTACTAACATGTATGCATGTCCGTACCCTGACCTGCAGTTGGTCTGAAATTATTGAAGTTGATGATATGCTCCAAACAAATCCAGTCTTTTACACCTCACTTCTCCCTTATTGGACTATTTCTTCTGAATTTTCAGCTGCAGATTATGTAAACATTCAGCTCATTTCTCCCCCTGCTCTTTGCATTCCAACCTGCTTTTATATGTTTCTCTTTTCAAACACCCAACAACTACTAAATAGCCAGGCAATAGCCGAAGAGCAATAAGACAAAGAAGAGGAAGAGTGCCACACCTCTCTTGGCCAGCAGCTCAGATAATGGCACGACAAATGTTTGTAGGATAACGTAAAGGTGGGATCTGCATGTGGTAAAACATCAGATGCTAACTGCAAGGACAAATAACAAGGACAATGTCAGGGAAATGGAGGATAATGTTACACTGGGGCTTGCCTTTTTTTTGTGCAACACATTGAATTTGTTCATGTGAAAAATGACCCTGACAAATAAAAGATATTATATGTTTCAGTGTACAAGTTGAGCTTTGATGCCTCAAAAGTCCAAAAATGGCATTTGATTTGTATGTTAAGAATGATAGTGAACTACTGGAGTGGTTCCTTGTGCTCACCTATTTGAAATGTCACTGACACCCACACAAACAGAGGGCATGTTTTAAACTCTTGCAACTTTGGAACAGAATCTATATCCATGAAATAACTCCAGAGGCCAATATCCACCACTCTTTATTTAGATACGAACAGTCTTTAACTTCAATGCTGCCTCATTCAGAGCCAGCTTTCAGAGTGAACAGGAAGTCTGGCACTGCTGTTCTTATCTGTCAGCCAGGGCTCCCTGATTGGGGCTACCAATTTGGCCCAATCAGGGAACTCTTGTTCTATGAGGTTCAGCTGGCTGACTTCACTACAGTCAACTCGATCTCTTATTGATCAGAAAAATAGGTTAACTAAAAAAGAAACCTGATCTGTTATTTCCCAATCTGATACAATAAACAAAACAAGGTTGATAAGTAATGCAAATGTAGCTTGTAGTTTTTTTTAAAAAGGGAGATTGATGTATTCACTAAGTAAATGCAATAAACACAAATTTTAGGGTCAAACAAAGGACTTGTCAGGTCAACTTGTTTTTGGTGCTATAACGACAAACTTATCTTATCAGACAAGGATTATTGGGTTATTTTCTTAATGATTATTAGCCAGGAAATATTGGATGGATGAAAATGGTTCTAAGATTTGGGTAATTTCACTATGATACCCCAGCTCAATTAAAAGAGGGGAGCAGGGTAAGATTTTTTTTCAACTTTCACAAGTATGTTTTTCTCTAACAGGTAGTGCTGCCAGTCAATTATATTCTTTAAGTACACCTTAAGACATGTATACAAACCCTTAATTTTAATTTTGTCAACTTACAACCACATGTTAAACTGACGTCCCAACTTTAGTTCACTTGGTTCCTCTGGTACATGCATCAGGCATTGTCCTTTTGGCATTCAAAGGATAAGCTCCACGTCCCCTGACCCTCACAATGAAACACATGATAACAGAGATTAACAGGACCTTTTTCTTTCATATGTTTATGCATTATTGCCTTTTTTGACAGTTGGGAAAACACTATAATCTATGGCACCAATTGAACAAGACTTCAAAGCAAGGGTAAATTTATCTTTGCAAGACAGATCCCAAAGCTGAATCAGTGTATTATAAATTCATCTACTTTATCTTGGGGCAAATAATAGTAACACACAAGGCTTTCAAAACATTCCACACTTACCTTTCAAAATATTCCCAACCTCTGAGCAGTTTTCTCCCTGTTGGCATAAACTCCTGAAGGAGATGCAATTTTAGGTCTTACAAAACCCACACCAGCACATGAAAATAATATGTGCAAAGAAAGCTGGGAGTGTCTTTTGGGAAAATAAGATGTAAGTAGAAAAGAGCAGATCAGAAGATTAGCAGCTATGGTCAATATCTGGAATACGTATATAAGTGGGACAAAGAACCGGGCTAGGAAATGGGTGAGAAGAACAAGAGGACAGCTTAGACTGCACCATGTGATAGGGGTGGGAGAAGGCAGGGATTATGCCTTGGCTGGGGTAAAGGACAATGCATGATGCAGGAACTAAGTGAACTCATGTTGAGACATCTGTTTAACATGTGATTTTAAGTTGACAAGACTGGAATTGAGTAAGGGTCCATTTATGTGACTTTAGATATATTTCCTGAAGAAGGGCTTATGCCCGAAACGTCGATTCTCCTGTTCCTTGGATGCTGCCTGACCTGCTGCGCTTTTCCAGCAACACATTTTCAGCTCAGTTTAGATATATTTGATCAATATAAAAAGGGTGAGTATGTGTGATTTTATGGAGTAGTCTTAAATTGTCTAAGGTTGACCCTCCCTGCAGGAAGGCAGAAGAAAACTGTTTTTTCCAGAAAAAAAACACGATAATGTCTAAACTTATAAAAATGCATAATTGACTAGTATATCTTGTTACTTTGATTGGTCAGTTACACAGCAATTTAATAAGTGAATCCTCACTCCTTTTAGTCGTCAATAAAATAAATGATAAAAGATAAATAAGTGGTGGGTGCAGGTGGAGAGTAGGTGATTGCTAACTTTATAAATTCAGAATAATTAATTACACTTTTTTTGCACAAGGAAAATAGCACATAAAAAAGATAAATATCATAATGTTTCCAGCTATGTTTCTAGCACTGGTATTTCAGCATCAGTTTATCCTGTTCATTTCTTAGCACTCCTGTTCCTGTCTGACTCCCCAAAGTCTTCCTATGAACTAAACTCTCTGTAATTACCAGCGAACATTTCCACTTCTGACTTTAGTCTAAAAAGAGGGCTATTGATGTAACATCTGAAGGTGATTGAACCTGGGACACCATCCACAGTGTAGAGTGAAAGGTTAACCCTACCACTAACTGCTGACCTCATGTGCAGCCAGGCGTATGTAGTTGATAGTTTGTAAATAATGGTTGTTTGAAATGATCACAGCCTCTAGCCAGGTCTCCTTCATACAGTGCCATATTCTACACCATCCAAGACATAATGTTAGGTAAGGGGTAAATGTAGGGGTATGGGTGGGTTTCGCTTTGGCGGATCGGTGTGGACTTGTTGGGCCGAAGGGCCTGTTTCCACACTGTAATGTAATCTAATCTAATCTAATCATCTAATAGACTGAGGAACTCTTGCAGTTATGATCTCAAGCTAAGTCCCAACAAATGCACCAGTATCTTCTTTGTAATAAAGCTAATGGTTTTTGGTTTTCACTACAGTTTAGAAGGATGTGAGAGGATATGATCGAAATGGATAAAATTCTAACAGGGCTGGAGAGGCTTGATGCAGGGAGGATGTTTCCCCTGCTTGGAGAGTCTTGAATCAGGGATTACAGTCTCAGGATGTGGGGTAGGCCATTTGGGACCAACATAAAGAAACATTTTTTTGCTCAAAGGGTCATGAACCAATTGAATTTGCTACTACAGAAACCCAGGTCAGTGAATATATTCAAGAAAGAGACTGATAATTTTTTAGTCACTGAAGGATCAATGGGTATGGAGAGAAAGTAAAGCTATGGCAAAATGATAGAGGATTGTCCATAGAAGAATTGAAACTAATTCAGCCTTTACACCTGCTCTTCTATTCAATATAATCATGGCTGATCATCCAAAGTAATACTGTTTTCCTGCTTTCTCCCCATATCCTTTGATGCCTTAAATCCTAAGAACTATGTCTATGACTTCTTTGAAGGTCTCCAACGTTTTGGCCTCAACAGTTTCCTGTGGCAGACATATGCACGCGCACAACATTCTCTGGGCAAATAAAATTTCTCAATTCAGTCCTCAATGATTTACCCCTTATCCATAGACTGTTACCCCAGGTTTTGGACTCCTCAGTGACCTGAAAAGGTCCTTCCTGCAACTACCCTGCCTAATCTTGTTAAAATCCTGTAGGTTTTGATGAGATTTCACGTCATTCTTTAGATTTAGTGAATTTGGTCCTTACCGATCTAACCTTTACTTACATATTAGTCCTTCCATCCAAGGAATCATTTTTCTTTGAACTCCCTCAATAATCAGAAAGTCCTTCCTTAAATAAAGACACCAAGACTGCACACAATACTCCAGATGTTTATGCCCTACAGAGTTTCAGCAAGACACCTTTGCTCCTGTACTCGAATCTATTTGACCTTATAGCAAGAGGATATCATAAGAATTAAAATGTCATGATCATATTGGATGGTGGAGCAAACTCAGAACTGCTGAATGACCTACTTCACCTAATTTCTCTGGAAGATATGGGCCAGTATTTAGAAGGTCAGAAAGGAATCAGGAACAATCATGTTGGATCATGGGATATGGAATGGTGAAAACATTTAGAAACTGTGGAGGTGTAGGTGTAGGGCAGCAGTTTGCACATATTGATGATGGAATCTGCATAGAATACTGAAACGGAGAAAAAAAAAATGGACTTGCATGTTTGTATTTTTCAAAAATTGTAGAAGCCAAATAAAAGAGATGGAAAAGTTAGGCAAACATAATGAAAAGTATAAACAGGCAAAACTATCAATGTACACATACAAAAGCATTAAAGACTTTCTTAAAATTTGCCTTTGTTCAGATTCCACATTATTGATAATAGTAATCAAAAAATCATTTCCATCCTATTTAGATCAGAATGTCTTGGATCAAGTTAGCCCAAGATGCTTTAATTGAATTATAATTATTACAATATAAAATGATCCAACTTCAAAAAGAATTGAATAAGAATGTTTTGACACCTTAAATACCACTGTAATAAATGGTTTCTAAAAAGACTTCAAACAATGTTATCATTAATGGATTCGCAATGTTGGATAAGATCCCAGACTAGGAACCTACACAATAGGGCAGCCAGGTTTGTATACTGATCAAATGCAGAGGAAATTGGTGAAAATTATTTTTCATTGTAGCAGAAAAGTAATTATAAAAGTAAAGCATATACCACATTTGGAACAGTTCTTGAAAGCTAAGCACGTTGTAAGTGATAATGAAGTGCATATGATAGTGTTTGTTCCATAACATAAAATTAATGAAATGAGCCAGAAGCCATGATCCCAAAGTCTCATGACTGCAAATGTCACAACTGAGGATCACATTGTGCAGGTGAACGATTAAGGTTTGCTTTCTCAATTATAATTGCTGCTATTCTAATTGTGGTGAGTCCAGGGTGCAGCATGGATTATAAAGTATAAACAGCTGCAGAACAGCGATACCATCAGCTTGATGGAAGCAGTCCTGGATAACACCTGGATAACAAATAGGGAAATGAAAGTGCTTATCTCAGGAATCAATTCCTTCCCAACTTCTCTTGCCTAAATCCAGGTTTACATCGGTTAAAATAAGAAAATAAACACATTGAAATGGGGGCCTGAAGCCTCAGTAAATGATTTAATTGGCCTAATTGTCTTTTGGCAGATGATCAGTCCCACAAAGTGTCTCCTTTTAATCACAGCAAATGGGCTTTGCCAATCACCAGGGAATGGCATTACATTGGTCTCTGAGAGGTTGAAAGGGGGGAAGAGGAAGCAGCTGAGCTGTCAGGGGTCCCTGAATAGCAAGATATTCAGGAAATCTCCACAAGTGAAGGCCAGACTGACACCACAAACAGCACTATCGCCTCTTATAAAAACTGATTGGATCCTTAGATGTTTCTTCAAGCCCAATGACCAATGCTGATACAATGGACTAAATCTTCCAGTATTTTTAAAAAAGAACTGAGCCCCAGAGAGGAGAGGACCCCATGGTCTCAGCAATTTGAGACTTCATTCAAATTAACAAGCAGCCATAATAGCAGTAGCAGGTTTAAAGGGTGACTGGGCAACCTGCCCCAAAGGACTCCAACAATGCAGTTCAGACCCTGTTGCGCTAGGCATGTAAATCTCTGACTGCCTTCATGGAAGGTTCACAGTAGTTGTGGAGAGCAGGGTCTGCTGAATATGTGCACTGACCTACACTCCACCACTCCAGCCAATGGTTCTCAGCACCAACAGCAAGGCATTAGGGGGAACGAGAGATGCTTTTCTCACATGCCTCCGAGAAGACTCATTTTAGAACAACAAATGTGGTTGTGCCTTCTACTCCCACCAGGCTTGTCACCCTCAACCAGTGGACATTCAAGCCAAGGAAGATGCACCTACCTCTGGGTAGTACACATTCAGCATGTCTTGGTCCCATAGACACAGGTGACTCTGGCGTTTAGCTACAACTGCAACTTTGAAGAGTCAAAGCCTACCCACCTGTCCTGCACCATGATATCTGATGTCCAAAGTGTGATTTTGAGCAGCTGCTGCACTGTGTACAGGCAGTGAGTAAATCGGAGGTAATTGCTACTTTAGCAATTAGGCTCTTTTTTTTCAGAAACAAACATAGCTAATGCATCACAGGTATTAATAAGATACATTCATTCGGGTGCATGGTATAGGGCAAAGTACTGATTTGGATCGAAAATTGGTTGGCTGACAGAAAACAAAGAGTAGTGATAAACAACTCCCTTTCGGAATGGCAGGTGCTGACCAGTGTGGGATACCGCAGGGATCAGTGCTGGGACCGCAGCTTTATACAGTATATTAATGATATAGAAGATGGTATTAATAGTAACATTAGCAAACTTGCTGATGATACAAAGCTGGGTAGCAGGGGGAGATATGAGGAGGATGTTAGGAGATTACAGGGTGACCCAGACAGGTTAGGTGAGTGGACAAATGCATGGCAAATGCAGTTTAATGTGGATAAATGTATGGTTATCCACTTTGGTGGCAAGAACAGGAAGGCAGATTACGACCTAAATGGAGTCAAGTTAGGTAAAGGGGCAGTACAAAGAGATCTGGGTGTTCTTGTACACCAGTCAATGAAGATTAGCATGCAGGTACAGCAGGTGGTGAAGAAGGCTAATAGCATGCTGACCTTCATAACAAGAGGGATTGAGTATAGAAGCAAAGAGGTTCTTCTGCAGCTGCACAAGGCCCTGGTGAGACCGCACCTGGAATATTGTGTGCAGTTCTGGTCTCCAAATTTGAGGAAAGACATTCTGGCTATTGAGGGAGTGTAGCGTAGGTTCACGAGGTCAATTCCTGGAATGGCGGGACTATCTTATGTTGAAAGATTAGAGCGACTGGGCTTGTATACCCTTGAGTTTAGAAGACTGAGAAGGGATTTGATTGAGACATATAAGATTATTAAAGGATTGGACACTCTGGAGGCAGGAAACATGTTTCTGCTGATGGGCGAGTCCCGAATCAGAGGACACAGCTTAAAAATAAGGGGCAGGCCATTTAGGACAGAGATGAGGAGAAACGTCTTCACCCAGAGAGTGGTGGGTGTGTGGAATGCTCTGCCCCAGAACAGAGTGGAGGCCCAGTCTCTGGAGTTGTTTAAGAAAGAATTGGATAGAGCTTTCAAGGATAGTGGAATCAAGGGTTATGGAGATAACGCAGGAACAGGATACTGATTGAGAATGATCAGCCATGATCATAATGAATGGTGGCGCAGGCTCGAAAGGCAGAATGGCCTACTCCTGCACCTATTGTCTATTACCTTACATGGTATGGTCTGGAGTGTTTGGGATGTGGATTTGGACTACACAATGTTTGCTAATGCCAAGCGTTCACAAAGCATGAATGAGTCTCTGGTTTTTCATTTTAGTGCATGGCTGTCTGTGCAATGGAGTTGTCCCCACATCACTTGAAATCAAAGTCCCCTCCCCAACAGAATAAAATACTTAACCCTACCTATTCATTTGCTATTGCAGCTATTTTCATCTCCGTCTCCATTACACAGTTCTGATTTATAGCACGATGGAAGGAAGCAGTAGTAACTCTTCAAACAATAAGCCTCAGCCTAAAAGAAAAGTATTGGAGAAGCTCAGCAACTCTGGCAGCACCTATAGAATGTGAGACAGGATTACAATTCGAGTCCAATAAGACTCTTATTTGGAATAAGTTCTGTGTCTGTCTGTATTAGTAGTGGCTTTAAAGTGAGAGGTTTAAAGTTTCAGTAGTAGAGTTATATGTTGATGGTTATAGTTTTGTTTACCTGTGGCTAAAATTTATTCATTGTAATAAATAGTACTGCTTTTTAAGTACAGGAACTTGGTCAGTGTGTTCCATTAACCTGATTCCATTAGACAGATAAATTGGAGAATTTGCATATTTTGATTAAATCATTAACTTTTTGGGGAGCCCTGGGAAGAGTGGTGCTTGAGAGTTAGGGCACTCTATCAACTGTATTATAACAATGGCTACTCAATTGCTGTGCATGTGGTGCATGTGAGAGATTGATGTAGGATTGTGGCTTTCAGTAACATGTCCATTCCCTTGACTGAGGTCTGCTGACAAGCATGACAAGCTGCCTGGTTGTGTGTGTGTATTAAACTGCAAGGCAGGACAGAAATAATCTGTGCCTTTAAACTGTGTTTGAGGGAGCAAAACAAGACAATGCAAAACAAATCAAGGCAAGAGAATGAGTGATGCTGTTAGCATCCAGGCATGTGAACTGAGTGAATGCTAAGAATGTGTGCATTTCTGGTCTCCTTCCTATTGGGAAGATATTGTGAAACTTGAAAAGGGTTCAGAAAAGATTTACAAAATGTTGCCAGGGTTGAAGGGTTTGAACTATAGGGAGAGGTGGGGTAGGCTTAGGGCTGTTTTCCCTGGAGCGTTGGAGGCTGAGGGGTGACCTTATAGAGGTTTATAAAATCATGAGGGGCATGGATAGGCTAAATAGATAAAGTTGCTTCCCTGGTATGGGGGAGTGCAGAACTAGAGAGCATAGGTTTAGGGTGAGAGGGGAAAGATATAAAAGAGACCTAAGGGGCAACTTTTTCATGCAAAGGGTGGTATGTGTATGGAATGAGCTGCCAGAGGAAGTGGTGGAGGCTGGTACAATTGCAACGTCTAAGAGGCATCAGGATGGGTATATGAATAGGGACGGTTTGGAGATACATTTGCAGGGTGCTGGCAGGTGGGACTAGATTGAGTTGGGATATCTGGTCGGCATGGACAAGTTGGACCGAAGGGTCTGTTTCTGTGCTGTACATCTGTGACTATGCCTATAACTAAGAAAGTGCATGAACTAGGTGCGTCTTACATTGCAGGTTTCTTGCTGTGGAATTTCAATGAGAAGTGCTGGAGTGCAACAAAGTACATCATTGAAGTACAAAAGTACACTGTACATAGATTAGATATGTGCTACAATGATATGGAGAGGCTGGCAGATTTTGAATGCCGATGTTCATGACATTGGTTGCCTTTGGCTGCTGTTCATGGAGCATGCCCTGAAATGTTTGTGCAAAGTGTCCAAGAATAGAGACCACAGTCACCAGGTACCCATTCTGACTTTCATGTCAGGAATTCTTATCATCCAGTTTTTATTCGATGGTTAGAAAAATGGGGGCATGCATATTGTGTAGGAACAAGGGTGATAATGAGGGCTAACCCTGTGAATAGGGTCACTATTCAGTAGCATGAATCTCATCTTAATATCTGGGGTTTGCTTAGAAAATACAACTTTATAGAATCCCTACAGTGTGGAAGTAGGCCATTTTGCCTAAGAAGCCCACACCAGCGCTTTGAAAAGCATCCCATGCAGACCCAACCCCTAGTCTATTTGCTAATCCTCCTAGCCTGCACATCCCTGGACACTATGGGCAATTTAGTATGGCAGGCCAGTCCACCTAACCTGCACATCTTTGAAATGTTGGAGAAAACTGGGGCATATAGAGGAAACCCATGTAGACATGGGAGGAGATGTGCAAACTTCACACAGACAGTTGTCCGAAGTTGGAATCGAACCCAGGTGTTGTGAGACAACAATGCTAACGACCGAGCCACCATGCCACCCATTTGGCTGTCTGGACATCAGGAAAGGACTTAGGACTTAGTTGACATTTCACACAGTTCTCCCACGGAGTGTACCCTTGGATGCTGGAAACTAGTTTCAACATGGAAGTCGTCTGGAGCAAGCGGTGAGCTGAGTCCACTAGCTGCTTGCTGTGGTTTCTTTGTCAAGTGTGTTTGGTGGATTTGGTAAGATGGGAAGCTGAATATTAATGAGTTGAGTTTGACTATTAGCAAGACATTTTTCAAGCAATAATCCCTGTCAGTTGGCAACTCGCCGTTGCCTAATGAGACTCTTGCCATCCTGCTTGTGAAAAAAAAAAAGATGGTGCAAGTTGATTCTGAAATCAAGATGGGCATCACTACAATTGGTGCCCAATGTTGCCACACATCCTAGCCACATCAGTCAGACCCTTATAAGATTCCACCCTCTCTCGTTCTTTTGACTTCACAAGGGGACTGACTACTGTACTCCAGTTGAACTAGAAAAGCTATTAGATAGATTTTACAAGTCATTTATAGTTTGTTAGAGATCTTGAGCGGTACCTGGTGCAAAAAAAGCATTATTAGATGAGCAAAAGGATTATACACTTAAACATGGATAATTTTTAATTTTCAAAATAACAAGATTTTCTTAATATAGTCTGAGTCCAGATTGTTTAAATGTCATGCAAATAGTACACCCCAATTCCTAAACTCTGACAACCTTCAGGAATAATTTCTGATGTCAGGGAACAACATAATGCAATCAAGACTTATATTTGTCCCATGAGAATGCTCTGCCTGAAATAGGACCCAGTTATATTTATTTCTTATCATACAACAGTCCTGTACTTATATCATGTGCAAATATGTAATTCATAGATTTCACATTTTGCCAAAGCCAGATTCCTAGGTGATTATAAATGTGGTCAATTATTAATAGTCTCTAATCAGAAGTTTGAGAGTTCATAGTTCCACTCTAGACTTTGCAGCACAAAAAGGCTAGTCTGACATGCTCAGACGGTCCTAAGAGACTACTGCACTATCAAAGCTGTTGCCTTTCAGATAAAAAATTGAAACCAGCCCCCATTTGCTTTCTCAGGTGGATGAAAAGAAATCTTATAGCCCTATCTGAATAAAGAGCAGGAGAATCCTCTCCTGTGCTGCAGCTAATTATTATCTCTCAATCAAATATCACTGAAAACAGTTTATTTGGTCATTACCATATCACTGTTAGTGTGAGCTTTCCAAGTAAAGATTACTACCATGCATACTAGATTAGAATAGTAATTCAACCTCAAAAACATTTATTGATTGTAAAGCACTTTGGGATATTCTGAGGTCATATGAAACTGCTATAGAAATACAAGGCTTTCTTTCTTTCAACCTTTGCCTCAACATTATAAGCATCGCTAATAATATAGCAAGTACAGAGACTGTACCATACTGGTAATGTGGTATGTGCTCAAACTGAAATTGATTTAACTTTCTCTCATATTGCGATATGATGATAACACAATAACTTGTCTAGTTAGATCACCTTAAAGCATCTCAGCACAGTTATTTAAAATTAGGTTACATGCAATGCTGGATTGAAACTGTATTGAAATGCATTTTTTTCATAATAATCAGTCTCATCTGTTTATCAATTTTTATCAAGTTATCCCTCTCAGCTGTATCAAAGAATAATGTTCAAGGCAATTATTTTTGGGAAAAACTGCTGTCTTAATAAACTGACCAATATGCAGATTTTTCTTTCTACTGCATTGAGGGAGAACAAATATTTTCAAAGCAGACACACCATTATTCATTGCACCCAAAGCAGAAATACTACCCATCAGATTCTAATGTTTTTGCTGATGTCTGTTCGGCCCTGAAAATCCACACCAAGTGTATAGGCCTCACTCCAAAGAAATACTTGAAAGTGATGAGTTAATACTTGAAATCTCAAGTCCCAGATCTTAGAGGAACCTCCAATATCAATCTGAATCAACTTTTAGAAGCTGTGTTGGAGTCTGAGTTCACTCATTCCAAAATAGTTTGTGCCTAACTACCCAAGAATGAACAGTTATTACTAAAGCATGGGCAAAAGTACAGTACTCCCACAATATGGCATCAGTGTTGATGTAACTTATGCATTCAGGTCTCTGGAGTGGAAACTAAAATCACAAATGTCTGCATTGAAAATGCTACCTCTGAGCCATGCTGACAAGTTCTCAGGTCTCTTTGGAGAGAGGCCTCCTCTTCATCCCCCTCCCCCACCTCGATTATCCCATACATCTCCCAAAACATCTTGTGGCCATGAAGGACTGGGGTCCATCACCCCTGATCCTTGCTGAAGTCTGATTTGAACAATGGAGCAGGTGCTTCCCACTCACTTCCTGGCTTTATGTGAATGAAACAAGTCATTCAAATGAACTACTGCTGCTGCTCTGGGATGAGATGATCTCAATGGGCTGCATTCCCATTCAAGAATTAAGATTAATCTCATTTTCTCCATCTCTTTGATAGATGTTTTCATTAGTTATCTGTTCACTTTCAAGCCTTCATTTGCTTTATTTATATTTGTAAATGTAATCTTATCACAATCCACACCTATTACAGTCTTCAGTTCTGTAAGAATACATCTGCAAGATGGCAGGAGTAAGACACTCCAGCTCATTCATTCTGCCTGCTCTTCTTTTTGCCTCCATCCTCGTGTGCCTTTCCTTCTTCTCCTTCTTTGTCGATTGCCTTCAAATTGCAGCTTCTGACAACGACTCCTGGCCTCCTGCAACCTCCATTGAGGAGTGATGATCCCTGGCCTCTGGACACAACTCCTGGCCTGGTGCAGCGGACTCTTGTGGTGGCCTCCCAGCTTCCCAGAGTGACCTCTTGCTGTGGCGTGGCAAGGCAAAGTCCTGGCCTCCCATAGCAACATCCTGCTGTCAGCGTGATGACCTGCCAGTGTGGCATGGCAATCTCCTGGCCTGGCACAGTGACCTCCTCCCACAGCAGCCACCCAGCCTGGCACAGCAACTTCCTCCCACAGCGGCAACCCAGTCTGGCATGGAAACTTTCCGGCCTCCTGCAGCAGCATCCCAATGTGGCATGTCTCTGGCACTGTGTGCAGCCAGGGCCTAGTATGGACTGGAAGCTAAGTGCCAGTGTAGTCTGCTACACTTACCTCTTTTCTGTAATGCTGAACATTTCACTTCTGCATTGTCTAAACCTTTACAACAAATTAAGTTGTGACTAGGTATTTTTGTATCTAATTCAGCGTTGTAACTGGCAACGTAAAACCTTTCACTATCCTGATTGTGGCAGTAAAGGCTGACCTATTTAATCTTGAAAAAAACTCTTTTGCTGTTACCTGTAATAAAAACTAGATGATCCATAATTTCCATTTTTCATGAATTTACAAACAGGAAAATAAAGGTATTTTTAAAATCCCAACTGATGCAAAAAATGATAGAGTATTGTTTGTCTGGAAATTAACCATTATTGATTAAATCTTAATAACTGATGAAACTTGAGAGGGATCACAATGTGCAGAAAATAAGAAAAAAAATTTCATAAAATATTATTCATAAAATCATTCTTTTTTATTCCCACATGCAGTTAGAACAGACCTGCATCGTTTGCTGTTAATCACATAGCAGTGGATTTCTTTCTGAAAAGGTGACAGGTTAAATGAGCGCTTGACAGTTTCAGTCTAATTTAGTCTCCATGGGATTAAATGTGTAATAGAAATGTGCTCTCAAATGCAACCTGACCTTGTAGGGCATCTGTAATTTCAGTTTCTAGGGAGCCTGATTGGATCTGGGAGATGGAATGTATGACCTATTGTTGCTGGTTCATATCGTATGCAACTTGTGCCCATTTATCCTGTGCATGTTATTGGTTACTTGACAACTGTTAAATCTTTCTCTTTATGACTAGAATGACCACCAACATAATTTTACAGCAGTTTGTTGTGTCCTAATACAGCAAAATGCAGGATATATAGTAACATCCACAACTCTGACCATGGGATGCTCTCGGTATTAACCATCAAGTGGAAAGTCAGAAATTTGAAGGATAAGTCATGTGTCAGAACATTTTCACAAATGTAAAAGAATAATATTCATTCATGATGGCAAGATCATCTCTTCATATCATTCAAAAAAAAACTTATATGAATATGGAGACTTTAACAAAGTAAAATGTCTCAAGGCCCTTCACTGAGACACGATAAAACCAAATTTAGCATGAAACCGTAGGTGGAGCTATTTGGGCAGGTGACAAAACAAAATGGTCAAAAATGGTAGGAATTTAGAAGAGTTTTAAATGAGAGGCTAGAGATGGAATTCCAGATCTTAAGGAAGAGGCGACTAAAAGTTCAGCCACAAATGGCAGATCAATCGAAACGGGGGTACTCAGGAAACCAGAGTTAGAGGAGCAATGATATTTCAGAAAGTGATAAGGTTGGAACAGAATCCAGGCCATGGAGAGATTTGAAAATAAGGATGAGAATCTTAAAATAGAGTGAATGGTGGGGAATGACATCTTTTGCAAAAGCTAACTCTATGTCTCAAAATATATGCCTCGCACTGTATAAGCGTGAATCCATTCCTCATACAGACAGAAAATATGAAATCAAGGATGAAAGAAGACATTCACTCCACCGAAACCTCACTCTTTAATAGACTGGGGGAAATGTTGGGTCTTTTGGGAAGGGAACGTTTTAATCTCAGTTTAAGGATGTGTAGGAACTTAAGAACAGGTTAAGTTGAAATTGAATCAATCTGCTATGCTTGTATTAGAGGCAAGCCTACAAAACCACTCTCAGGAAGCAGGGAGGAAACTAAAATGTTTAAAGGCATTCAAGGCCTTAGTTTTAATAATTTTTCAAACATCAGATCATAAAAGCATTGACCTTAGACATTCCAGAAAGTAAAAGGTGAGAAATTTGTTAAATGCTTTTTTGGCCACAGGTTTTTGGCTCTGGACAGGAAATGTTTTCTCTATGATCAGCATGATTAACTCATATCATCAACGATTCATAAATCAGTCAAATCCTGTACCTGTGGAGTAAAGGATTGACTATACCTTTACTGAAGGAATATCAACTGAGTAGGCAGGTAAGGAATTCTGTCACATGGTAACATCTGATCACATGGAACCGGAGACAGTCTGTAGGGTTCCAAAGAAATATTCTTTATTACTATTGCTTGAATAATGTTATGTTCAATGATAGCTAATCGTGTTTAGTAACCAGAATGTAAACATTGCCTTACTACACTCCTTATGCCATGGGCAGAATCTTCTGCTCTTGCTGGTTGTGTAGTGAGAAGCAGGGAGCGTTTGTAATTACATAGAATACCAAACACTGTCAGATATCTGCATCCAGCAGAAATAGATTCTGGGAGGGAACGTGAAAGATCAAGTTTTCCCACCCTATGGTATTTGAGACTCTTCAATGGCTAGTTAAGAGCCTCATATTTCCCCATGCTAGAGTTAGCCCAGCTGCAGGTGGTCCAGTCTGTTTTACCCTTCCATTCTGAAGGAGGGCCACTGGACCCGAACTGTTAACTTTGCTTTCACTCCAAAACTGCTGCCAGACCTGCTGAGTCTTCCCAGCAATTTTTGTTTTTGCTTCTGATCTCCAGCATCTTTAGTTTTTTTTTCCTAAATAAATATGTTTCTTTATGTTGGTGAATGGAATCGCAAAGCACATTGCTTCTTTATAAATGCAAATGTATTCACTTTTGTCTCTCCTAAATTAATTTCACTTGTTTCTACTTATGTTGATAATGTTTCTCTTCAGCTGCATCCATGTTCTTCCACAAAGTATGCCATCAACAAATTGGACGACCTGACCTGTATTGATGTAGTCTATGTCACAAACTGAGGGTCTGAATCTTTTGAGCGCAGGAAATCAGAAACAGATTACTACTACACTTGTGAATTCCTTAAGTCCAATGCCACTATGCATTTCTTTTGTAATCTCCTGATCCCAAATTTCACAGAAATGTGCAGTGCAGCATTGCTCAGTAAGGCCTCTTAGAGAGGAGTAGAGGAAGGGCAATTAGGACATGATCCCTACATGCTGTTGTAACTTAGATAGTAAGTTTAACTGGTCATACTTTGAATGGATGTGTGAATGGATGAGTGGTTGACTCCATGAATTGAGTCTGTGAGGTGGATGAGATGTGTATGGTGAGTAGATAGACACTATATGTAGTGAGTAAGTAAGTGGTGTGGGTGAGGTGGATAAATGGTGGTTGTGCAATGATGTGTACATTCCTTTCTTAACCATCCCTTTATTTTGTAGCTTAAACAAATATCAACGATTGCAAATTCAACACAACTGAAGCAGAACTTAGAGTCGTAGAGCCACAGAGATATACAGCACAGCAATAGACCCTTCAGTCCAACTCGTCTATGCTAATCATTTTTCCTAAACTAATCTAGTCCCACATGCCAGCACTTGGCCCATATCCCTCAAAGCCCTTCCTGTTCATATACCCATCCAGATGCCTTTTAAATGTTGTAATTGTACCAGGCTCCATCACATCCTCTGGAGATTCATTCCATACATGAACCACCCTCTGCATGCCCCTTAGGTCCCTTTTAAATTTTTCCCCTCTCACTCAAAACTAACGCCCTCTAGTTCTGGACTCTCTCACCCCAGGGAGAAGACCTTGTCTATTCATCATATCCATGCCCCTTATGATTTTATAAACCTCTAGAAGATCACCCCACATCCTCTGACACTCCAGGGAAGACAGCCCCAGCCTATTTTGGCTCAAATTCTCCAACCTTGGCAACATCCTTGTAAATCTTTCCTGAACCCTTTCAAGTTTCACATCCTTCTGATAGGAAGGAGACCAGAATTCCACATAATATTCCAAAAATGGCTAAACAAATGTCCTGTACAGCTGCAACATGACCTCCCAACTCCTATACTCAATGCTCTAACCAATGAAGGAAAGCATACCAAACACCACCCTCACCGTCCTATCTACCTGCAACTCCACTTTCAAGGAGCTATGAACCTGTACTCCAAGGTCTCTTTGCTCAGAAACACTCCCCAGGACCTTACCATTAAGTGTATAAGTATTGCTCTGATTTGCTTGTTCAAAATGCAGTACCTCTGATTTATCCAAATTAAACTCCATCTGTCACTCCTTAACCCATTGGCCCATCTGCTGAAGATCCCGTTGTAATCTAAGGTAACCTTCTTCATTGTCCATTACACTTCCAATGTTGGTGTCATCTGCACAGTTACTAA
This sequence comes from Chiloscyllium plagiosum, assembly GCF_004010195.1. Taxonomy (NCBI): domain Eukaryota; kingdom Metazoa; phylum Chordata; class Chondrichthyes; order Orectolobiformes; family Hemiscylliidae; genus Chiloscyllium; species Chiloscyllium plagiosum. The sequence continues at coordinate 52,917,230 of NC_057719.1, forward strand.
CTATACCTCCTATGTTCACACACAAATCATTTATATAAGTGACAAAAATAGTGGACCCAGCACCAATCCTTGTGACACACTACTGGTCACACACCTCCAGTCTGTAAAAGCAACCCTCCACCACCACCTGCCTTCTACCTTCGAGCCAGTTCCGTATCCAAATGGCTAGTTATGCCTGTATTCCTTAAGATCTAACCTTGCTAACCAGTCTACCATGAGGAAACTTGTCGAATACCATACTGAAGTCCACATAGATCACGTTCACCACTCCGCCCTCAATCCTGTTTGTTACTTGTTTGAAAAACTCAATCAAGTTAGTGAGACATGATTTCCCACACACAAAGCCATGTTGACTATCTCTAATCAGTCCTTGCCTTTCCAAATACATGTACATCCTGTCCCTCAGGATTCCCTCCAACAACTTACCTACCACCAATGTCAGGCTCACTGGTCTATAGTTCTCTGGCTGTCCTTACCACCTTTCTCAAATAGTGGCATCACGTTCGACAACCTCCAGTCTTCTGGCACCTCACCTGTGACTATCAATGATACAAATATCTTAGTAAGAGGCCCAGTAATCACTTCCCTAGCATCCCACAGAGTTCTGTGGTGCACATGATCAGGTCCTGGAGATTTATCCACTTTTATTCATTTCAAGTCATCCAGAACCACCTCCTCTGTAACATGAAACTTTTTCAAGATGTCACCATATATTTCCCCAAATATCTTCCATGTCCTTTTTCTCAGTAAAAACTGATGCAAAATATTCGTTTAGTATCTTCCCCATTTCCTGCAGCTCCACACATAGGCTGTCTTGCTGATCTTTGAGGGGCCCTATTCTCTCCCTAGTTACCCTTCTATCCTTAAAATCCCTTTGAATTTTGGTTAACCCTATTTGCCAAAGCTATCTCATGTCCCCTTTTTGGCCTCCTGATTTCCCTCTTAAGTATACTTCTACTGCTTTTATATTCTAAGGATTCACTTGATCAATCCTGTCTATACCTGACATATGTTTCCTTCTTAACCAAACCCTCATTTTCTCTCATCATCCAGCCTTTCATCATATACCTACCAGCCTTTCCTTTCACTCTTAACAGGAATATATTGTCTCTGGACTCTCGTTATCTCATTTCTGAAGGCTTTCCATTTTCCAGCCGTCCCGTTACCTGCCCAAATTGGCATCTGAAAATTCTTGCCTAATACTGTCAAAATTGGCCTTCCTCTAATTTAGAACTTCAATTTTTAGATTTGGTCTATCCTTTTCCATCACTATTTTAGAACTAATAGAATTATGGTTGCTGGACCAAAAGTGCTCTCCCACTGACACCTCAGTCACCTGCCCTGCCTTATTTCCCAAGAGTAGGTCAAGTTTTGCACCTTCTCTAGGTAGGTACATCCACATACTGAATCAGAAAATTTTCTTGTGCACACTGAACAACTTCCTCTCCATCTAAACCCTTAATACTATGGCAGTCCCAGTCTATGTTTGGAAAGTTAAGGATGTGGGATCATGGCTTTCAGTTTATTAGTTAATGTTATGTTGTCACTCCCTACATAATACACTTCAGCATCATATACATAGTGCTTGCTCCTCAAGAATAGTTTTAAAGTTGGAAAGAACTTCACTATTATAAATATAATTCACTATGTCCACTTTGGGATTTTATCCAGTACAGAGATTTCATTACTAATTGCATTTTTATAATAATAAAAGGTCATTCTTTATGATTGATATTTTTTGTGCGCCTCAACATTTATGTCCATCTTTTTTTTAAAATGTCTGTTCATTTTATGGATGTAATAAAAGTCTGACAGGTCATCAGGCTAATTCTGTTAAACCCCTTGGCAAACTTGGCCCAAGATATACTAATCTTGTTTAGATCAGAATAACTGTTTAATTACTATTACCTATAATCTGTCACCTGAACAAAGGCAACTTTTGAGAAAACATTTAATGCTTCTTGTCTGTTTTTAAGATATATTCATTTGATTTCTTTATCCTTTTCAAAAATCAAATCAGCTTAACATTTACATTTTTTTGCTGATATTTGAGTATTGCATATCTGCCAGTCAAATTTGCTGCATTTGTGTTTCTGTGTTTAAGTTGCATTGCACTTCCCACATCCTATGTTCATCACCACATGCGAATTACCCCATACTCCTGCTCAGATTGTAAATGTTCTCATGGTTACATATCTCAGTTGTTTGCCATTGTTCTTAATTACTTATTGTACTTCTATACTCATTCCTTTTTGATATTAATGTCTTTACACTGAAATCCATTTTCTTAACCTTGGTTTATAAAAAGTGCTAAACATACACTCAGTGTGTGCCTATGTAGTATACTTTTCATTGAATATCAAAGCTAATTATCTATTCAGTATCCCTGGTACTTTTTGTTAGTTCGTTAGAGGCCATATCCAGGCAGAGACAGGAGGTTGTGAATGGTCTCCTTCTGCACTGTGACATGTCTATGATTTTTATTTTCATTTTCTTTGTTGTTATACACTTTTCTAAATAGTATTTTATGATTTCTTTGTTTTTCTTTGACATTTTTATTTCATACCCCCTCTTTATTTTTTGTGAATCTTTATTGCCTTCTCTTTTTGCATTTGCATTCTTTCCTTTATTATTTTTGTGTTTTTCATATGCATTGCATTTTCTAATCCATTATTCTCATGCTCAGCTAACTTATTTTCAGTGTAATATCTCTCAATCTCAATTGATACTTTCCTTAAATATTATTGATTATTACAGCAGTATTTTATTGCAACAGACCTGCTAGCAGATGGCAAGGTTGGAAGTGAGTAGGGTAAACTTGCATTACAGTAATATTGTGGTTCATTAACTCTCCCTTAGCATTAGCATCTCACACCTGGGTTTCCTGACCAATAACAGGATTTCCAACATTTTATGCTTTTATTCCATCATTGATCAAAAGCCCTTGACATAGGCAGCAGGTGTATAACTTTGCTATTCACAGAATTCCCAGCCTGTCAGTTTATTTGATTAATGACTCCCCACTGTTTTCCACCTCATTGACCCTGAAGAATTCCATGTAGCTTTGAGTGCCTGAGTACTGCCTGGTAAAGCCAGAATTCTGAGCAAAGGCCAGCAGTAATTGCCAGTTTAAGATCGCCCATAGTTTATCATGTCATTCTTTGGTTCCATTTCATCCTGGCTACATCCCCTCTCATCCCACTGAAAGAAGCCACTTCTAATTTTGATGTTTTACTTTACATAATTTCTTGCTTTTCTACATTACTCAATTAAATCTCATGATACAATGGCCAGTTTTATCAAAACGTTATTCCAATGACACTTAGTTCTGTTGGCCCACTTCATTCCTCAGCACACAATCCAATAATACCTCCTCTATAGTTAAAATGGAGAAAAATCACATTCAAGACAATTCTCGTCACATTTCAGAAATTCTTCTCCTTCCTTATCCTTTCCTCTAATATTATTCTAATTTGTCTTTTGATCATTTGAATCCTCCAAAATCACAGTTCTATAGTTCTTGCTCAACTTTGTGATTTGCTCCTTTACTTCTCTCTCAAACATGGAAATCTACAGAATTATTCCAATAGCATGAGCATATTCTTTTCCTTCTCAACATAATGAAATTATTTTGTTCTTCTTTGTCACATGCTCTTCTTCCAACACTACAATGTACTCCATATTGCCATTCTACTTTTCTGTTTTTCCTTTTCCCCTCATGAACCTAAGCACTGAGTGCCCAGTCTTCATTATTCGCTAGCCAAGTTTCTATTGCTGTTATTATATCAAATTCCCATATGGCTATCTGTGTTTCTAGCCCAACAACCTTATTCCACATTCATATGTTACGAACCTGTCTAGATATTTATGTGTTATTGCTTCAAGTCCTATATGATTCTTCTTCAGATTCTTCTGCAGTTCTGAAGAAGAGTCACACTGGATTTGAAGTGTCAACTCTGATTCTCTCCCCATAGAGCTGGTAGAGTTTCTCAAGCATTATCTGTGTTTATTTCGGATTTCTAGCATTTGCAGTATTTTGCTTTTATTGTTTATATTGCTGTTACGTGTGAAACTATAGACAAGGGTCTAAAGTGATTATCATAATCTGAGATCCACTATCAATTTTGTAAACATTATCCTCTTTTTACTTAGTGATGAGTTTAAATTTTTAAAATTCATTCATGGGTTGTGTGTGTCAAGGCTAGGTCAGCATTTATTGCCTCTCCCTAATTGCTCAGAGGGTAGTTAAGGGTCAACGGCATTGTTGTGGGTCTGCAGTCACATGTAAGCCAGACCAGGTAAGGATGGAAGTTTTCTTCCCTAAAAGAACATTAGTGAATCAGAGAAGTTTTCCCAACAATTGACAATGGATTCATGGCCATCATCAGGTTGAGAGGTGACTTAATTGAGACATGTAAAATAATCAGATGGTTGAATAGGGTGGACAGTGAGAGCCTTTTTCCTCTGATGCTGGTGGCTAGCACAAGGGGACATACCTTTAAATTGACAGGTAATAGATATAGGACAGATGTCAGAAGTAGTTTCTTTACTCAGAGAATAATAAGGGTGGGGAACACCATGCCGTCAACAGTAGTAGACTCGCCAACTTTAAGGGCATTTAAACGGCCATTGGATAAACACATGGACAAGAATGGAATAGTGTAGGTGAGATGGGCTTCTGATTGGTTTCACAGGTCGGCGCAACATTGAGGGCTGAAGGGCCTCTATGGCACTGTAATGTTCTATGCTCTATCATTAGACACCTAATTCCACTGCTGTGATAGGATTTGAACTTGGGTCCCCAGAACATTATCTGGGACTCTGGACAATACTACTAGACCGTCGCCTCCCCGTCAGCAAATCACATATATTAGCAAGTTTTGAGAAGACTTGTTGCTCAGGTTGAGATTTTGGACGTAGGTTTGCTCGCTAAGCTGGAAGGTTCATATCCAGATGTTTCGTCACCCTACTAGGTAACATCTTCAGTGAGCCACCAGGCAAAGCAATTCTGATTATTTCTGCTTTCAATTTATATGTTCGGGTTTCTTTGGGTTGGTGATGTCATTTCCTGTTGTGATGTAATTTCCTGGTCTTTTTCTCAGGGAGTGGTAGATGGGGTCTAATTCGATGTGTTTGTTTTTTCCTATCAACAAACACATCAAGTTAGACCCCATCTACCACCCCTAAGAAAAAAGAACAGGAAATGACATCACCAACCCAAAGAAACCCAAACATATAAATAGAAAGCAGAAATAATCAGCATTGCTTTGCCTGGACGCCCACTGAAGATGTTACCTAGTAGGGTGATGAAACATCTGGAAATGAACCTTCCAGCTCAGCGAGCAAACCTACATCCAGAATCACATATGTGATAGAAATCAATTTGCCCTATAATTGCCAATCTCCATTATAAACACCAAATGCAAAATTAAAATAATTAATTTCCTGAAATCCTAGCTTAGATAAAATGGCAGCAAATAGGAGTAGAGCAGGATTGGGCTGGTTGACTATGTACTGCTATTTTAATACTATATTTGCCCTTCTCTAGCCAGCTAAAAGTGAAAAACCTTCTTTTTGCAAACATCACATAATTAAAGGCTTCTAACTGCAGGTGTGGAAAAAGCTGATTTTCTTGTTATGTTTCTAGACTTGTTAACTGATCTTGGGATATTTCCGTTCAATTTCTTCATGCCATATTTTAGTTCTGGAGTTGCATTTATTTGTATTAATTTCATTGCTATGCTTAACTTTGTTTTAATAATTTAATCCAATTTTAATTTATGAATTATTAATTTCTGTCACTTGAATGCAATAGTCTTGGTTTTCTGATAAACTCACTTTAATTTCATTATGTACATATGCATACATGATACAAATTGCTTCCACAGAAAATAAACAAAATTCTGAAATTTAGTGCACGACAATTTCCTGTAAAAATGGATTCAAAGCAATGTTTTATTTAATTTTGATGTGAAGACTACTAAGATGTCTGACTTAATTGTCCTTCAAGTATATTGGAGCTTTCCAAGTAACTCACATTTACATTTGTGTAGTCCAATTGTTTGATAGGGTGAAACAGTAGGATCAATAGTAACAAAAGAATTTTCTGGTTTTCTCAACTGGAGACTTTGGGTGGGAAAGGACTTTCTATGTGGTTCTCTCAATTTCCAATCATAAAGTTAGCAGAAACCCTGGAGAATAGTCAAAGATGCATTGGAACTAATCATGTTAATATATCTAGGATATCACCAATGTTTTGCTGAAGTCACTGGAATAGATAAGTTTAATTCTCATGTAAGTACAGATTATAGACATCCCATGCTCTGGCTGGGAAAACTTGAGCATTCTTGAATTCTGGTTTTCTAAATTTTATGGCCGGTTTACAAAAGCCACATTCTTGATACCTTCATGATCTGGCAGGAACTATTAGACTTTTCATTACATTAATCAGTTACCACCCATAATCTGTTGCATGACTAGAATCAACCAATATAAGGCTGCTGTTTCAATTCTCAAGTTAATATCAGGTCAGGTTTCCAACTCAAGGAACATATTGAAAGTATTACCAAACCGTTACAAGGTATAAATCTCAGATTAGAATGTTTCCAGGAATCAAAGTGTTGTATACCTCAGTCAAAATTTGCTTCTAACAAGTAGCAAGAAGTGCTTCTTTGGTTTTGTCTTAGGAGGTCTTGGGTCCAAACCCAGATCTAAACAATCCCAGTGAGGGAAGTAGTGAGCTTTTCCTCAAAATTTGGATTTGAGATAAGGCTAGAAATTCACTTCCAGTGAGCTTGGCTGGCCTCCAACTTAACTGGACTGGAGGGGATGAGAAAGTCCTCCTCATGTATGAGACAAAGCACCTGTAAAAATAATTGTGATCATGGATAGAGTATTTATGTTCTATTCAGACAATGAATCAGCCTGAAAAGCTTTCCACTATGATACACTATTCTCCTCAGGAAAAAGTTTGGAACGATGTAACATCCAAGCAGCAAGTAATCACATCTTATGACACAGCCCTTCAGGTGGTAACCAGAATTAGCCCCAGAATAACTTTAGTTCAGTGTTAAAACCATTATTCAGAAGGCCATTAGATTGAATTTTACTTAAGAACTTGAGCACATAATCTCAGCTGACAGTTCAGTGAAATACTGTGGAGTGCCATCCCTTAGATGAGATATTAAACACAAGCTTATCTGCTCTCTCAGTTGAATATAAAAATCCCATGGCACTAGTCAATAATAAGCAGGGACGTTTTCTAGTATACTAGTTATTTTTTTAACTCTCAATTGACATCTGAAACCAGATTATCTGATCATTATTTCATTCTTGTTTCTGACACTGAGTACAAACCTGCCACTGCACTCTCTTAGATTATGACAGTGACTATACTTCAAAACTACCTCATTTTGTTGTAAAGTACTTTGAAACATTTAGAAGTCATGAAGATCACTTACTTAGTTCCTCCAATCTTAACCTAGATAATAGTCAACAAACTTTATCACTCACTCTGGTTTCTCAAAATCTCTTACACTCCAGCCCAGGAAATGTCTTGGAGATTGTCCTTAAATACATGTCCCTTGATCTTCATGGCTCAGTCATGCTTTATTCTAAATTGTGATATGTACTGTACTGCCACTGCAGAGGAGTATTTATCAGGAAACAAAGGAAATGTCCTACCAGCATCTTTGTCTTCCTGCACAATGTCTCAAGTGCCTCTGGCCAATCCTGTGTAATACTTCCTCATAAATTGTGCTCATGCTTGTGTGATGCCCAGGATCTTACAGAAGCAGCACTGGTGAAACATCTTCAACATACACAACATCTTTGTTGTTCCCTTCCATGTTGCATAGAAAGGAAACCGATTCTTTTGTCCAACTCATGCATGTCAACCAGAAATTCTAAGTTAATCTAGTCCCACTTCCCAGCATTTGGCCAGTATCCCTCTAAATCCTTCCCATTCATATACCCATCCAGATGTCTTTTAACTGTTGTAATTGTATCAGCCTTCACCAACTTCTCTAGCAGCTTATTCCATACATATATCACCCTCTGCATGAAAAGGTTGCCCCATGGCTCCCTTTTAAATCTTTCCTCTCTCCTTAAATCTCTACTCTCTAGTTTTTAGACTCTGCTACCTTGGCTATTCACCCTGTGTCTCGCTGGCATATTGGGGTTGATATGACAATGGAACATGTAGACTAATTACTCATGGAGCAGTTTGAGGCCTAATGCAGCTTTGCCAATTCTGATGTGGCTGTCAATGTCTCTATCACCCTCGTTGGTGACGCTGCTTCCAAGGGTAGGATAAATGATTAATGTCCTTTTTTTTGTATTAATTTGGCTTACTTTCTATATCCAGAATCCTTGATATTTTATTTCAGGATGGTAATGGGTAAAATATGGCCTTTATTGCTTTCAAGTTATCAATGTCTCTATCTTCTTGCAGCTGATTCATAGATTGCTACTCTCAAGATGGATGATCATGAGAGACACTATATAAATATAATCTTTTCTTTTCTACTATCTGGTTTGTGTAGGCTTTGAGAGTTCCTTAACTGATGTTGTACAAGTCCCTACTGGCTGCAAGATGTGGTATGTTTAGCAGAAATGCATTACTAACAAATCAGGATTTCTTTCATGAAGCAGTTAGAAGCCCTCAATTGATCCCTCAAAACATTATCAGTGCTGTGTGGTGAGGGATCTGTACTAACAGAATGGTTAAATTCTTTTTGATATGAGTCACTTTTATTGGATCAGTGTTTCACTTGTCCTCATCCTTAAGACATTAGTTAGAGGAATCACCAAAAGGATTTCATACTATGCTATACATGTCCAATCATTAGGATGACCAAATATATAGCTTGAAGTCTAGCTGAGCAGCTCTACCAAGCAAAAAACTAAATATGAAATAGAAAGAAAGACTACAGAAGGAAAAATCAAAATACAGTGTATTCAGGTAATAAGTAGCTTACAATGAATAAGTTTCACCCAAAGTGTTAGCATGTGGATAGGTTAGTTCTCCATTTGTTTTGGGGAAGTAAATCTTGTAGAAATTATTATAACAAGGATATAAAAGATGAGAATGCTGATACTTCAAGACATAAATATAATTCACAGGTGATACACCAAACGCAGAAAATAGTTTATTCCTACTAGCTCAGAATTTGCTTGGAGCATTAGAATGACATAAGATTGACACAGGGCGGGCTTTATCTAAATTCTGACCTACTAACATTTGGGTCCTATTTCATAAAAATCTGTTGAACATTTTTGTTTCCAGAACTGAATTCCTTGTGCTACTTTGTACTGGTTTAAAACCAACAGATGGTAAATAAGCCATTCAAAAACCAGAGTGGGTGCCTGGTGCTGAAAGGTTGCTCCAAAGAACCTCTTTGATATTTGGGATGAAACAACATCACATGACAAAACCCAAAGGCACCAACCACATGTACTGTTCATCCACAAGCATGTGTGTTATGGACTAGGCCAGACCCTCTCAAAACAGTAAGTAACCCGGATCCTAACATTGCTAGATTTTAAGCAGGTGGAAGGTGGATATTCAGGAGTGAGGCAGCTGGCCCAACCACTTAGTTTTAAACAAAACAGAATTTATTTGCAAGATTACCAAATGAAACATGAACAAAAGAGAAGAGAACTGAATATAAAATAGCAAACTATCCGAAAACCCAACAGACTATCTCAATTTAGTGATGCTGTTCCAAATACTTAGAACTATTCCCAAAAACATCCCTTTGCAAAACAAAATGTAAAATTCAACACAGGGTCTGACAGGAGAGATGTCAGAGAGAGAGGGGATCAGCATGGACCTGCCTCTTTGCGTCCAGCAGCTTCACAACTGACTGCTTGCTAAAACCAAACCAAACCAAACCAAACCAATGGAAAAACTGATCTGGAAAAACTGGCCATTCCTCTTTCATTGTACAAGTTTTTTTAAACTTGAAAGCTTCTTCAAATAGATCAACCCCGGACAATTCAGAATCTGTGTCTTTATGACCACCTGAATAAAAACCAAGGAGTAGCTAACCTTATTAACGAAGCAGCATCATCACATCTGGCATTTGCCAACATGGCCACCATGGCGTTTCCCTGATACACTGTAAGCTGCTGAAGAAGCACACCCTTACACTGCAGAGCACAGCAGCTACCAGGACTGAAAGGCTGCAGGAAACACACTTTATTTGCAAGGACAGGCATTCAGCCCAAGTATTGACCAGGATCTCATGGCTACTTGATTGTGCTGTCAGTACTTTTTCAGCATGTCCATCTTGCCTTGCCACGATAACTCGCAGTCACAGGATAAAGCAACTTTCCATTCCATTCAGAAGTCTTGTGTCATTTCTTACTGTATTGCAGTGTGCTACGTCAATCTCACACCTACACCATGTGCCTGCAGCTCCCTCTTATATTCAATATAAGCATCGAATGCTCACCAGCAATATCTCTGAAGGGAGGTTGGGGTTACCATTTACTAGAACTTAATTTCACCAGACACACAAATGCAGTTAAAAATCACACAACATCAGGTTATAGTCCAACAGGTTTAATTGGAAGCACTAGCTTTCGGAGCGTCGCTCCTTCATCATGTGGCTGATGAAGGAGCAGCACTCCAAAAGCTAGTGCTTCCAATTAAACCTGTTGGACTATAACCTGATGTTGTGTGATTTTTAACTTTGTACACCCCAGTCCAACACCGGCATCTTCAAATCACAAATACAGTGACCACATGAATCAGTCAGAGGTAGGGTATTCTGCAGTATGTGACTCATCATAGCCTTTACATCATCCACATTCCTTTCTTCAGATAGAATAAGTTAATGAACTCTTGCCAGTCCTCCTCTGGCAGCTGTATTCTGTTTACTGTTAAGTGCTGCCCTTGGAGAACCTTTGCAACCTTTTTGCTAAATGCAGTATCAGGACACCTCACAACATTTGTGCATCCTTTTTAGTCTACCCATTCAGAATGAATAGCAGTGCATTTGTGTATCATGCTCAATTTGTGCTCTTTCATCCATTAAATCACTGCATTGGATTATGTGGAGTTTCTATTGCTTGTGATAAGAAAACATTTCTGAGGTGGACATGTATTCATACCAGGTTAACAAAATGGTTTATCACTGAACAACAAATGGTGGGAGATGTGAAGTACTCCTATGCAGTCACAAGGAAGCAATTTTATATCTGTGCAAGTAATTAGATTTTAGCCTTTCAGAAAGCTTATTATTCTTTTGCTGCCAATGAGCATACTACTGCTGTTAAATCTTCTCAGCCACCTTTTGGCATTTTGTGTGTGCCACTGCTTTCACATCCTTACTTCAGGAAAACAGAAAACTTTCTTCATGGGAAAGTTTTATAAATACTTGAGATTCCTCTTCTTCTGAAACAACTACTCAAGAACAAAAGTTGAATATTCTTATATAACCAGCTGTCCCTACTGGCAACGGGGCTTGGTTTAGCTCAGTTAGATAGACAGCTGATTTGTGATGGGCTCAATTGCCACAGCAGCTAAGATTACCTTTGCAGCCTTACCCCTTGCATGAGGCAGGGTGACCCTCCGGTTCATACACCACCGGTCACTTCTCTCTCTACTGAGCGCACAGCCCTACGGTCTGGTAGGACAATGGCAACTTTACTAGTAATCTACATGACTTGCTATTGCATCTCCCATTTTCTCATTTTTGGCACCGCTAACAGTAAAAGGATCAGTTGGCATAAACAGAAGTGTGCTGAAAATGTGTTGCTGGAAAAGCACAGCAGGTCAGGCAGCATCCAGGGAACAGGAGAATCGACGTTTTGGGCATAAGCCCTTCTTCAGGAAGAAGGGCTTATGCCCGAAACGTCGATTCTCCTGTTCCCTGGATGCTGCCTGACCTGCTGCGCTTTTCCAGCAACACATTTTCAGCTCTGATCTCCAGCATCTGCAGATCTCACTTTCTCCTCAAAGATAAACAGAAGTGTCCCAGGAAACTTGTGATTTACAAGCTAGAAAAAATTCACCCAGATTCCAACTTATGTGTTCAAGGTCTGAGTTCATTATCCCCTCAATAAATTCTCCTACAGTCCCAAGGTGAACTTTAAGCATTCATCCCCTTTTAAAGCTTGCAGTTCCAGTATTATTTTGCCATCAGAATGCTTCCCAACAGGAGATGTTCTGCCATGCCCAGGATATACTGTTAGGTCCAAGGTGGATACTCTGGCATCAAATATATCAAATTTTCCCGCAGTGTTTACACATTGTCACTCATTTTTACAGGTTTGTGAATTATTTTGATACTTTATTGTTGTAAATGAATCTGTAAGAGTTAATATTGAGTGCCAAAAGTATCATGCACTATAATGTCATTAAGTGGACCTGTGTCCAGAGGACCTCAGAGGAGTAAGACCTATCAGAATTTCCACATTATCAATTTAATCAGTATTTTTTCCTCTAACATATTGGATAAAGGAAGCCATGTATTGAATCATAGAATCCCTACAAGAGGCCCTTTGGCTCTCGGAGTCTGTACTGATCCTCCAAAGAGCCTCCCACCCAGACCCACGATATCCCTGCATTTATTATGGACAATTGACCTAATCTGCACATTTTTGGACTGTGGGAGGAAACCAGAGCACCCAAAAAGGAAACTCACACAGACATGGGGAGAACATGCAAACTCCATACCGACAGTCGCCCTAGGCTAGAATAGAACCCAGGTGTCTGGTGCTGTGTATTCTATTCACTGTACCATCATACAGCCCTTCAATTAAACAGACAGTGAACTTCCTACATAGTGAGGTGCAGACTCCAGTTAGCTGTACATACAGCATGGAGTGGATGTTTGAGAAGTTTTCAGCACATTCACTTTTAATTCCTCTGCAGGGAGCAGCTGAACATTTAACACCTTTAAAAGAAGAAAACCTTGTGGCAAGAGTCAGCAAGGAAATATCTGCAATCAATGGTCAAGGCATTTCAGACCCGATGAATGATTTGTTGCAGTAGGTAAGTAAGGAATTCCCTGGAGAAGGAGAAGAAGGAGAAGGAGAATTAGTTACACTAAAGCGGATACAGATGATTGCATCAGATGGTGGTGATCTGTCAGAGTAGTCCCAATCTGGGATTCAGCTGGAGTGTGAGCAGACATTGGAGATTCCATGAGTAAAGTCAAAACCCCTGCAGGTCAAGGGAATACTTTAGAAAATGGTGCAGGCCAGGAAAAACAAATAGGAAAGGAAGTACTTACAGCTCAGATCAAGTGTAACTGCCATAGCAGGAGGGTACCACAAGGCAGCAAGGAAAATCACGGACCAGAAAGTGATTTAAACTGAGGTCAAAAACCTAGGGACATCACAAAGCCAGAACTTAAATTTACATAAGGGCAGAGTATACATTGAAACAGACGAGGTCTGAAGGAAGAGTGAAGTTCAGAGACTTTACAAAAGACATAGGAAAGATGGGAGATACTTCACTGAAGCCACATTTAATGCAGGGGAGCAGGACACATTTGGGAAAAAAAACCCAAAGAAATAGCATTTGACATTGGAGCTCCAGTTAGCAGAAATCATGCAGGGAAAAAAAAAAAACTGTTGATGAAGAGAATTACATATTTTGAAGCTCAAGTGGTGGTGCATAAAATTATGATTATTGCAGGCACCATTTATTAAAACATAGGCTGTGGATTCATTCAGTGAAGCTATTAAGGAAACAGCAATCCTTTATTAAAGCTGAGAAGAGTAGGATGAATCTAGTGATGCTGTGGTTATAGCTGAAAATGTGTTGCTGGAAAAGCGCAGCAGGTCAGGCAGCATCCAAGGAGCAGGAGAATCGACGTTTCGGGCATGAGCCCTTCTTCAGATTCCTGAAGAAGGGCTCATGCCCGAAACGTCAATTCTCCTGCTCCTTGGATGCTGCCTGACCTGCTGTGCTTTTCCAGCAACACATTTTCAGCTCTGATCTCCAGCATCTGCAGTCCTCACTTTCTCCTATGCTGTGGTTATAGGCAGGAATCATCTATTTGAGTAGCAAACATTAGGAAAACACTCAAATACAGTAGCACAGGGAAGTAGCAATGCTATTACGACAAAAAATGCCCCACTAAAAAAAAGGAATTTTTAAAAAAAGTGTGCAAATTAGAAAAATGTGATATCATAAATAATATTGTCAGGGTGTTTTAATTTCAGAAATGGACCAAATAAAGTACAGAATTAAATATTTTGGAGAAAACAATTCATAAGATATAGCTTCCAAACTAGATACTAAATCAGAAGCCAAACAAAAGTAGTGCATTTTATACACATTTAGGCTGTAGCCAATGACATTACAGCTTGCTAATGTGTGAAAGTAGCAACAGATACCTTTGCAAAGGTACTGAAAGCCTTTGAGAATTCCTTCAATTTTGGAACAAATACAATTTTTGATAGAGCAAGATTTATAGAGTCATAGGCTCATTCAGCACAGAAACATCCTTCAGTCCAATTTGTCCATGCTGCCCAAGTTTCTCAAATGAAACGAGTCCCATTTGCCTGCATTTGGCCCATATCCCTCCAAACCTTTCCTATTCATGTACATGTCCAAATCTGTTTTAAATGCTGTAACTATATCTGCATCTACCATTTCCTTTGGCAGTTTATTCCACATTCAAAGTAACCTCAGTGTAAAAAGCTTGCCCCTCAAGTCCCAGTTAAATCCTTCTCCTCTCATCTTAAAAATATGCTCTCTAGTTTTTAACTCCCCTTCCCTAGGGAAAAAGACCTTTGCTATTTACCTTATCTATCCCCTTCATAATTTGATAAACCTCTATGTGGTCACCCCTCAACCTCATACACCCAATGAGAAAAGTCCCGCCTATCCAGCCTCTTCTTAAAACTCACTCAAACCATCCAGCTTCGGTAACATCTTTATAAATCTTTTTTGTACCCTCATGTACATGGTTGTTTGAAATGTGGTATCACAGATAGACAGGGTGGTAAAGACAGCATTTGGCAGGCTCGCCTTCATTACTCAGATTATTGAGTATAGGAGTGAGGACATCATGTTGTACAGGATGCTGATGAGGTCACTTTTGGAGTACTTTATACAGTTCTGGTCACCCTGCTGTAGGAAGGGTATTATCAAACTGGAGAGGAGTTCAGCATTCAGAGGAATCCATAAATTATTTCAGTCATGACCTCTACCAATTAATTGAGAAATGCTACTGTGGTAACATCAAGTCAGAATTCCTAAGAGACAGAATTGTTGTAGCAATTGCTGATACATTTTTGTCAGATTGTTATAGTTCAATGAATATCCAACTCTGGAGAAAGCCATTCAGGTGGTGAATGAAATACAGAAAAACACACACTAATCCCAAGAGTAACAGATCAACCTTGGCACAGGAGATCAGCAGAGTCCATTCAATCTAAGTTCCAAAATCACAAATTGCATTTGTGAGAAACTAATACAGCAAGAGGCTAGGCACCAGATATTAAAAGTCCTTGTCGGCACCATGGAGTGAACCTTTACAGGCCACAATATGCCCAGCAATTAAAAAAAGAGAATACTTTATCTATCACAGAATAAGTTCACTTGCAGAAAATATGCAGATGTATGGCCCAGTCATTGAAAAACAAGTCAAATAGCTATCCACAAAGAGGGGTTAGAACTGACTACAATTGAATAAAAACTTAAAATATTCCTAGTGAAAGTAGATTATTCACACCTTACATTTTGACGAACTGATATTTATGTCAATGGTCATCTCCAAACATTCAAGTTAAACACCACATGATTGTCACTACATTACCAGATAGTGAGCCATGGTTAAGAACAGTTCAATTATGTCATCCAGGAGGAATAGTATTTAAGATTAAAGGTATGGTATGAACAACTTCCCAGTATAAGGTAAGTCAAATAGTAGAAATATTCTTATATGTACTTCACAATTAAGAATCCCTACTATTCAGTAGCAATCTGTGTCTTGACCTCAATCATCTTTAAATGCAGAATGGGTGAAAGTAATTGAAGTCAAGGAAAAATAGGCAGTCCAGAAATAAATGGTCAAGGAACAACCATTCAAATAACAACCAGTAAAAGGTATTATAGAGTTACATTGCTTAATGGTGGAACCTAAACTGAAAGCAGAATCCATTGAGATTAATTATGTTGACATTTGTTTCATAGTTTGTTTCAATAATATCAACAAGATGGGATCCTGTGACTATCCTGGTTTGGCAGAAAAGTTTTCCACTGCTATTAATGCTGAGGAGATTTCAGATTGTAAGAATGACTAAGAAAACAAAAGCAACAGGACAGGCAATGAGCAGAACGCATTACTTGAGCTAATTGACAAATCTATAACCGTTGTAACTCTGATTTACCAACACAGCTCGATAAACAAACAGCAATGACAAATTCAAGTCAGTGTTGACTACTGAGGTGACTCAGAATAGATATTTTCAGGTAGGATAGTTGATTTTATCTTCCCTGGATGAATCTTCAGTAGCTGTGACAGAGATCATACCTGGAAAAAAAACAATCCTCAAATAGTAGAACAGAAGAAAGGAATAAGTTGTTTCACCAATAATGGCCAAATTAATCAAAAAGTTGAAAAAAGACATCTACATTTTTCAGCACAGGTAAGAATAAAATACGCTGACACAGATTGAAGACAACTCAATGGAAGCCACTACAGAGAATTAGTGGGACAATAAATGCCCAATGATTCAAGATACAACAAGGAGAAATTGTCTGTTTCAGCAGGGAGGATGTGCCCTACGAAAGAAATACAAAAGATCAAAGTTCCATGAATTTGAAAGTGTCCACTGACCTCAGGCTGTCAGCATAAGGATCACAGAGAATGGAACTATCAGTTTTCCAAGTTCGAGAGTGACTCAATCAGTGAATCTGATAGGGGTAATACTGAAGAGTAACCAAAAGGACCATCCACTATGAAGATGTGGGGATTCACAGGCTTACGATTTCAGACAGGGTAAACCCTAACAAACATATCCTCCCAGTCTCTAACAATTTCTATTAGATCAAATGTTATTTATATCTAATTGCTAATAAAGACTATTTCTTGTTCAAAATAGGTGTCACTTCTAATTAGAAGAGTAAGTAATTTTCCTCCAGCACACTTGACCAAGCAGGCCCCACAGATCGATATGCTTAAAGAAGATGATGGCAACAAATATACCATGTGGGGAGGTGCAAACGCGGCTCAACTGCCAATACACAATAATGTAATTTGAGATGATCACATACAAAACAGTGTAAAAATGATACTCAAATATAAAATATTCTGCACGGAGAGAAAGCAACAAAAGAATGTCCAGCTCAGCATTGACTCATGTCTCTTACCCTTGGGCCAATTTTTAGATGAAGAAATTGATGTTTCAAGAAATATGAAGGTTTCATTCAAAAGCTATCAAAGATTATGATCAATAGTAAACTTGTTTTTCCTTCTCACTCACTTTTGATTCAGGCAGAATTGTAGAGTATTTATCTTTTCTGCAAATATTATAGAAGGAATGTATTCTAAAACCACTACTGGAGGATACATCACTATCTTCTGCATTACACTTAGACCATTTATCAACAAATTATATGCAAATATATCTAGCTATGTTTATTTTTCTTTGTTAATGCAAATTAATTCTGGTGATGTAGGGTAAGATCAACGTATTGAGTCAAGGCTGTTGAAACAAAGAACCATTTCTAATCAGTTTTGTTGGTTGTCAATTAAAAATAATATTATATTTCTAGGTTTGAAATGAATTATCAACAACATTTGAAGATCATTGCCATTCAAGACAAACAACCCACTTGATCAGCACCTTATCTATCCCAACCTCCACACTGGGCTGAATCCTGTTTTCTAGTTAAGTAGAAATTGCATCAAGTTTTTTTTGGAGGGATTCTCCCCATGAAGTCCAGTAGGACTGTATCTCACCAAACTTGTCTCTGTAACGACCTGTCTCTTCCCTATGGCACCCCTCTTATTCAATTCTATCCCATCTCACTATATACCATTCCTTGAACAACTCATCACTCACCAGATATCCTCCAAAAGGCCAGCATCCCTGGCACCCACATTATATTTAAAAGGCCACTGTGGATGAGCATGGACATTCCAAAGTTGCATTCATGTCAAACATATCAGAGAAAGGAAGATATTGTCCAGATTCTCCAACAGGGACCTGGAGGTCCTTAGGGAATGGATGGTATAAAGAGGGGCACTCTTTTTCTGGAGGTTTGGAAGAGAAGGCCCACAACAAGACCCTGCCAGTTTGAATCATTCTATCTCTGCTACTATGCCCACCCTTATCAAGGATCAGTCAGTACCCTTGCATGCATGTAAAATCTTCTGTCACTCACATTCTCCACCAAATCTGCATGGACTCTGTACTATCAACTCACTAAAGCAGAACACCTCACCATCCCTCTATAGCTTGCAGTCATGTCATGCGCTTTCAGGTCACTCAATCCTTCCTTTCCCCTCATTCCAGGAGATGGCAGCAACAATACAGCAGAAAGACCCAGACAGTGGAGGGCTGACAGGGATTTGACGGCTCAGTCTTCACAAAGACAGAATCCTGGTCTTTATAGAAGAGGACTGGGACTGCTCCAGTGGTGATGAGAGATACATTTCCCAACAATCAAATAAGTCCCATTGCTCATGCTGCTCCATCACTCACAGTTATCCCAATGGCAGTTTCATTCATTGTACACTACTTTTAACCATTGTCCACAATACCTTATCTTTCTTTTATCATGCAGAGTGTGGCAGGATATCTACCTCTTCTGTGGAGAAAGATCCAACTCTGCCAGCCAACCGCTCCACAAGCAAAAACCTCACTGCAACAGCTCTGCAGACAACCAAGGAAGAAATGCTCCAGGACACTGGCACTCGGGTGACTGGAGTAGGCATCTGCTCAACTCCAGGTAGGAGAGGACCTAGTCATTTAGATAATCAGGGGCTTTAACCACATTAATCACAAGAAGAATCAAGGGCGGCAGACAGCTATGTGACAGGTGACAGCGCTCTTTGCCCATAAGCCACATAGCGACCATCCTGCTACCTCCATGGATAGGTTGGCATTCAGAAACAAATACCACAAGGATCACCTGACCCAAGCTCCAGGGCCATTGGGCTCCACTGGCAAGCTGGCTCACTCCAGTCCAGCTGCAGATTCAGAGTCTACCCTGACATATATTGTAGGGAGAGGAAGTGAAAACAGATTGCTGGTACCTTGGTAGCAGAGGTGACATAGCACTGCATTCTCACATTTGTAGAAGTGCCATTGCTTTGACATCATATCTGTTTGTTTGAATCTCTATACAACCCCAGCTGGAACTGCGCCAGCTTGATGTGTTACTGCATGTGCAGACATGATGTACCATGGAGTGATGTCAGGACTGAGAGCCTCCTACATGTGGAAGCAAACTGAAGAAGGCACCATACAGAGAATGAGTCCTCCCAGGTTCAAGTCCCACCTGCTCCAGGTGTGTATAATAACATCTCTCAACAGGTAGATTAGAAAATCATTTTAAACATCACTATTCTTTCCCTGGCTGCTGTGTACAAATGTTGACATAAATCATGTGGTTAACAATATCTGGGGCAAATAGGAATTTGGCACATCGGGGCCAATCTGTTTGGGCATCTGGGAAGTAGGTCCTGAAGAAGGGCCTGTGCCCGAAACGTCGAATCTCCTGTTCCCTGGATGCTGCCTGACCTGCTGTGCTGTTCCAGCAATAAAGTTTCAACTTTGATCTCCAGCCTCTGCAGACCTCACTTTCTCCTCCCAGAGGTCTGTGTTGTGTACAGAGTGCATGGGTCTTCACATCAGTCCAACTCCCTCACAATTTGGCACACTTACCCTGCCCACTCCAGGTGTTTTTAGATTAGATTAGATTACATTACATTACACAGTGTGGAAACAGGCCCTTCGGCCCAGCAAGTCCACACCGACCCGCCGAAGCGAAACCCACCCCCATACCCCTACATTTACCCCTTACCTAACACTACGGGCAATTTAGTATGGCCAATTCACCTGGCCCTGCACATCTTTGGACTGTGGGAGGAAACCGGAGCACCCGGAGGAAACCTAAGCAGACACGGGGAGAACGTGCAAACTCCACACAGTCAGTCGCCTGAGGTGGGAATTGAACCCGGGTCTCTGGCGCTGTGAGGCAACAGTGCTAACCACTGTGCCACCGTGCCGCCATTTTCATTCCCATTGTGTACTTTTAATTGATATCAGAATGGAACATGACAATGGACACTCTTCAGACAATGGTTTCCAACCTCCCCCTCTGTGTTGATAAGATCCTGAACATCCAGATCATCTTCCTGCAAGTCCGTCCCATAGAAACTTCACAGGCTTTACATCTCCCCAGCTCCCTACCCAAGCTACATTTGTGAGCTTCTAGCTGGCTACATCTCCCCTTTAGCCCTTGGCAAATGAAGTGACTATGCTGTGTTTGATCCTACACACTCCTGCCTTAACGCCCTGGGTGATTCTGACCATGGACAAACACCCTTCCCCTGCTTTAACCACATGCCCCTTTCACATCCTTGCCACTGGGTCCCATCTTTATAAATATTATAGCCTTCAACAAAATTTTCATCCCTCCAACCTCCCAGTTTCCTTCCCCAATTCAGAAGAATAGCTTCTTGAGTCTCCTTCCCATGGCAATGGGCTCCCTTACTGCCTCCAACTTTTTCCATTTTTTTTCGATAGAAGGAGCCAATGGTCTGACCACGGCACACCCTATGGAGAGACCTAACTGGACATGCCCTGGACAGGAAGTGCACGGCCCCGTTGTTGATGCCTGTAGATCACCTTGATGCAATGACTCTCACTGCCTAGAAGCTGCAGTTTTACAGCTACTCATGCGACCATCTGGCTGCTTCCATGAACAGGAGGAGTCCAGATACAATGCCTCTGGAGTGGTCTGATTAAACCTCCAGATCCAATGGACTCCACTGTCAAACAGGCTCCCAGTTGTGGATCCAGTCACTACACTGAGGTGGTGAGAAGGAGGGAAAATGGGAAAACCTATTTAAGTTGCTCAGTGCCTTTGATAAGGTAGGTGAGTATTAATGAGAGTTATTGGACTATTAATAAGGCAGTGAACAAGTTTTAATCTCCCATAATTGGCACTGCCTAGTAAGGAACTCTTCTAATCTCTTCTTAGCAAATACATAAAAATTATAGTGAATTTCTCCCAACATTGAAATAGGCCTTCCTGGACCTCTCTCAAATTTGGTTTGTAATAACTCACTCCTTTTCCCACATTGGTCAGGACTTTTGAAGATTCTGTCCATTCTCTTCCTCCACTGTTGTACAAGTGGCAGTAGTGTGCACCTTCACAAGATGCATTGTAGAATCTTTCACGTATCCTTCACCAATGCCTTCCAGACTCTACTCCCTAGAAGGACCAGGGCAGCAGAAGCACTGAAATACCAACAGCTGCAAATTCTCCCCAGCCTGACTGGGAACTAAATTATGATTTGATAGAACTCCCTCTTTAACTCCACTCTTGGTGTCCCCACATCTTATGGATTGTAGCAGTTCAAGAAGGCAGTGCATCACAAAGACCAGTTTGCAAATTATGGATCAGCTTTAACATTCATACCTAAATCACATGAAGGAAAGCAAAACTCTTCAAATTTATTTGTTGTTGTTGGCTACCAAAGTTGATATTCCTAAAGTAACATCAGCACTCAGAATGTCACTGATTATTGATTTTGAAAATACATTTGCCATGAGGTAGCACTTGGATTGGCATGGTGGCTCAGTGGTTAGCACTGCTGCCTCACAGCAGCAGGGACTTGGGTTGGATCCCGGACATGGGCAACTGTCTGTTTGGAGTTTGCACATTGTCTGCATGGGTTTTAATTCAGTCCTCTGGTTTCCTCCCACAACCCAAGGATATACAAGTCGGCTATGCTCAGTTGTCCCAATAGTGTCCAGGGACGTGCAAATAATAGCCATGGAAAAAGTTTGGGTTATGGGGATAGGGTAGGGGGCTGGGTTAGTGTAGAATGCTCTTCAGAGGGTCACTGCAGACGCAGTGGGCTAAATGGCCTCTTTCTGCACTGTAAGGATTCTATGATTCTAATAAAAGAAAATTGATCTGCAAATAATAACCAATATCTGGGAACATAAAATCACAGCTTCAAGAAAAATTTGTATTGTCAGACAAGAAGGTTATTCATATTATTTAACTTCAATTCAATATTTAATTATGAATCTATTCTCAAAGCACCCACCAGACACTTGGGAATATAACTACATATATCTTTAGCAGTGTGCAAGCAGAATCTTTTATGAAATAAAAAAGATTTTAGAGTACATGAAGTTTCAGAGATTTTTTTATTATAGATATGTGATATCAAACAGCAGCCAGCTCACCGCAGTTCCTATTATTCAGCTTCACTTTAATTTTAAATGCCTCAAGTGCTCAAATCTCCAGATCTTGTAAATATCATGCAACATAAGGCTTGGATACTTTTATTAAAGTTTTGAAGCATCTTGGTTTATTTGAAGAAAGTTATACACCAAGTCTGGGATTTAACTATAGAGAACACCAGCAGAGTAAGTCATTTGCTGAGGCAAAACTGACCAATAAAGGAAATCGAAACTTCAAAAGTTCGCTTAAGCTTTATTTGCATTTATATTGCAACTGTTCCTCACTAACTTCAGGAAGGTTGTGACAATGTTTCTGCTCAAAATATATGAGTTTATGCATGAAGCTTTCATATTTCCTTAACACATTGGAACAACTGGCAATGGATTTTGTTATCTCTCTTCAGTAGTACAGTGCAAATAGTGCCTCTGCAAATGTCTCCATTATGTGATATTCTGATATAAAAGCCACGCTGGTCTTGCTTAGATCTCAGCTGCAGAGCCTGTGATCTCCAATCATGAAAAGATGAAGCTACTATTTCATTGTTTTAAGGTTCTGGGTGTCAGAGCCACAGTGGAATTAGCCTCAGCTTGTGAGGCAAAGCACTTGAGAACAAATTGTTTGCTGTGCTGCAGCATTTTGTGCCACTATTTGTGAAATTGTACACTGGATACAAGTTATTTTGTGCCTTATCACAACAGAGCCAAGTCTTATACTGTGAATTAATAAGGAGACATCATGCGCTACTACCCAAGTAGAAAATCACCAAATTAGTCTCATAATTAAGGAACAGAATGGATCAAATTTTGTCAAGTACACAATCTCACTTTCTAGTTGTTGAATATGCATGCTATTAAGACACATTTGAATTAGTTTAGTTTCATCCCACCAAATAAAAATTGCTCCAATATTCAGCGTGAACATAATGTCTAAATTCTGAGGGAGGAGGGGAAGGGAGGGGAGGAAGCTTGGTGCTTAATTGTATGCACAAACCTGGACATTAATGACTGAGTCAATATCTGTGATGTAAACACCACCATATCAATGCATTTTGTTTTTTGAGTTTTGTTTCTTTAAGCTGTACAGTGAGTATGACGCACACCCACATAACATGGTCTCAGATGTATCAACCATGTATTTGCATAAATAAAAACAGGAAAATTCAGGATGGATGGTGGATAGATAGAAAAGGGAGATTCAATGAGGAATTGATAACAATTACTGAGTTTAGAGGAGAGTGAGGGACATCCTTTCTCTCAGCAATGAGGGGAAGAAACCTGCTGCAAAAGGGTGTGTTTAGGGGAGAGATTCTTTATTCATTCATGGATTTTAGAATCACTACGATAGGTCATCCTAACTAACCTTGCAAAGGTGATAACAAACCACTTTTTTGAAGCATTGAAGTCCGTCTGGTGTAGGTACAGCACTATGATATTGCGAAGAATGTTCCAGGTTTTTGACCTAACAACAATGAAGAAATGGCGATATAGTCAGGGTGGTGTGTGGCTTGGAGACAAACTGGCAGAAGGTGGTATTGCCATGCTCCTGATGCCATTGTCCTTCCCCCTTAGTCTAAAAAAAAGGAACAGCTTCTGACCTGAAAGATCAATTCTTGGTGGCATCACCATCATTCACACGGCATCAGCTGAAACTACAGAATAGATGGCTAACCTCAATATCAAACTGTAGCTGTTTCTCTCCAACCAAGAAACAACAGAAAGGTTGTGTTCACAGGTATGAGATTTCAGAGGACCACCATTTCACTGTTGGAAAAAATAGAGTCCAAACTCTGTACAAAGCCTACATAAAAGATCCATGTTTGCACTATATGGAGCTTGGAAATCAATAGGGAGCGTGGAATGAGCAGGAAAGGGGATGCAAGAGGGAGAAATTGTTATGAGTGCAAGAATACAATGAAAAGGTGGAGTAGTGTGCCAAAGTGTCCCTGAAGCCTTCATTTCCATTCACTAAAATCATACCTGATCTAAATCATAGTTTTAATACAATCTGAAAGAACTGAGGATGCTATAGATCAGAAACAAAAACACAGAGGTTGCTGGAAAAGCTCAGCAGACCTGGCAGCATCTCTGAAAATAAATCAGAGTTAACATTTCAGATACAGTGATGTTTCCTCAGAACTGGTTGGAAGGAAGGGTCACTGGACCCGAAACGTTAACTCTGATTTCTCTGCACAGATGCTGCCAGATCTGCTGAGCTTTTCAAGCAACTTCATTTTTTTTGCCATGGTCTCAACTTAATTCCATTTTTCTGTTGACATCATGCAATCTTTCAAGGACTTGTTTAGTTCAACCTTGAATATTTTCAATGCTATAAAAATATTTGCCTCAATATTGGATGCTCTAATAATGAGATTCACTATCATCAATTGGGACAAGGGCATACTTATCCTTTTTGGATAGCTCAAACTGCCTTGTACTGCAGAAAACAAAAAAGAAAGAAAGAGTGAGGAGAGTTAGTTAGAATTTTGCAACCATTTTTGGATGATGCAACTGTTGTGGTTAAATAGCTGAAAGTATGCACAAGCTACAAATTATCAATTTTGTAACACTTTTTAATCCATGAGTTGGAGGTGACATTTATGGATGTTAGGTATTATAGAGATTGTTGATTGGTGTGTGATTGAGGTGGTTATTTCAAGCAGAGTCGGAGGCTAATAGTCCAGTTAGTAGGATATGTAGAAATGCATTCACTGACCTGGATCACTTCACATCCTAGAGATGTGCAGCACAGAAACAGACCCTTCAGTCTAACGTGTCCACATCAACCAGATATCCTAAATAAATCTAGTCCCATTTACCAACATTTGGCCCATATCCCTCTAAACCCTTCCCATTCACTTACCCATCCAAATGGATGTTATAATTATACCAACCTCCACTTCATAATTGAACTTCTTAAAGCACTACATCGAAGTCCTCCACATTCAACAGCTCCCAGTTCCACTGAAAAGAGTGCTGACAGAGCCATCTGGCCTCCTTTGAATACAAGACATCCCTCTCCTAAAGCTTCCTGTGTGCCACATGATTAAACCATTATCTCATGTGTTTAGCCAATCAACAACATTTCTCAAATTAATTTCACTTCCTACCTGAGTGCCAGCACCTACTCCAGCCAAAGTATGCATCTTCCCTATCAGCAGTGCAACTGACTTTAACTGGTGCAGGGTGGCATAATGTTGGTCCCTTGCTGCAGTGTGCAACCAATGAGCACCATGGTCAGTACTGGCTGCCTGCAGTCATCATCCAAATGAGCAGGCAGAGCAGCAAAAAAATTGACATGCTGCTTGTACTACATCAAACTGACGGGGGTTAATTACATCTGTGTGCTTTCAGAATTATCCAATTTAACCCTATTACCCCTTGTCACACATTGTTATCTAATTAAACCACATTATAGTGAAAAAAGCTATTGGCTTTGGAACTGTTAGCCTTTTTATTGATGTGTTTTATGACTATATGTAAAGCACAAACAACAGTGGCTTTTCAAATCAAATTAAAGTCCCTTCTCAGTCATTGTTAGCTTCACTGACCCATTAATCTTACAACTGCCTTTATCCGGTTTAAATGTACTTTTCTTATTCTGACTGTTGCATTGGACATTTTATCCATATGGGGCTGATACAGAGAATCTGCACTGAACTAAAACAAAATAAAAGGAGTACATTGTTATTGCTCTCCAGTGAGGCAACTGCAGTAAAAAGAAAGGTCATGCAAGTACTGAAAATGGTTGGAAGAGTTGCAATGTGATGTAAACACAACAAAAGAATATCCTGCCCCACTATAAATGGAAATGTCTGACAAAAGCTATATGCCTACTTAGAGCATAAAATAATAATAATTGTGCTTTTTATTGTGCGTATTCAGTTGAAACAACAGAAAGAAACATACCACAGATGGAGAAGCATTGTTCTCCAAAGCAATAAAGTCAAAAAAAAAGAGAAAAGGTGGCATACAACTGTGTCAACCTAATGGCCTTTGTCAACACACAGCATACTCAATTATTTCTGTGCTTCTGTTTCTACCACATAATGGCTTTGCAACTCATATTCGTATGCAATACAACATCCAGATCTGTAGATCTTATACTGCACCATCTTCTGGTTAACATGAAATACTTTCACTGACATCAATTCTGCGCTACACAGACTAGAAATGTCTCTATGTTAATTATGTATACTCCGTTATAACATCTTGATGGTCATATCTATTACAGTGTGCATGCTGGGTGTTTCACAATAAAACTTTGAAGTGAAAATCTGAGCAGCTCCAGAGTTTACCCAGAGGGGTCTCAGAATTGAACATGTGGCCCAGGTCTGTACTTGCTCAGATTGAGACTGGTGTCAGGATCTTTTCAGAGGAGGTCTCTCAATTAGCTGTTTCCATTTTCAAAGCTATTGTAGGGATTGTCAGAATGGAGGTTTCACCAGCTTGGATTTGGATTTCTGGATTCAGAGTTAAGTGCTCACCATCACACTATGTAGCCACAGCAATGCTCACCATAAAAATAAAGATAGTGGCAAGTTCTTGATATTTTCCCTCACCCAAGTACCCCATCCAATCAGAGGTTCAGTTCTCGAAGCTCTGCAGCATCACCAGGGGAGCCAGAGGGAAGTGAGGTACCATGAGTCCATTCAACACTGAGGCCCTCATTGGCTTACATATTAGTGAATGAAAAGGCTAGTTCTAACTGGTAGTGTGGTGGTGGTGTGGTGGTGGGAGCCAGATGGTCTTGGATGCAAACATGCTTTTTTTGTGAACATTTTCTTTCATTGCATGGAGCCTCAGTTGGGATATTCCACACCCACCCCAGCCTGTTACAAGGAAATGGCAATCTCTGCACATGGCACTGTGATAACGCCGTCAAAATGTTAGCCAGGTCAGAAACATGCCCTTAATTGAAGTCCTTAGAATGAAAAAAAATGGCTGCCCACTATCCTAGACTGGGCTATCCAATTTGTTCCCTGCATTCCCTGGGAATGTTCTACAACATCAGTGGGACTGTATCAAGAGCTGTCTCAGTTCTAAGCCCCCAATCGTAGAAGCTGGGATCTGAAATTATACACTTCAATGTTGAAGTCAATTACTAGCTGTTCATCCATTCCCAAAAAATAATGCTAAATTAGGGATAAAAAGGGAATAGAATAATTATAGTCATTTTTTATCAACCTGTTTGGATATGTTAGGACAACTATTCTGGGTAAGTAGAACTTAGACCTGAATGCTCTAACCAGAAGGTAGGAATACCACCAATGCAACAAGAGTCCTTCGAACAGTTGAGACTGTGGTTCTGGAAATGCACAGGAGGTCAGGGAGCATCCGAGCAGCAGGAGAATCAACGTTTCGGGCATCAGATTCCTGATGAAGGGCTTATGCCAGAAACATCGATTCTCCTGCTCTTTGGATGCTGTCTGATCTGCTGTGCTTTTCCAGCACCACACTTGCGATCTGATCTCCAGCATCTGCAGTCCTTGCTTTCTCCTTTGAACAGTTGCATAATGAATTCCTACTAATTGAAATGCTGCAATAGAAATGTATTGGTGATCGCACCAATGGGAGGTGGTGGCTTAGTTGCACTTTTGCTTGACTATCAGTGTTCTGGGGACCTGGGGTCAGATCCCTCCATGGCATAATTAAGAGTTTATTGATGACCATAAATCCATTATTTAATGTTGAGGATAAACCCATCTGTTTCACTGATGTAGCTGAGGGAAGGAAACTGCCATTCTTCCCTGGTCTGGCTGAAATGGAACTCAGACTCACAGAAATGTGATTAATATTTAACTGTCCTCTCAGCAATTAGGGATAGGCAATAAATGCTGGCTCAACCAAAAATGGGCATGAAGATACCAGCAGGCAATGAACCCACACCTACGCACAATACTGCAGGCAGGGAACCAACTTTGTGCTGCCTTCTCAAATTCATTTCTGCATGCATCCAACACTAATCATGTTATTCATTGGATGCATCATTGAGCATGATGCCAAGTATCATTAGCATTGCTTAAAGTTATCTTCTATCTCTTTAACCGGAGATGCAATTTGGCTGTTGGTGATTCTGAGATAATTCTAAATATTATTTTTTTGGAAGAATCAATAATGGCTGCCAGTGAAAGAATGCAATTCCTGAAATCTTTAAATGCTGTGCTGGATGTTTTGTCTGGGAAAGGTAAAAAGATAGGATGTTGTTTATTATTGCTGCTTGTAGCACGGATGTAATTCTGCATGGCGGGGACAGGATGATGAGGTAGGCAAAGCAGTGTTCCTCCAAACAAATGCTCAGAAGGTAGTAACAAGAGATCGGAATGGAGGTCAATGTCAGCTGAGTAGGCTAAATGATCTCAATGCAAGAAAAGAAATGGATTGATCTGACATGAATTTGCAATGTTAGTGAATGCATCTTCAAGTAGCAGAACCTGCCAATCGTACCATTAGCCTCTTCCATACAAACTTACAGAGAGACAAAGAAGCAAAGAGGGCCACTCGACCCTTCGAGCCTGCCCTGTCATTCAATAAGATATTTGCTGATAGGATTTTAAAGTCAACTCTACATTCCTGGAAATCTCGATCATTCACATTCTAACGGTCTGAATTAAAAACTAAAGATATGATTTTGGCACCAATCTATTCCATTACTGACTGTGACGATTCCTGAACTCATCTGCTTTACTTTGGCTGGGAAGCCTCCTGCCCAGAGGTTCACTCGGAAACTGCACCTATTGGAAGTGGGCAATTATAGCTTGATATAGATTGGGAATAAGGATTCTGACCCAGTGGATAATTTGGGCAAGATCTGCTTGTGGTGAGACACTGGGCCGAGGTACATTAGAATCAAAGCTTGGGATAGTGTAAGGGAGGTGAGGGTGCGGGGTGGGGGGTGGTGGGTGCGGGTGCACAGGGTTAATGTCAGTTCCTTGGAGACTGAGGTTACAAACTGTTTCTGCTGCAGTAAACACAGGTGAAGACTCCAGTGGGCCAGGTTTCACAGGAAGGCCAATGCAATATTATTCAAGAATAAGAGGTCTCGCATTTAAAACATGAAAAATCTTTTCTCTGAGAAGATTTCTAGTATTTGTGGAATTCTCTTCTCTGAGAGGTAGTGAAGCATAAATCTTTGAATTTATTTCAGGAAGTTACATAGGTTTTTGATACATAAAGGGTTCAGAAAAGATTTACAAGAATATTGCCAGGGTTGGAGGATTTGAACTGGAGGGAGAGGAGAATAAGCTGAGGCTCGTTTCCCTGGGGTGACCTTATAGAGGTTTATAAAATCATGAGGTGCATGGATAGGGTAAATAGACAGTCTTATACCCCCCAAAACATCAGATTGTCTCATTGGCCTTTAAGATTGTCAATATGATAAATTCAAACTTAATTGGAGTTTGGAACTTTTTGGGCTATAATTTAAACTAATCGGCCTAATATGAATCTGTTTTTGTCTCCAAGCGATCAGCTACCCTAGCTACTCCAATAGCTGGGGCACATGTTACATTGTGTTTTATTGAGAACACTTAGTACTGTCACTGCTAACTTTTAACTCTCTTAAAGGTACAGTGCACCCACATATTCATAATAATCAAGTTACTGGTGCACAGATTTAAAATGATTAGTAGATGGATTAAAGGGGACATGAGGAAATGGTGGATATCTGGAATTTGTTGTCAAGTTTGGCAGTTGAGGTGGAAACCTTCAGCACATCTTAAAGAAATCTAGATCTGTACCTGGAGCGCTTTAACCTGCAAGGCTAACTTGGTAAAATGGTAGATTATGATGTGGCTAAAGAATACCAAACAGGCTGGTAAAATGGGGAGCAGCACAGCAGATGACTCAGTGTGGAGAAGTGTAAAGTGGTGCACTTCACAGGGTAAAAATGGAAAGACATGGTTTTGAGAAGTATAGATTAGCAGAATTATCTTCCCACCTAAACAGTAAAATCCTCACAGGCAGGAGAAGTTTGAGATAATTTACTGGAGTTTTTCAAGATAATTTAATGATTGTAAATAGGGAATAGATATTCTGGCTTATAAGTGGGCTAATACTAAAGGTTAATAATTTAAAATCACTGGAAATATCAGGAAGAGAGATAAAGGGATTGTTTTTTTTTCACTGAGAGAGTATTCAGGATCTGCAACTCTCCGGGTGAAAGGGTAATACAATCTACACATGGGCCAAATGGGCATTTCAGTAGAAGGAATATATGCGAAGGAATCCTGGTTAAGCTATGTGGTTATATCAAGGGGTTAAAAGGTTAAACTAATTATTTTTCTATAATTAAGAGCTAAAATGATTAACAATGTTCAACATACAGTTCACAGACATTAAGAGAATCCCTGATTAGAGATACACACCAAAAGTCTTAGGGTAGCATATTTTTTTTAATAAACTGTCACAAAGGTCATCATTGTGTAATATTTTATAAGATGATTATTAATAGCCCTAAACGTAGTCAACTGAAAATGTTCAAAGCTGGCCCGGCTGAAAACAACAATATAATCTTAAAGCACAGGCATATAACTCAAGAAAATTGTCCAAGGTGAGCCCTCACAACTGTACTCTTTAAAACTAATGAGGGGTAGACTTTATCTGGAAATGAACAGCTGTATGTTTCCTTAGAAAGCAAAGAAGACTGGATCTAATTAGAAACTAAGATAAATGTAACTTTAATAATTAATGAATATCCTATTTAAATTACCTTATTATATCAATCCAGTCTGTTCTGCTATAACACGTGTTTCTTCAAAGCAAATTGGCTTTAAAGCAATTGAAGAATTTAGACTGTTATTTGCAGAATGTGAACTTTCCTTCCTTGTGTTAGCCATAGTGTGATTCTGGCCCCATTGCTTTAAATAGCTTGTCTATTGTGTAATTTCCTTATTACATGAAAACGGAACTATTGTGCTTTATCAGAACCAACTGTACTCAAATTTCAATATGGATGCTCTTTTGAAAATCGATTGCATTTCCTCCCTTTTCCTCGAACCTTTTAGCATTATAATTGACTGTTTCCATCACACTGTAGATTGCAGTTTTGGTTCTGACATCAAAGAATCATAGAGTCATGCAACAGGAAAACAGACCCTTCAGTTCAACTAGCCCATAACAACCATAATCCCAAACTAAAAGAGCCCCACCTGCATTTGCTTGGCCTACATCCCTCCAAACAGTTCTTGTTCATGTTATCTAAATGTCTTTTAAACATTGGAACTGTACCTGCATCCACCACTTCCAACAAAAGTTCATTCCACATATGAACCACTCTCTGTGTGAAAGAATTGTCCTTTGTGTCTTTTTTTCAATTTTTCTCCTCTCACCTTAAAAATATGTCCCCTTGTCTTGAAATCCCTCACCCTATGGAAAAAATACTTACCATTCACCTTATCTATAGCCCTCATGATTGTATAAAATTCTATAAGATCAATTTTGTATCCAATTGGCAAGCTAGGTTAGATGGCTAGGATCTTGATTGTGACAGGGATCAAAGGTTATGGAGAGAAAGCGGGAAAATGGGATTGAGAAATTTATCAGCCATGATTCAATACGGAGAAATCTCAATGGGCCAAATGGCTTAATTTCTGCTCTATGAGATCACATCTCAACCTCCTATGCTCCAATGAAAACAGTCCCAGCCGATTCAGCTTCTCCTCATAACTCAATCCTTCTATTCCTGGCAACGTCCCAGTAAATGTTTTCTGAACCCTCTCCTGATTAATATTTTTCCTGTAACAAGAAGATGAGAACTAGATACAGTACTCCAGAAAAGGCCTCACCAACATCCTGTACAACTTCAACATGATATCCCAACTCCTATAATCAAAATTCTGAGTAATGAAGGCAAGCATGCTGAATGCCTTCTTAACCATCCTATCTGTATGTGATGGAGAAAGTGAGGACTGCAGATGCTGGAGATCAGAGCTAAAAATGTGTTGCTGGAAAAGCGCAGCAGGTCAGGCAGCATCCAAGGAGCAGGAGAATTGATGTTTCGGGCATAAGCCCTTCTTCACGAATCTTCAGTCATTCTGAACTCAGATTTCTCCACTTTCCTTATTTCCCCTCCCCCCACCTTGTCTCAGTCAAATCTGAACTCAGATTTCTCCAGTTTCCTCATTTCCCCTCCCCCCATCTTGTCTCAGTCAAATCCCTCGAACTCAGCACCGCCTTCCTAACTGCAATCTTCTTCCTGACCTCTCCGCCCCCACCCCACTCCGGCCTATCACCCTCATCTTGACCTCCTTCCACGTATCGCATTTCCAACGCCCCTCCCCCAAGTCCCTCCTCCCTACCTTTTATCTTATCTGTGTGTGATGTCAGCTTCAAAGAATTGCGTAACTGAACCTCTAGGTCTCTCTGTTCTACAATACTACTCAAGGTCCTACATTTAACTTTATAATTCTTGCCTTTGTTTGTTGTTCCAAAATGCAA
Organism: Chiloscyllium plagiosum; assembly: GCF_004010195.1. Lineage (NCBI taxonomy): Eukaryota > Metazoa > Chordata > Chondrichthyes > Orectolobiformes > Hemiscylliidae > Chiloscyllium > Chiloscyllium plagiosum. The sequence goes on from NC_057719.1 coordinate 52,950,062, forward strand.
TACCTCACATTTATCCAATTTAAACATCATCATCAGCCACTCTCCAGCCCAATGACCCAATTAATCAAGATCTCTCTGTAACCTTAGATAAGATGTGTGAGTTGTTAGCACTGCTGCCTCACAGCGCCAGAGACTCGGGTTCATTTCCCGCCTCAGGCGACTAACTGTGTGGAGTTTGCACATTCTCCCCGTGTCTGCGTGGGTTTCCTCTGGGTGCTCCGGTTTCCTCCTACAGTCCAAAAATGTGCAGGTTAGGTGAATTGGCCATGCTAAATTGCCTGTAGTATTAGGTGCAGCGGTAAATGTAGGGGAATGGGTCTGGGTGGGTGCGCTTCGGCGGGTCTGTGTGGACTTGTTGGGCCGAAGGGCATGTTTCCACATTGTAAGTAAACTAATCTAATCTAACCTTGTTCACTGGACACTATACCACCAACCTTGGTGTCATCCACAAATTGACTAACCATACCTTCTATGTTCTTATCTAAATCGTTTATATGAATATCAAATAAAAGTGGACCCAGCACCAATCCCAGTGGAACATCGCTGGCAAAAGGCTTCCAATCCGAAAAACAACTCTCCACTGTCAACTCTGATGAAGAATCATCTCGACATGAAATGTTAGCTTGCTCTTTCCAGGGCTGATGCCTGACCTGCTGTGATTTCCAACATTTTTGTTTTCTTCTGCCATTCTATCATTTGTCTCCTGTCATTAAGCCAATTTTGTATGGTTTGGCAAGTAGGCAAGATAGATAGGTTCTTGATTGTCAAGGGGATCAAAGGTTATGGGGAGAAAGTGGGAGAATGGAGTTGAGAAACTTATCAGCCATGATTGAATGGCACAGCAGACCTGATGGGCTGAACAGCCTAATTTCTGCTCTTATGTCTTATGGTCTTAAAGCTCACACTGAATCCTTTGTGATCTAACTTTACTATTAATTAATGAATGTGAGCAAGAAATGCAAAACTTGCATCCACACCTCCCCCCTTACTTCCCTCCAAGGCCCCAAGGGATCCTTCCATATCCGTCACAAATTCACCTACACCTCCACACACATCGTTTACTGCATCCTCTGCACCCGATGTGGCCTCCTCTACATTGGGGAGACAGGCCGCCTACTTGCGGAACGTTTCAGAGAACACCTCTTGGACACCCGCACCAACCAACCCAACCTCCCCGTGGCTCAACACTTTAACTCCCTCTCCCACTCTGCCAAGGAAATGCAGGTCCTTAGCCTTCTCCATCGCCAGACCATGGCAACATGACGCCTGGAGGAAGAGCGCCTCATCTTCCGCCTAGGAACCCTCCAACCACAAGGGATAAATACAGATTTCTCCAGCTTCCTCATTTCCCTTCCCCCCACCTTATCTCAGTCCCAACCCTCGGACTCAGCACCGCCTTCTTGACCTGCAATCTTCTTCCAGACCTCTCTGCCCCCACCCCCTCTCCGGCCTATCACCCTCAGCTTAACCTCCTTCCACCTATCACATTTCCAACACCCCTCCCCTAAGTCCCTCCTCCCTACCTTTTATCTTAGCCTGTTCAGCACACCCTCCTCATTCCTGAAGAAGGGCTTATGCCCAAAACGTCGATTCTCATCCTCCTTGGATGCTGCCTGACCTGCTGCGCTTTTCCAGCAACACATTTTTCAGCTCAGATCTCCAGCATCTGCAGTCCTCACTTTTTCCTATGTTACTGAGAAGTTATATATAGATTCTAATAATATCTGGGATAATACAATCTGCCTGAAACCTGTTTAAAAAGATGCTTAAAGTATAATAATAATCTCAGTTGGCTCATTTCCCCGGTGAGAGATAAATCAATCTTTCAGACTCACTTAGCATCTTTAGCACCTGTCTTTCGCAAACTATTCATGACAGCAATCATCTTAAAAACATGCCAAATCTGGCATTGTGCCAAAAAGGGCCTGGGATTATTAGAATCTACCACATTTACAGGGTTATAGAGAAAAATTAGGAGTATGGGATAAAGAACAACTCTTCTTTCACAGGGCATACACAAGAAAAGTGGGTCACCTTGCATCCTTTTGTGCTGTAAACTTCTGTGATGTTAAAATTAATACAACAATTGTAAGAGCGAACGGATGCAATCCTGAGAAGATTGGGACTGAACAGTGTTTCAAAATGGGTAGCAAATATCTGAGAAAGTAAAGGTTTGCAAAATAGCTTATAAAAGTAAAAAAAATGTTAAATTCGCTATTTTAAAAGATATTGTTTCTTTCTTCTTAAAATTAATTTTATCTGGCATCCTGGTCTCCTTCCTATCAGAAAGATGTTGTGAAACTTGAAAGGGTTCAGAAAAGATTTACAAGGATGTTGTCAGGGTTGGAGGATTTGAGCTATAGGGAGAGGCTGAACAGGCTGGGGCTGTTTTCCCTGGAGCGTCGGAGGCTGAGGGGTGACATTATAGCGGTTTACAAAATTATGAGGCGCACGGATAGGGTAAATAGGTAAAGTCTTTTCACTGGGGTCAGGGAGTCCAGAACTAGAGGGCATAGGTTTAAGGTGACAGAGGAAATATTTAAACGGGACCTAAGGCGCAACGTTCTAATGCAGAGGGTGGTGCGTATATGGAATGAGCTGCCAGAGGATGTGGTGGAGGCTGGTATAATTGCAACATTTAAGAGGCATTTGGCTGGGTATATGAATATGGGTTTTGAGGGATGTGGTTCAGGTACCACCAGGTGGGACTAGATTGAATTGGGATATCTGGTCGGCATGGACAAGTTGGACTGAAGGTGTATTTCCATGCTGTACATCTCTATGACTCTATGTGCTATGCTTTAAGATTTAATTTTAGAAACAGATGTATGATAATTCTTAAAAGCACTTATTTATCGTTCAGAATTTATCCTTTCCACAACTTAGGGCTGAATATTAGATTTTTGCGGCTGTCAATTCTGTTGAGTTTGATGGAGGGTTTCTATATCGCTGTAGAGAATTTTCTTCCTGTATTTGAATGAACTCACCTCATTATCTACCTACTCACCCCTATTATCTGATTCTAGCCCAATCCTAAAACATGTAATTCCCAAAACAACTTGTCTTTGCCGGGATATTCCGGTATGGACTAATATCCCAGCTGGTGGTGCAGTCTTTTAAAGGCAGTTAAAGTGGATCTGCCCTGAAAGCTTCCTGATGTTTGCCCTGGACATGGAGTGAAGAGAGAATTGAAAGTTTGTAGACAGGGACCTGGAGGTCCTGGTGAAAGGGATGGGGGCCAAAGGGGGACATCTTCTTCCCCCATGTTGAGTAGTGGAGGCCAGGATACCAAACCATGTCTGCCAAGGTTACCATCCAGGTCAGTGCAGGTCTCAGCCATCCAGCCAAATGCAGAGTATTGCCAGAGGAAGTTCAATCGTCTTTGCCAGTGTAAGTGGCTTCATCATCTCGCTGATCCCTCCTAATCTCTCTATGTCTGCTCCTGCACATTTCATCCAACAGGATTCATGTTCTACTAATCTCATTACTACGTCTTTTCTCATGCAGTCTCACCCACCCTGACCCCCAGTACCACTAACTCTGCATGCTCTCCACACTGGCTACTCACTTGTTCATAACACGTTCCCGCCTGCATCAACACTAACAGCTGTGCCACCCACTTTCATCTTGAAGAATACCTGCCTATCTCTCATTCGGGGAGAAAATCGGCCCACAATAAATGGGGCATGTTTTCAAAGAGGTAGATGCAGGTCTTGTGACTTAAAGGATTAAGGGATTTGGGGGATGGTGGAATTGGATATTGAACTCAATGAGTATGGTCATATTGAACAGGGCAGCAGGCTTTAAGGATCGAATGATCTACTCTACCTCCTATCTTTTATGTTTCTATATTTAAGAAGTCAAGTAGGATAGTGGGTGCTGACATTTGGCTCCTCAGCCTCTGACCTCCCCAAGTGGCTGACATACTATATCCGAGCTCCTGAACTGATATTGGAGATACCCTTAACTTAATGTGCTAGGACACCTTTACTGAAGTCTATCTATCCTAAGTTGATTGAAGACTGCTAACAACTTTGACAAGCTCCCTGGCCAAATGGTAAGGCTATGCACTGTGAGCTTGTTATCTCTGGCTGGGAGGTACAGTCCAAAAAGGCAAGGCAGGGCAAGGCGAAAATGCTATGAGCTTCCTGGTCAGCTCAAACTGAATGAGCAGTAAGAGAGCAGGTGAACAGTCCAGAGATACAGCCTTGTCCTGTCTCCAAGCTTGTGTGAGTCAATGAGTGTAAAAAAATCCTTGCTGTAGTTTTACAACGATAGTTGCCAGTGAGCCCTGAGGTGCAGCATTGGAGTATAAAACTGCCCTCTATGTGAATGGGAGGTGTCCCATGAGGCTCGCACATGTTGAATGTCAAGTCCCTGTACATGCATGTGGCCTGTGCCCATGTAATGTGCTCTGCTCTGAGATATTGGTATCCAACATGGAGGCCCATTGGAGCGAGCAGTGAGCTGCAGCCATTATATATGTTTTTTTTACTTAGATTACTTACTTAAATTACTTACAGTGTGGAAACAGGCCCTTCGGTCCAACAAGTCCACACCGACCCACCGAAGCACAACCCACCTATACCCCTTCACTTACCGCTTCACCTAACACTACGGGCAGTTTAGCATGGCCAATTGTTCTCTGACATCCATGTCAAAAAATATTGATATCTAATTTTCTCACCAGAAAGCTCTGTATTAATGAGGAAAATCTGCAGACAAAATAAACACCCTTTATAGCCAACTCATCGCTGCCTAGCGACAATCTTGTCTCAATGTCTGCAACTTCATCAAAAAATATGACAGGCTGGTCCCAATATCAAGTGGGTCTCACTGGATTTCTTGTGTGGCTCTACCAGATTTCTTGCCTTTGCCCACATTGTTCAGGTCCCTGTAAGTTTCTGCCCTCAGTGACTGAACTTGATGTTTATTAATCATGCAACTCAAAAACAAATCACAAAATACACCTAAAACCACTTCAGCTCAGAATTAGTGTTCTGTATGGAGTGTAGTTTTAGGGGGATTCTTTTAGAATAGCTATAAACTACATGAGATCTACTGACAATCATCAAAAAGTGCAGAGCTGCAGATCTCAATACCAAATATTGGGTTTCCATGGCTCAACAATTTGGGCGTATAACAGAGACAGCATGCCTGGTCCAAATAAATATACATAGCCAACAGAGACACATCTGAACCCCTGGTGAAAGTCAATGGGGCAGTGGGGTGTTCCACCCTGGTATCATGATCCAAAAATAATTAAAGTTGTTTTTTCATTGTGGTGACTTTATAAATCTGTTTTTTGAGAAGGGAAATTGTTAAGTGATATCCTGGACATACCTAATATCACTCAGACTTCCTTCCCGTATTGTCCCAATAAAAGAATGTCTGTTGGGAATATTGATGAAGATTTCTAGTGGCTAATGCATCTCAGCAGTTCCAACATCATGCACCCAAAAGCATAATCTGTGTGAATTAATCAATCATACAAATATTTCAATTCAGAGGAGACAATTATCGATCTTCTTCTACTTAATTATGAATCCAAAGATACACTACAATGTATGTTTCCATCTGGATGTACATATATATCTGGATATGGATATATATTTTTCATTTAATTAACAAATATAAAGTTTATATCAATGATATTTTCCAACAATATTAAACAAGCTGCTGGTACCTATGTTCATTTTTATGTGGTTTAAATGTTACTCTATTATTCAGAGTTAGACAATAAGGTTTGTATTTTTCAGTATTTAGTATTCAAAACAACATTTTTTTCTGACTGTAACCATGTCACATTGCTACTTCTTGTCCTCTCCGAGTTCTCCACAATATTTAAATGGTCAGCAAAATCCTGTAGCTCTGTTATTTCTCCACTGTATACCTCTGTCAGATTTCCGTTATTTCTTTTTAATCTTATTTATCTGATTATAATTAGAGTCTCACTAATAAATGGCTTCTTTTTCTATGTCCTCCCACCACCATCGCCAGACGGCACAAGGCACTATTATCAGCAGAAATGGGATCAGATTAGATTTCCTACAGTATGGATACAGGCCCTTTGGCCCAGCAAGTCCATACCGATCCTCCGAACAGTAACCCACCCAGACCCATTTTCCCACCCCATATTCACCCCTGACTAATGACCCAACTCCGTGGGCAATTTAGCATGGCCAATTCACCTGACCTGCACATCTCTGGATTGTGGGAGGAAACCGGAACACCCGGAGAAAACCCACGCAGACATGAGGAGAGTGTGCAAACTCCACATAGACAGTCGCCCGAGGCTGGAATCAAACCCAGGTCCCTGGAGCTGTGAGGCAGCATTGCTAACCGCTGAGTCACCGTGCCACCCTTAAACCTTATGCTTCCATACACCCTAGTTTTAACTCTGCACAACCACTTTCAACCTTGCACTGCATTTATGTCATCAGATTGCTTGGTTGATTTCCCATCCTGGAGTCACAATTTCCTTCTGATTGTCTTCATGAAGACCCAAGCCATCTTTTTCCATTCAGCACAATTCTGTTCCCTTGCCACTGATTTCATGTCTCTCGCTGGTCACTGACTGAACCTGGACCAGAATGTTCATGATTTCCATTCTTGGTCATGTCTTCAGCCACCTAGACCTTACATATTAGTATGCCCTCCTGAAATACATCACTTTCCCATCTTCCAACAGCTCTTTAAAACCCACGTTTCTCCAATCTGTTAGTCACTCTTTTGCTTTGTTCATTTTTTAGCTTGGTATCCATCTTATTTAACTGTCCCCCTTGGAAACATTTTGGAATGTAAATGTACTTTGTAAACAAAATTACAAATTGCTGGAAAAGCTTAGCAGGTTTGGCAGCATCTGTGAAGAGAAATCAGAGTTAACATGTTGGGTCCAATGACCCTTCCTCAGAACCCTTGTAAATGTTAGTTGTTGGTGTTGTTGAAGTGAGCTTTTTTGATGTTATCATGATGTATATTTTAATTCATCAACTGAAAAGATTCTATCACTGTAAATATACAAGAACATTCTTATCAAGCTTATGAGTTATTCTTGCAGATGAATATTTTTTCCAAGCTGACTCTTAATTAGTGGCTGCATTGGATAAACTTGAAGATAAACTTTTAAAAATTTCTCTTCTTTTTTTCAAAATGTTCAGGTAGATGATCTTAAAGGATTTTTGTGAGCTTTGATGAACATAAATCAATTATTATCATTATTTATTTGCTGTCATAAAAATGTATCATGATTTACACCATTACCTACAAGATATGCAGTATCTTGGCACTATTCGAAACATAGTGCTATATTTCTTTTTATTCTTGTTGCGTCTAACACTGACTCATCCTTTCCTTAATGGCTTCACTACTGTGTAGTTAAACATGAGCAATGAAGTGTTAGAACTTGGAAATTTGCTCTGACTTGGATCATCAGACAGCACACCAATCTTACTGTTCTGGCTTGTGTGTTGTTTATGAGCATATTGGCATATTATTTTTAGCGTATTTTCTTGATACAAATTCAACAGCTACACATGAGTGAAAACAGTTTTTAATCTTAGTCACAATTACTTTATCAAAAGTAAGTAGCTTTGTCTACCTTTGTTTTGATATCTGGACTTTGAATATTTGTGTTTTTTTCTTTTTGGAAATGGTTCTTTTTCAATCTGTTTTAAATCTGATTTTATTCAAGTAAAACTTTCCATATTTTTAATTGGTGAATTGTTTGCATTTTAGCATTAATAGTTTGTATAAATAATAGTCTGCTCAAATTACTTGCCAATTACATCAATTAAGTGTATTTTAAAGGTGAATATTTCAGGAAAGAGACATATTTTAATGCTTGGATTATTGGTAATAAAGTCTATGAGGTAATTAGTTAGATAAAAATTAATCATTCATAATTCCTCTTCAGTTTGTGAACTTGTTTAAAAAGTATCGTTTAAAGCTAAATGGAAATCTAACAGAGAGGCTTTCAAAATCATGAATGGGCTGAATAGAGTAACTAGGGAGAAACTATTCTGCAGCAAAAAAACCCAAGAACAACAGAGCATAGATTTAAAATGATCTGCAAAAGAAGCAAGGGTGAAGTTGGGAGAAATGGTTTCAATGAGCGCACAGTTATGGTGTGGAATGCATTGCCTGGATGTGTGGTGCAGGCAGGTTCAGTTGAGGCATTCAAGAGGGCATTGGATGACTATTTGGATCAAAGTGATTTGCCAGGATATGGGGGAAAAGCAGCAAATTGGAATGAGGCAATGATACTCATTTAAGAAGCTGGTGCAGGTGCACTAGGCAGAATGGTCACCTATGCTGTAACTTTTCTGTGATTCAGTGAGAATGAGGACGATTTTAAAAGAGGTTACAAATTGTTGATTTTCATACTTTGCTGGCCATAAAAAGTATCTAATAGGGAGATTGCAAAAAGATTTATCTCAACATAAAATGCTATTTTTCATATAAAAATATCAATATGCATAATTAGATGCCAATGATGGCATTGTCCACAACAATAGTTAATGGAGCTATGCAGCTTACAATACTGAATATTCTTTTAGAAACAATCCCAACATTAACAGGTGTAATTGCATTTCAGGAGATTAAAAAGCTTGTCTTTTCCTGGTCTACCTCTACATATAATAAACCTTATTTTGGCAATGTATTGTGTTGACAGTGATAAAATGGGCATAACTAGGCAGAGAAAACAGAGCAATGCCATTGTGTTCTTCAGCAAATTTGAGTAAAAATTCAATTAACAAAGAAACACATTGCAGAAGATTAAAGTGATCGCAGGTAAAAATGGAAAATGATTTTGTTTCTTCAATACGCCTCAACTTAATAATCTTCTACCAAATATCACTCACTTGCAAGTGATGCAGAGAATCATTTAACTTTGGGTCAACTTAAAAATAAATATTAATAGAAACAAAGATTCATTAAAAATACAAATCTAATATAACACTTTGACATAAGTAATCATTAGGAATATTGTCCAAGTCTATTCTGGAATGCCAGAACCTCAGCAGTCATGCTGCTATGCATTGTAACAGAATTTTCACCTCCAAAGCATGTTCATAATTATGGGGATAAAGTAGGAGAAGTCATAAGGAAACTTAACCCTCTCCACAAATGAAAAATGTTTCCACATATTTTCAGCATGGACAGACAATGGTTTAATTTCAGCTTCTGCTGTATCTGAGTGCATGGTTGTAATTGATATCCCAATATATTTATTATGGCAATAAAATGGCCTGGTTTCCTCTGATTGGAACTTGTACTGAAGAATTTAGAAAAATTCAAACAGAAATAACAAACATAAGATATCTGAGGAAACGTACTGAGGAAGGGTCACTGGACCCAAAACATTAACTCTGATTTCTCTCCACAGATGTTGCTACATTGGCTGAGCTTTTCCAGGATTTTAATTTTTATTTCTTAAATACAGCATCTGCAGTTCTTTATGTTTTTATTTAACATGAGACATCCACACTCAAAAACTTTCAAGTAAGCATTTTTGACACCAAAGCCTGTCTATCATCTACCAGGTACCAAGTGTGATGAAATGCTCACTACCTTGTCTGAAGAATGCAGCTTCAACAATGTTCAAGAAGCTCAACATCATCCATGACACAAACCCATATAATAGGATCTCCCACTGATGCATAATTGTAGTACTCGGTGTTATCAATGAGGTCAGACCCCCTCAAAGCATTTCAAGAAAGTAGCCCAGACCCTAATTTTCCCAGTTGTTTCAAGCAGGTGTAGAGCAGATATTCCAGGAGTGATGCAGCTGATCAAACCACTTAGTTTTAAAGAAGCAGAATTTATTTACAAGGTTACTAAATGAAACACAAACAAAAGAGTACAGAATATAGAATAACTTAACCTATCCAAAAACCCAACAGATTATCCCAACTTAATGATGCTGTTCCAAATACTTGCCACAATCACCAAAAACACCCCCTGGCAAAAAAAGTAAAATCAAACACAGGGTCTTATAGGAGAGAGAGAGAGAGAGAGAGATGGAAGAGAGATTTAGCATGAAACACCTTCTTCCATGGAGCTGGTTCTTGGTCCAGCAGCCTCAAAACTGACTGTCTAGCAGCTCTGAACCCAAACCAAACCAGAGCAAAGCTAAACTCGGAGAACTGGCCACTCCCCTTTCATTGTACAAGTGTTTCTTTTAAAATTGAAAGTCTTCTTCTTGAGGCAGTATCTGTTAGCTATAATCAAATTGGCCCTAAAACCCATCCAAGCCAGATCTTTCAGAATCGCTGCTCTTACAATCTCTGTGGGAAAAAAAAGTCAAAGACAGCATTACCTTCTTAAAGGATCAGCATCGTCACAAGTACCATAAACAAGATGAACAGCAATAACTTGTCTCAGCAAAATCAAGTGCATATTTCAAACTTGTGATCACTGGCCCTAAAAAGCCAAAAGCAGCAAATGTAAGTCAAATTTCTCCCACTCCATTTTCACTTGGAATTATATTGCATTCCTTCAATGTGGTTTGATTAAAAACTTAAATGCCCTAAGTACTGTGACTACACCTGCAAAACATGAAAGTTGCAACAGTTTAAGAAAGTGACTCAACTTCACTTTCTCAAGAGTAAATATAGATGGGCAATTAAAGATTGACTTAGTCAGCAATATCCATATCCCTTGACTAATTCAAAAAAGTGGTACAAATGTCAAGAGTCCAAAGACAAAATTGTGCAACACACCTTCAGGCTGCCTATTGAAAATTGATTGCATTCTCTGAATATTCTGTAAGCAGTGTTTATTGAAATATTTGGCAAAGCAAGCCCTCTGTTCATGACATCAATACATGTAACTCTGAGCACACTTGTAAACACTCAAGATATGTGTGCTGACAGGGGTGCCCTCACAAACCAGGTGATACAGCTTTTCAGGCAGAAAATCGGGAACATCAATACTGATGCCCCAATCTCAGATCTACATTTATTGTGTAATGAAGGCTTTAACTAGTTTTCTCTTGGAGGAATAATAGCAGGTCTATTTTTAGATCACGGATTTAACTGGTGTAATGGTCACATCACCTGCCGAGTGGCAGCTTTGAGAAGTTTAAACCTTTTAATTACTCAGGCCTTATCAACATTATTTTGCTAAACTGTCAGTGCTTATCTAATAGCAAGATGCAGGGCACCAACTGAAAAGCTGGAAAATCTGGCTGCCCTCTCACAGAGCTGAGCTTCAAGAGACGGGAGACAATCCTGAGGAGTAGGGGCAGAGGATAATCACTAAGCAACCAGCATGGGATGTCAAGACATGAGTGAGTCAAGATGGCCCCATGTGTGGTCATAATAATCATTGGCAATGCTATTTTATTGTCAATTACATGAAAAGAACAGCACAAATTATCCTATGTAAGAATAACTGTAGGAAGTGCTGGGGAAACTCAGCAGGTCTGGCAGCATCTGTGGAGGGAGAAACAGAGTTAAGGTTTCAAGTATGATATGAGTCTTCTTCAGAACCCGTCTTTAAGGATGACTGGCTCGGGTATTTCACATCTGCTACATGGTGATTGGTTTGGGACCTTGAAACTAGTGTGGGACCCTGAATTCTTCTTTCTAAAGAAAAAGGCCAGTTGAAGCCACTTATGTTTAGAGTCTCTGAAAATTCAAGCTAGGTGGGTTTCAGGTGACCAATCTATTTGTCCATTTCCTTGCCGCTCTGTTTGTCACCATCATAAAAGCAGTGGGCCAATAATAAATCACACAACCTCCCCCATTCCTGTCAATTTAAATCCAGCCTTGTTTCAATCAGACATCATCAATACATCCTCCCATCTAGTGAAATTGCTGTTGCTATTGTCATTGATCAAGGTTTATCCATATGTCAGTAGGTAATGAATGTGGTAAACGCTGTGCAGTTTCCAATAAGAATGGTGATAGCCAAAAGTTAAATATGTCACTGTTGATGACAGAATGCTGCCTCTTCATGCCTGAGCACTTTGGAAGTCCTGGTATAGAGGTGAAGTTTTATTCATTTCTACTAGTTTGTTCCAAGGGGAGGAAAAATATTCTTACATTAAACTTTTCCACTTTGCAGGATGTGAAATGTCACCAATGTCCGCAGGCCATGTCCTCAGCAATGTGTCACATCTGTCAGTGAGCCATGTGATTCCATCTCTGAGCTGTGCTTATTAGTATTCCACCAAGGTACATATTTCATTCAATATCTGACAGTTTGTAGAGGCAAGACAGTTGCAGGGAAGGTTCTGTGTTGACTGCAGTGTCTGTTAGCAGAAAGAAACATTGACTTTCTTGTAAGCAACACTTAAACTTGCATGTCTTGCAAAACAAATTAAAACTATCAAGCTGGTTTTGCACACTTAACCTATTAGTGATGAGATCTTTTTGCTGGAAAATCTTGATGTATGAAAAAAAAGCTGTATCCTCATTGTGAATGCCATGAAAACTGCAGTACATATTTCCTTCACCAGTATGTATTTAAAACAATTCTGAGCATTTGTGTGCACTTTTCCCTTACTTCATTCTCCTGCAACTAAGGTTGATCTGTGCTGAAGGATATGGGTCAACTGAAGATATGATTAGAGAGATCAGACAAATCTCCCTGCTGATGTTTGTCAGACCTCCGAGATGAAATGCAGTGTTCCTCTCAAAGAGGTGGCTGCAAATCGATAGGACTCAACCCAGAGATAGTAAGGTTGGATTAACAGCTACTGCTGTCAAATTTGAATCCTGTGTCTGAGAGTGCTACATGGCACTGTTATTGCTGCCATGCTGCTGCAATTGCATTCAGTATATTTTCCTCTCTGAACATTTATTTTCATAGAGTTCTATGTTCTTTTTTTGGTATTATTTAGGGTAATTTGTCCCAGGCTTCATTGGAAAGGATGAATGGCCAAAAATTAGCAGACGTGCAAATAACATTACTGATGTTTTTTTGATCAAATAATTGTAGTACGTCAGTTTATTTTGTTTGAGAAAGAAAATCATTGGAGAATTCATTAAGTCTTGTATGAGGTACTTTTCTCATTTAAATCAGTGTCTTTGCTCCTACAAATCCACCTGAAAGCCTATTTTATGTGGGGGCAAGAACTTCTAAACTTGATTTCTAAATTATATTTTTGCTGTTTGAAGCTATGGGCCTTTATTGTATGTTCATAATTTAAGACAAATAAATATCAAGGAATTACCTTTTCTCTACTGTTTATCTTCTGATGAGATCAAATTTCAGACATTTTGTTTAGGCACAAAAATTTAGAAATATCCAGCCTCCTTTCAAAATGGTGTCCTCTGGTGGTAGGCGCAACTCCATCACTCATCACCGAGTCCACTCCAGATACCTTGTGTCTCAATGACCAGATATGAATCAACTCTTAGAAGGCAAAGTGCTGGAAATCTGAAGTAAGAATAAAAGGTGTTGGAAAAGGAGTTCTGTTGAAAGGTCTCTTGACCTGAAATATTAACTCTATTCTGTTCTAGTAATGGTACCTGATTCAGACTGCTTTACCAGCAATCTTTATTTTAATTTTATACTTGTTATAGATGAGGGAGGATAGATAAACTAAAATCCCCTGTTGTCTTTTCTTACTGTTCAAATGCTGGCTAGCGATGCTCTCATCCCATGAATGAATTAATAAAATAAAATTCAACCGTGGTTAATGAGGACTGAATGTTACCATATATTTGCTGAACGTTAATTTGTTGAGAGTTATGGAGGATTTTGCTCCATGAGAACGAGTAAGATCTCTCGCTGTATCACTCCAAACTTGGAACATTAGTTATCTACTGCACCTAAATGATGCCCCCTCACCCAATGCTAGCCCAATTCTACCAACTACCTGTACTGAGGAGATCTCACCACTCAGTGGGTATCCTAGAATCAACTGGTATACCTGGCACACATGTCATTTACAAAAGACCGTTGTGCCCCTGGAACAACACTGCCATTCTGTAGCTTTCTTGCTTGTTGAATGGCATTTCCCCAGTCATTGCAGACAAAGGGAAGTTGGCATTGTCCAAGGTTGGAACTTACGGCATTGCAGTCTTATTTGGAAGAATTTCTCTGCTCAGCCACAGTAAATGCTACCATCTTTTCTCTGCTATCTCACACTCATGCTGTTTATGCTACTACACAAACCTCCCACCATGGCTTGACCACCCTTACAAGTGCACGCAACATTTTCCCTCACTCGGTCTCACCCATTTCAACCCTTGTCTGTTCAAACCTTTCATGGTCTTTGCACTGACCACTCATTCAGTTGAGACACCTTGTCTAATTTCCAGCATTAAAATAAACAACTGTGATACACACTTACATGTCACTTAATACCTCCCCTTTTCTTAGCCGAGAAGAAAACAGCTCATAGTCAAGCAGCAAGACTAAGACCAGAGATGGACTGCCTGATATTTGTCCGCTGACCTCTTATGAGGTGAGGACCCTGTCCTTGACTTCCGTTAGTAGTCTATTAACCATACTTAAGTCTCTGGACTGATACTGGAGGCAGTCCCTTGACTTGCTGGAGGATTACCAACACCCTGAAAGCTAGAAAGGCAAAACAAAGGGAATGTGGCAGAGAGAGTAAAGTGCAGCAAGGCAAGGTGAGGCAAGGGAGGGTCCTGTGCGTATCCAGGGAGGTATAAAATGAGTGAGTGCTAAGAGAACAATTGAGTTGCCCAACGATGCAACCTGGTCCTATCCATGAGCTGGGGAGTCTGGACAGGCAGGCAGTTGTTGGATGCCAGTGTCCCTGGATGTGGAGTGTGTGCAGCTTGGTGATCTAGAGCATGTCCAAGACAGCAGCCTGGAGGAACAAGCGATGAGCAAAAGTCACCAGGTACTCACTCTGACTTCCATGTCAGAAATTGTTGATGTCTACTTTCCTGGCGGTGGGTGGTAGAATAGGAAGCTGCATATTAATGAAGTAAAGTTTAGTGTTAACAATATCTCCACCAATGGGCATCTCACCAATCACCAATGGGAATCTCGTTTCAATGCCCAAAATTCTGTTTGAATTCAATGAGACATGCTTAACAAAAACTGAAAGAACTGCGGTTGATGGAATTCTGAAACAAAACCCTTCTGAAGAAGGGTCACTGGACCTGAAATGTTAACTCTGATTTCTCTCCCCAAATGCTGCCTGGCCGACTGAGATTTTCCAGCAATTTCTGCTTTTGAGACATTCTTGATATCCAGAAGGCATCACTTACCTTGTCATGTGAATATGCTAAATGTTTTGCCTTGCCCATTTCATTCAGGGCACAAAAGATTCAGCCCATAGTCACCATTAGGCTAGCTTCTTAATCCCAGATCTTTATTGAATTCTAATTTAACAATTTACCATGCTGGGATTTGAAACCACATCTGTAGAACATTAGCCTGGGCTCTGGATTACAAGTACAGTGAAATTTGATACGCCGCTGCCATCACTTAAACTGTTTAAGTGTGTAAATAAAGAGAGTTATCAGCTCACGCATTCAACCTGCAAGCTTAAATGTTGCATCAATAACTAACCCTCATCACCCACTCCCTCCACACACACAAAACAACAAAGGTACAATTAAAGCAAACAGTATATTTGTAGGCAGTAGGATGCTCACATGCTGGGATTTTTTCTTAAGACTTCCTCTGGCGACCCAATAAAGGAAGGGATATTTTTATACTCTTGCATTGTAGTTCAAGTTTAAATAGCAGAAGTCAGATATCAACATTATCACATAATTTTCTTAAAGAGATACATGTTCAGCAAGCTAAACATTCAGCAAGATCACAAGCTAAACATTTGTGGTCATTGTACCATGAGGTCCAATTTCTTTACAGATGGATAAAAAAATTTTGGAATCATGCTTTTTTTTTCGCAAGTGCAACCTCCAGGTTCTTTAAGGTAAAGATGACATTACCTGGTGTTGTAGCTGCTGTTTCTTTTGGTGTTCCCTGCAGACTGCAGGTCTTTCCAGGTCTTCAGGTACTAATGCCAGCTAGCTTTACACAAGTAAGCAGCACTTATGTGGTGCATCGAAAAGGCTAAGCTGAAGGCCATTTTAATACAACGGAGATAATAGTTACACTCCTCGCACTTAGACCCTACATCCACGCCAACCAGACACCCTAAATTAATCAGGCCCATTTGCCAGCACTTGGCCCATATCCTTCTGAACCCTTCTTATTCATGTACCCATCCAGATGCCTTTTAAATGTTGCAATTGTATCAGCCTCCACCACTTCCCCTAACAGTTCATTCCATACATACATCACTCTTAACGTGAAAAAGTTGCCCCTGAGGTTTCTTTTATATCTTTCCCCTCTTACCCTAAACCTATGCCCTCTAGTTCTGGACTCTTCCAACGAAGGGAAAAGACCTTTTCTCTTTACCCTATCTATGTCCCTCATGATTTTATAAATGTCCATAAGGTCACCCCTCAGCCTCCGATGCTCCAAGGACTACAGCACCAGCCTATTCAGTCTTTCCTTGTAGCTCAAACCCTCCAATCCTGGCCACATCCTTGTAAATCTTTTCTGAACCCTTTCAAGTTTCTCAATATCCTTCCTAAGCAGGGAGACCAGAATTACACACAATATTCCAAAAGTGGCCTAACCAATATCCTATATAGCCGCAACATGACCTCCCAACTCCTGTACTCAATACTCTGACCAACAAAGGAAAGCATACCAAACACCTTCTTCACTATCCTATCCACCTTCGGCTCCTCTTTCAAGGAGCTATGAACCTGCACTCCAAGGTCTCTTTGTTCAACAGCCATCCCCAGAACCTTCCCATTAAGTGTATAAGTCCTGCACAGAATTGCCTTTTTAAAATTTACTCAGGATGAATTAGATTCTGGTCATCTCTCATTGGCAGCATTCCAACTCCGAGACATCAAATCTGGACTTGTGTTTCAGTTAAATTTCTGAACAGTAACAAGTGTCAATTTCACAGAAAATGCTTGTAATGCTATTTCAGGCAGAGAGGCTACCAAACATCATCATTCAATCAAGAACTTTTGGGAGGTTTGAGACAAAAATTGTGAAAGTCATCTGACCTTGGATGCCATCTTAAACAATTTTGTCACTGTTTCTTTTAAAAGCAAAAGACAGTTCCCGAAATTTCCATGTGAACCCAAACCATACTTAAAGTTATAAATAGGAAATGAATTCATTTGACATGATAAGTTGTCCAACGTTACACTGTATTGCTGTACAGTTTGAATTATTGCTAGTTAATCGAGAGAGAGAGAGAGAGAGAGAGAGAGAGTGAGTGCTTATGTGCTTCTGAATACTCACTCAAGATAAAAGAGCCCTTGGTTTGGCTAAGATGGAATCTTGTGCTGCAAAAATTGTTTAGCCTATGGTTGAATTTGATTTTGAATGAGTTTGTGTTACTTGCATCTTATAGTAAATAATATAGTAAAATACAATCAAAAGCTTCAACCATTGCCACAGTCCAGGACCATTTCTGAATAACTTAAGAATAAAAGGAGGAAAAAATATCACTGAAAGATGATCTATCTTCATTGCACTATCTCCACCATGAATCCTGAGCAGGCTCACCAGTGATATCTGGGTCTCTACCCCTTGTCCACTGCCTCACTGCCATCTGTGCTGGGACCCACTATGATAGGAGTCGCCACTCCTTAGATGCCATCTCTTTCCCGCTGGGCCCACCTGGCCAACACCATCAGAGTCTGCTACCTCTGACCGCTAGGGGACCTGCCACCACTCCACGCATGGCCCGCTCTAGCAGCCTTGCCTATGAAGAAAAGAGAAATGAAAGAAAAGAAAACAAAAGGACAAGAGCAGAATTAAAAAGGGTAAAAAAATGAAAGCGGATGGGAGCAGATTTGTCTCAGGCAAGAGCTCGCACACAGCCCTGGTATCCTGTCACCATCTTGGTTGACAGAAGACATAATTTTAGGAAAGGATGCCTATTCAGTGTTTTGAAAAGTGTACTTTATGTCCACTTGGAGCTACCATAAACATTTATACCAGCAGAGGGAGTCAACTAGAATTTACAGAAGAAAGTTAATAAAAGATCATTGACATTTCGAGTCCAGTGACTATTATCACTTGAACGTTAACTCAGCAGCATTTATGGGAAGAAAGCAGTTTTTCATGCAATTTCTGTTTCAGATCTCCAGCATTTTCAGCTCTTTATTTAATTTAATATAAGAAAACTATTGTTAATTATTCAATATTAGTACTCTGTGTTTTATATTCCAGGAATTTCACAAAGGAGTTGAAGTTTATGCTAGAAATGGTCATCCAGAGGATCATTAAGGAGATGATTCCCTCATTAATTCCTGTGTACTCTTATTTCCCTTGCAGACCAATGGTGTTTCCTTGCAAAACGTTGATGACCAAGTGTTTTCGTTTTGCTGCTGATTCATGCAATTAGTCAAATTATATAGAGCAGCACAACACGCATTCACTTAGATGCAGTCTTCAGATAATAAATGTTGATAACAGGGTGCGTGAAGTTTTGAAACTATTGACTAAAGTTTCCTAATGGGCTTAAAAATGCCCTAATCAGACCTTTAGCAATTAGTGAACAGTAACAGGTTAAATAGCTTTAGGTAGTGCTTGAAATCCTAAGCAATATCTAGTTTACTCTAAAACAGCTTTTTGCATTTAGGAGAAACTGTTAGGTCAAGCATTAGTCAGTAACATATTGTGCTGACTTAAATGAGCACACAGGCAATTGAAGAGGCAATCAACTGCTTAATGAACCTCTGATGACCACTTCTCGCAGAAAGTTCAACACCTTTGTGGAATTCTTGGAACATTAAACAACCAGAGACAGCCAGAATTTTAATTGCGAAAGCAACAATGGCTTCCTGTTATTAAAATGCTTCTGTAAACCCCAGCTGACTCCCTCTACTGGTACAAATACATATGCTAGCTTCGAGTAAACAATATGTTCATTAGACTTTTTAACAAACTGTACTCTACATCCTTCACTAATGTGATGTCTTGCATTAACGATATGGCTAAATTAGCATTCAAGACTCCATTTTGGCCTAAACAAGACACTTTAATTCCTGAACGAGCCGTTGAAAATCATCTTTTTCACAAATGAGCTACAAATATGAAATTGGCTCATGTCAAACATTCATCCACACTACTACCAGAGTTGACAAGGAGGGAACTGTATATATTTGGGTAGGTTACAGATAGAGTACTGTGTGCAGTTCTGGAATCCACATTATAGCAGCAATGTGATTGTCCTGGAGAGGGTGCAGAGGAGGTTTACCAGGATATTGACTGGACTGGAGAGCTTTAGTTAAAAAGAGGGATTTGATAGATTGGGGTTGTTTTCCTTGGAACAGAGGAAACTGTGAGGGAACATAACTGAGTTATAAAGAAAGGCTGGGTGGGCTGGCACTTTTTATTACTGGAGCACAGAATGTTGAGAGATGACCTTATAGAAGTTTATAAAATAATGACAGGTATAGATGGAGTTAATGGTAGTTGTCTTTTCCCTAGGATGGGGATTTGAAGGCTAGGGGGCACATTTTTAAGGTGGGAGGAGAAAGGTTTAAAAATGCATGAAGGTATTTCGTGTATGGAATGAAGTTTCTGAGGAAGTGGTGGATGTGGGTCCAACATTTAAAAGACATTTGGATAAGTACATAAATACAAAAGGTTTGAAGGGTATGGGCCAGGAGCAGGAAGGTGGGACTAATATAGTTGGGATTATGTTCGGCATGGACTGGTTGGACCAAAGTGTCTTTTTCACTCCGAGTGGTAGAAATCTGCAACTCATTGTCTCCAAATGTAGTAAAGGTGAGCTCTCTCATAGCATTTAAGAAGCATTTAGACGTAGAACTGCATTGCCAAAGTGTGTAAGGTTATGAGCTAAGTGCTGGACAAATGGCATCAGAATATTTAGATGGACCTAACGCTTTTTTTAACGCTGTTAAACCTCTATGACTCTTAGAATCTGGAGAGTAACTGAGCAATTATAGTACAATGATGTGATATCATAGCAAAGTTAAAAGTCTAAATTGCTTTATGCAAACAACTAATTTATTCTAAGTACAGTGTATTTTGTTTGGTAAAGAAATGGAACAGAAACTGAACCATGAAGCGGTGAGCTACCAAAAACAAGGGACAGATAAATTACCCATTAATTTATTTTTAATGGTATTGTTTAAGAAAGGAATATTGCCTAAGGCACTGGAAGAATGCCTTACTCTTAATTGAATGGTGATGAGATCATTAGAGCTTATTTAAACCAGGTAGGCAAGACCTCAGTTTTACATCTCACCCAAGAGGCAATACTTTTGAGAGTCTAGTGTTGCCTTAGCAGCTCTCTGTGCTGTCAGCATCTTCATAGAGTGCGGCTCAAAGCCATTATCCTCTGACTGAATGCCAAGATTGTTCGAGGTTGATGTACACTGAAGCTGGTTCATATTGCACAAGTGGGATCTGAGCTTCCAGTTATCAGAGCTTTAGCAGCAGGTACCAATCTCAGAGTAAACTTAAATAAAACAAAAAAAACCTGCGGAAACTGGATATCTGAAACAAAAAGCAGAAATTGCCGGAGAAAGTCAACAGGTCTAGAAGCATCTGAGGGAAGAATGCAGAGTGAAGAGAATTCAAAGTTAACATTTCGGGTCCGGTAACACTTCCTCAGAACTGCTTACCTCTTCCCCTGTCCCCACTTTGGCTTCAACATAAACACTACTTTTTTATGAACTACTTATAGTTCTGAGGAAGAGTCACTGGACTCGAAACACTAACTCTAATTTCTCTTCACAGATGTTGTCAGACCTGCTGAGCTTTTCCAGCAACTTCTGTTTCTGTTTCTGATTTACAGCATCTCTAGTTCTTTCAGCTTTTAAAAAAGCAGAGAGAACATTTCAAGCCTGGTGACTCTTTACCTGGATGATTAGTAGCTTGGAAAAAGTGATATTTATGCTGGAGCCAAAGTGGGGATGGGGGAAGAGGTGAGTGGAAAAAAAATCTATCAATTTTGTTTCCAAATTCTACCTTGCTCTCACCTTCACTTTAAGTAAACAAGCAGGAGACTGGAAGAACACCGCAAGCCAGGCAGCATCAGGATGTGGAAATTGTTTCGGGTATAACCTTTCTTTAGGACTTTGGGTTGGTGTAAGGGGAGCTGCAGGTAAAGGGGGGTAGTGTGGTGTGGTAGGGCTAGGTGAACACAGGTAGAGGGTACAACCTGGTTGGTCGATGGGAGGAATGAAAACGGTTGGTAGCTGGAAGGGAGGGTCAGTTAGAGAAATGGAAGGGAGGGGGTGGGAGAGGGGCTGGGAAGGGTGTCGTAGGATGAGGATGGAGGTTATTTGAAATTGGAGAACTCAAAGTTGAGTCCTCTAGGTTGTAGGCTTCCCAGGCAGAAGATGAGGTGTTGTTCCTCCAATTTGTGGTCTGATTCGCTATGGCAACTGAGCAAGCCAAGGATGGTCATGTTGGAAAGGGAGTGGGAATGCAAATTAAAATGGATGGTGACTGGGAGGTCAGGTCAAGCTCTGCGGGCCCAGCTGAGATGCTAGGCGAAACATTCCCTGAGTTTATGTTTGGTCTCACAAATGTAGAGAAGACCACATCGGGAATACATGGGCCATCTAACTTCTCCCTTTCTTTCCTCAACATCTCCGTTTCCATTTCTGGGGATAAACTGGCCACCAATATCCACTACTATCCCATTGACTTCCAGAGTTAGCTTGACAATACATCCTTACACCGTGTTTCCTATACGATCTCCATTCCATTCTCCTGGTTTCTCCATCTCTATCACAAATGTTCCAATGATGCCACCTTCTGGAGGGGACACACAGAACTGGCACACAGAATCCTCAACCAAGGATTCCTCACTAATGTGGTCAAGAGGGCCCTTACTTCTACCCAGCTCTTGCACTTTTGCCCTCACCTCTTCCCTTCCCTCCTGCTACAATGATGGGGTCCATCTGGTCCTCACTTACCATCCCACAAGACTGTGCATACAGAGGATTATAAGGTGCTATTTCCATCATCTCTAATGCAATGCCACAGCCAGAAACACATTCCCTTCCACTCCCTTGGCTGTTCCCTCTGGGACACTCTGGCACACTGCTGCTCCACTCCCAACATCTCGCCACACTCTCACAGCACCTTCCACTGCAATCGCAGAGGGTGTAACACCTGTCCATTTAGCTCCTCCCTCCTCATCATCTGAGGCCCCAGATATACCTTCCAGGTGAAGCAGTGATTTACCTCCACTTCATTTAATCTAGTCCACTATATTCATTGTTCACAATGTGGCCTCCTCTACACTGGGGAGATGAAAGGCTAGTTGGATGACTGCTTTGTGAAACAACCTCATTCCTCAAAAATGACCCTGAGCCACTTCAACACACCACTGTGTTCGCACATCAACAATTCTGTCACAGGCCTGCTGCAGTGCTCCAGCGAGCCTCAGTGCAAGCTCAAAGATAATATCTCATTTTCCCCTTGGAGACCCTGCAGCCTCTAGGACTCAACATCAAGTTCAATAATTTTAGAGCCTGATTCCCATGTTTTCTACCCCAATTCACTTGGTCCTGTTCTGACATGGGTTGCTTTTAGCACAGTCACACATTTCCATGTACCCCTGGGCCTATTATCACGTTATCAAGGTTGCATTTATCATACTTTACCCATTTTCTCACTTTCTCTTATCTCTTACCCCTGATTCAGCTTTTCTTCTGTTCTAGCCTGTTATCCATAATCTACTTTGGTCAGCATGGACCAATTTGGGCCAAAGGGCCTGTCTCCATGCTGTAGGACTCTATGACACCAAGTGTTTACCTCCCCCTTTTATATCTCACTCTTGTTAGGCTCTGTCTCCACCCAACTGTGGACCTCTCCCTTTCTCTGTGCCATCCCACCCCCAACATCAGCTTCAGCGTATATATCACATTTTCCTGGCTGCTAAGAGTTCTGATGAAGAGCCATTGAACTTGAAACATTAACTCTGCTTTCTTCCCATGGATGCTGCCAGACCTGCTGATTTTCCTTAGAGCAGACTTGCCAATTTTCCTCAGGCTAGCTATCAGGAAGTGCTAATAAAATTGAGACTACCAAGTGGCTGACGTTAATGATTCTGACAAGGGTCCAGTAACCATTTAATGAAACATGGAAGAGCAACTCTCCAGAGAATCATGGGACTGTCACCAAATCCAGCAACTTAAAAACATGTGGTAAATATAACTAACAGTGCCAAACTATGCTCAAAGCATTCTGAAAATAAACTCTTGTTACACACGGTGGCTCAGTGGTTAGCACTGCTGCCTCACAGCACCAGCAACCTGGGTTGGATTCCATCTTCAGGCAACTGTCTGTCTGGAGTTTGCACATTCTCCTTGGATTTGTGTTGGTTTCCTCCCACAGTTCAAAGGTAGGTAAGTTAGGTGAATTTGCCATGCTTAATTGCCCATCGTGTTCAGGGATGTGTAGGCTAGGTGCTTTAGTCAGGGGAATGGGTCTGGGTGAGGTATTCTTTGGAGGGTCAGTGTGGACTTGTTCGTCCAAAAGGCCAGTTTCCAAACTGTACTGGCTCTATGACTCTAATAGCCTGCATTTTAATTGCAATCCAGTTAAATCAGTCGCTTTTATTTTCTAATTTGGAAGCTAATGCCTCTTTAGTTTCATTTGAGAACTGAAATTTAAAAGTTGGATGTTGCATTGAGAAAGCAGACAATTTTGAAATGAAATAAATTTACTGAGAACCAAATTAAAACAAAATTAAATGGAGGTAATAATGAATGTCTATGCAGACAGCATAATTTCTTTCAGGCATGATCTTGTCAGACTGTCACTGCACATACAATGATGTTAATTATTATCTTCCAATGAACCTTCTCAGGCATAAATGAGAGAAACAAAAGTTCAAACTCAATATGAATTTCCTGTCATATGCCTCCAAATTAGTATATTTGAGTAGACATATTAAGCTGTATTAGTCATTGGACATGTGATATTGCAATAACAACTTTTCAAAAATCTTTTTTTGTAATAAAAGCATCCAAGAAACTGTGGAAGCAATTAGTCTTGTTCCCCTCCTGTTTGTTAATAGCTTCCCTTTCAACTATTTTACTTTCTTTCAGGTGAAAGGGCTTTGCTTCCATTTGGGGCTGTACTTTGATGATATCGTTAAACTTGATGACCATTAAGTGGAGATTTTTTGATGTTTAACAAACTCTACACTTTCCATCAGAAGCCATTTCGATGATGGAAAAATAGAGTTTCAAAATTATGTTCACTTCCTAAAGTTTGCTGAAGTAGTTACAATTTTTTTTAAGGAGGGAAGTGTGTGCCCATGACTTTTGAAAGTTAATAATCAGAATGGCAGTTATCAGTTACAATTTTGGAAACCTTAAACTGTGACGAAACAAGAAGAAATTGTCAGCAAGACTTAGTGATCAATTTAAATTTGTGGGCTTTTTTTTCAAAGAATTGTTCAGTGAGATAGTTGCTAATGTCCTTATTTCATAACCATAGTGCATTGAAATCTGATGAAGGTCAATAGTCCTGGCAAGCTATCTAGTGCATGTGGCCATCAGTTTTAAAAGTAGACAGTCATGGGATCCACTGAATCCTATGAGAGAAGGAAATGAATCACTCAACCATTCTTTTGCCCAGATGAAGGTGAATATCTGTCATAAGTGTGTGGGAGGTGAATGAAGAAAAATGGTGAAAATAACTGAATTATCTGATGAAAGTCGAAATCTTATAACATCAGCACCTTCACATCGTCTCCTTGGAAAGCACTGCCCTACTTATCAAAAATTATAAAAGTAGTCTATACAATTATTGCTCTGATATCAATGCCATGTTGTTAGTTTATCCTTGACTCAATGCTGAGTCACATAGACCAAGGCAAGAACGTGACCATCAAGTGTTTCCTGAAGGTATTCAAGGAGAAAGGAGGTGACGGTGCTCTCACATAGAGTATATAGCACAGTTGGGCAGCTTGATAACAGTCCCTTCAGTCCAACTCGTCCATGCCTTCCAGATATCCTAAATAAATCTAATCATATTTGCCAGCATTTGGCGCATATCCCTCTAAACCCTTCCTATTGATGTACCCATCCAGATGCCTTTTAACTGTTGTAATGGTGCCAGTCTTCGCCACTTCCTCAGGCAGCTTGTTCCACACACGCACAACCCTTTGCTTGAAAAGGTTGCCCCTTATGTTCATTGTGAATATTTTCCCTCTCACCTTAAACCTATGCCCTCTAGTTTTGGACTCCCCCGCCTCAAGGAAAACACCTTGAAAATTTATTCTATTCATGTCCCTCATGATTTTATAAACCTCTATAAGGTTAAGAGAGGCTGAAAAAACCTTACCCTGAAAAACGCCTCTGACGCTCCAGGAAAAATAGCCCCAGCTTATTCAATCTCTCCCTATAGCTCAAACCCTCCAACCCTGCAAACATCCTTGTAAATCTTTTCTAAGCTCTTTCAAATTTCACAACATCCTTCCTATAGCAGGGAGACCAGAAATGCATGCAGTACTCTAAAAGTGTCCTAACCAATGTTTTGCACAGCTGCAACATGACCTCTCAACATTTATACTCAATACACTTACCAATAATGGCAAACATACCAAACACCTTCTTCAGTATCTTATCTATCTGTGACTCAATTTTCAAGGAGCTATGAACCTGCACTCCAAGGTCTCTTTGTCCAGCAACACTCCCCAGGAGCTTCCCCAGTCCTGCCTGCAGCACCATTATTCATTTTCCCCACACAGAGGAGCTGGATTGAGACAATCCATTTGTACAACCCCTACGCCCCGGCAAGCAGCAAGCAGCAGATCAAAATAACCCTGAAGGTGGAGGCCAGTGGGAACATCCTCCACCCACCCTCCAGCTTTGCGATTCAAGGGAACTGAGGCTATCTGCCGTAGGTGGGGCAGCCTCGAATATGCCGAACCTGCGGGAGGGCAGGGCGCACAGCAGCGGACTGCAAAGTAACACTCTGCAGAAACTGAAAATGGGAGGGTCACCTGACTAAGGACTGCAAGGAGTCCAAAAGCTGCAACCTGTGTGAGGAAGCAGGCCATCGACACAAGGCCTGCACAAGTTGGGGGATGGCGCCACATATGCTCAGATGGCTGGGAGTGGCAAAACAAGCCTTGGAACCCCAGAGGGCAGTAACGTGCCACCTTCCAGCAGAAAAACAGAATCAAGATGCGCCTAGAAGGAAAGACAGGCCAGAGAGGCGGAATAGGTAATCAGCACAGAAGCACAATAACCAACCTAACCTCCACCTGAACAGACAGAATTGATGAAGAAGGACAGGGAGTGGATGCAGTGAGAAACAACTGGAAAAGAAATCATGTTAGGGTCCCAAAGCCCCACAGCAAAATGGAAAAAGGCAGCTGCATGATGGCTACACCAGCAATTGCTTCTCCAACGAAGACATGCCATCAACAAAAAAGAAACAGGGTACCACAGTCAGGAAGGAGAGGAGCAGGCCCCGAGCTGGAAACGCTGGACTTGCTGAGGGACCCAGTGAAGCCCAATCTCCAGCCATTGGGAATCACGGGGTAACCACTGCACCACAGCTTTGGGAAACCAGGATCAATGATGCTCTGACAGTCTGTCTGTCAGTCTCAGAACTGGATCCTGCTGTCTTTGTCCTCACCCTGACATCACCAGAGCAGGGGAATCCCCTCCAGGGAGGAGCAGGATGGCTACCTCAATGTCCAACAATTTTCCCCCACCACAAGGATGAAGGAAGTTCCCCAGTGACAAGGCCTCAGATGAACGGACATTGGGTAATCCTATAAACTGTTAAAAATGGATGTTTAAATTGCCAGTATTAACATGTATTAATGATATTAGCATTAAATCTATTACGCGATGTGTTTCCACTTTGGCTTACCTGGCCAACATCAAAGCAGGCCTCCTGTTTCTACGCGTGTGTGGGATATCACATCTCTGTGGCTACGGGAGATAGTTGATTCATGGGCCTTCGATTTAGTCAATTGGGTATGATTGCCATTCCTCTGGCCTGGGGAGGCAATGTCATCATCTCCGAGGTTAAGGAGGTGTTGGGCAGGCACCTCCTCATAGCAAACATTATATCCAGAAACCCTGCTCTGACTAATTAACATGTATGCTCTGGTGGTACAGAGTGAGCGGCTGGCCGTCCTATACCAAAAACATCCAGGCCAGTCGTTCTGGCTAGAGATTTCAACTGCATCATCGATGTTGCTGGACGAATTGGAGGAGCTGACAGCAAACCCGACTTCATGTCCAGATTCCTGATGGAAATGGTTCAAGTTGCCAAGATGCACAATGCTTTCAGCACCCCTGCAGACGGGCTACAGCATAGATGCACCTGGCCACGGGCAGACAGGTCTATCCGCCTAAGTATAGATTTCCTATTTGCCTCCCACACGTTCTCGATCAGATCCACTGACATTAATCCGGTGTTCTTCTCTGACTACTGCCTCCTGCTGGCCAACTGCCACCTACAGGATGAGCAGTGGGCTGGTAAGGGGACGTATTATTCCTTAACATCGATTGGATTAAAACACTATCTTAAATGGTATGAAAAAAATCAGGTAACATTCCCCTCCCTGATTCATCACAGTGTCTGTAATTCAGCTTTTAGTTTATAAACTCTGAGCTGAAACTACTCAAATTTCAAACACTTACTAGACAATTCTATCCTAGATCAGAATGGTATCAAGGAGCCCCAACAGTCTGCAGCCTCAATGCATCACAAGTTATTATTGTGGGTTTTAATTATTTAATTCCATTATTCATTTAAGTTGCTTTTCTAATATTTTATTTGCTTCATCACCAACTTGCATACTACATTAAGGCACAAGATAAAAGAGATTGCTTCCAGAGACTGACTAAACTGCTAGCTCCTATCTCTTTAGTAGAGGACAACCAATTCTATCAGCTCCAATAAATCTAGCACCCTGCCTGACTGCCAATCGCATGGTCCAGTTTCACTACACAGGGTCAGGTGAACCCTGTATATAATTGCAAGATGAGGGGCTCTGTGTCACAGTGGTAATGTCCCTCCCTCTGGGCTGATATCCTGGGTTCAAGCTCCAGTGTTCTAGAAGTGTGCCATAATACATCTGGACAGGTTGATTAAATGTATCTACAATTGACAGTGGACTTCCTCCATTTTGTATCCAGCTCCTCTGAGATATGACTCAAAAGTTTATTAGCATTTTTGCTGTTTTTCAGGGTCCTCACATTTAGGAAATACCCCCAAGTTATCTTAAAAGTAAAACAAAATAATGCAGATGCTGGAAATCTAAACACAGACAATGCTTGAGACTGTAAGCACGTCTAGCATCATGTGTGGAGAGAGAAATAGAATTGACATTTCAAGTTCATTATGATTGTTCTTTTGGACTTGAAACATTAAAACTGTTTCTGTCTACATAGCCAGTCTTGTTGAGTTTCTCCAGCATTTTCTGCATCTGTTCCCAATTTATCTTACTTGGGTTCAAAGAATTTCTACAGTTATAAATAGTTTAATACAATTTCACATTTAAGATATACATTTTTTGCTTTCCTTGAGTGCCAAGATGGAGGGAGATCTTTCTGCTACAATAGTATTTTATAAGTACTGTTTAAGTGTTCAAATTTGAATGCGACTACTTTTGGGTTATCAATTTTGTGGCAAGCGTACGTCCTCTTTTATTGAGCAGCTTGAAGGGACAATTTTTCTAAGAAAACAAAATGGAAGGATTTGGATAATTCATTGAATTACATTGACGCTTTAAATAATAAAAATGATTGGTTTCTCTGAAAACTTGTAAAAACCAATCTAAACCTGTAGGTTAAATAATTGTTAGTTGCACAGATAATTTATAGGAATCAATAGTCTTGACAGCTGATTGATCATTATGGAGCAGAACCCATGTGCTCTGCCATTTTAGAGATTTGCACAACAGTGTAATGCTGTGACTATAGCAGCTCCCCAAGTGGTATTTTGCACTAATAAGATGCAGCTGTTGGTCAAAAAAAGATGTTCTGCTTACCATGCAATTGAATAACATCATATAAGCAGTTATTACATTTCAAATGATCATCCAATCACTTATTAAAGGCTGTGAGATATCCCATCTCAACAATCTTCCCAGGCAGTGTATACCAGATTCCCACTACTCTCTGGGTGAAAGAATGTTTCCCCAAATCCCCTCTAAACCTCCTACTTTTCATCTTAAAATTATGCCCCTTCATTATTGATCTTTCAACTAAGGGGAACAGCTGCTTTCTTTCCATTCTCTTCACCTCAGTCAGGTCTCCCCTCAGCCTTCCCTGCTCTTAGGGAAACAATTCAAGCTTTTATAGCCTCTCAAATGCTCCATCCCAGGCAACATCCTGGTTACCTTCCTCTGCATCTACTCCAGGGCAATCATGTCCTTTCTTTATTTCAGTGATCAGAATTACACACAGTACGCAATGGCCTAATCAAAGTTTTGTACAGTTTCAACATATCCTCCCTGCACTTATAATCTATGCCACAATTGATAAATGTAAGTGTCCCATATGTCTTCTCAGCCACATTATTAAACTATTCCGTGGCCTTCAAGGATCTGTGGACAAACACCCCAAGATGTGCCTCTGAGCTTCCTGGCATCCAGCCATTCATTGAGTACTCCCTTGTGTTCCTATTTCTTCCTAAGTGCATCACCTCACACTTATCAGGGTTAAATTTCACCTGCCACTGATCTGCCCATCTTATCAACCCTTTTATATCCTTCTGCAAACTAAGACCTTTTTCCTCACTGTCAAACCATCTAGCCAATCTTCATGTCATCTGAAAACTTACTTATCACTGCCCCTACAGTACAAAATGGAGGTAGCAGTGATTCTGGTGTTACACCATTAGACACCAGCCTCCAATCACACAAACAGCCGTCTGGCACCACCCTCTATCGCTTACCACCAAGACAATGTTGGATTCATGTTGTCAATTTACCCTGGATCTCACTGATTTTACCTTTTTTATCAACCTTGTCGAAGGCTTTCTTGTAATTCATGTAAGCTACAATAGTATTACCCTCATCTACACACCTGATCATTTCCTCAAAAAATTCTATCAAATTTGTTAGCTATGATCTCCTTTTGACAAAACCATGCTGACTATCCCTGATCAAACCTTGCCTCTCCAAATGTAGATTAATTTCCTCCTTCAGAATTTTCTCTAATAGTTTTCCTGCCATTGATGTGAGACTCATTGGTCTTTAATTCCCTGTCTTATCTATTGTATAACAATCCACGTTGTAAAGATGGACTGGAGATGTGCAGATGGACTGGAGATGGGAGATTGTTTACAAGTAAAGCTGATTAGTTTGTGGACTAGGGATCAATTGTCACTAACAAAGGTCCTTCTTGTTGCCAACAACAAGGTGATTGGTTGTCAGTCAGCCAAAGAGCCTGGGTTGTGAAATAAACAGAAAAAAGCTAGCCAGGCCCAAAGAAGTCTACATCAGCCATACACCTCTCTCTCTCAGTTCTCTGCAATAAGCCATTTTAAACCTGAGTAAAACAAGCTATTTTCTCTTCAGTAGATGCAGCAAGTTGTGCCTCTTAAAGCCCCATAATTCAGAGACCTATTATAAGTAAATTAGCTGTCCTGTGCCACTTCCAAACCAGTGGATGCATTTGGAAAAAAAGGAAGGTTGACGAGAAACTATTGGATCAGAAAGAACAAACCAAAGATCTTTTGAGCAAAGACCACTGAACAGATTTTTCCATTTTCCCTCAGACCATGTGTTTCTTTATCTCCCATTTATGTATGCGCGTGTCCTTGTGTGTATACATAAATGGGAGTTTATAGTGGGTTTAGAGATTAAACTTATAGACTTTACCTAATTTAGTTTAATTGCTCACCTGTAGCTCGAATCTAATTACCTATAATAAATAGTGATTCTTGTTCAAGACGGAAACCGGGTCCATGTTTTCTATCAATCTGAATTATGGGAGTGGCACAGTAGCTCAGTGGTTAGTACTGCTGCCTCACAGCACCAGGGACCCAGGTTCGATTCCTCCCTCAGCGACTACCTGTATGGAGTTTGCACGTTCTCCCTGTGTCTGCGTGGGTTTCCTCCCACAATCCAAAGATGTGCAGGTTAGATGAATTGGCCGTGCTAAATTGCCCAGAGTGTCAGTGGTGAATATAGGGGTCTGGGTGGGTTACTCTTTGGAGGGTCGGTTTGGGCTGAAGGGCCTGTTTCCATACTGTAGGGAATCTAATCTTAAATCAGGTAGTCCAGGGATATGTGTACTTTTTTGAAAATCTTAAATATTATGACAATTCTGGGAATAGCAGGCTTTATTTTCCAGGAAGCTATCTCAGTGAGCCCTGACTGCATTCTTTGTCTCCTGTAGTAGAACCTGTTTTGATTGTTTGAACTTTAATATTCTTGCATCTGTCCTCATGAGTGCATGTTGAAAAACTTCGGAAACATATTTCTCTTTTCAATGATATTCCAAAAAGTATTAGATACCAAGACAGAAATACATGAAATGGAATATTAATAATTTTACTGACCAACTTCCAGAAACTTGCTCCAAAGATCACTAAATTTAAGACCAGTAAATTTCTGAGTTGGGTCCTTTACTGGTATATGTACTGACATGTTTGATTTCTGATGTGCACTACACCAAGGCATTCCACGGATTACCAAGACATCTTCATGGCAAGCTAACATTGTTCGATGGTACATTTCTTGGGACAGATTATCAGTGTCCATCAATGGTAAAAACTCACTCCATATCCTTCCACTCATCCCTCTTAAAGCCCCATCACCTCTTTCCTCCCCCTACAAGTACGCACAAAGAATCAAATAACCATCTTTGTCTCAATAATGGACTTCTTCAAGATCAACAGTGTATGTTGTGAACCTCTCTGACTCGAGTGTTCGATTACAATTCTGCCATGCCTCATTGATTAAGCCCAGGTTTTTATCCCTGGGTTAGGAGCACAGAGACAGGACATTTGATAGCTCTGTGTATCTGGCCCAGGAAAAAAAGTGACTCACAAGGTAAATGATTTGCTCAAGGATACTGGTGTTCCTTGGGCAGTGGCTAAGTGACCCCAAAATGTCAATGAAGACTGTTGATTATAATTTTTTTTTTATTCATTCATGGAATGAGGGCATCACTGGCTAGGTGACTGTAGGCAAATGTGGGCAATAGGCTTGCCCCTTTGCATCAGC
The DNA here is from genome assembly GCF_004010195.1 of Chiloscyllium plagiosum. Lineage (NCBI taxonomy): Eukaryota > Metazoa > Chordata > Chondrichthyes > Orectolobiformes > Hemiscylliidae > Chiloscyllium > Chiloscyllium plagiosum. The sequence goes on from NC_057719.1 coordinate 52,982,241, forward strand.
TTAATACTGTAGTTTATTAAAAAGCGAATTGAAGCATTCTTCCAGCCCTCCTCCAAATCAACCAACACTCCCCATGTAGCCCATATTCTCCCTGACATCCTGTGATCCTCGAGGCATCCTAAATGATCCATGTAACTCCATGCAATCCCATTTCCCCTGCACTTGCCTTCATGGTCCCTCATATTCCCTGTGCTAACAAATGGCATTGTATACATCTTCCTGGCCTTTTACTGTCCTGATGCCAAGTTGCACTTATTTCAATGCAAGGGGCCTAACAGAGAAGGCGGATGAAATCAGGGCATGGTTAGGAACATGGGACTGGGATATCATAACAAAATTATAGAAATGTGACTCAGGGATGGACAGGACTGGCAGCTTAATGTTCCAAGATACAAATGCTACAGGAAGGACAGAAAGGGAGGCAAGAGAGAAGGGGAAGTGACATTTTTGATAAGGGATAGCATTACTACTGTGCTGAGGGAGGATATTCCTGGAAATACATCCAGGGAAGATATTTGGGTGGAACTGAGAAATAAGAAAGGGATGATCACCTTATTGGGATTGTATTATGTACCCCCTAATAGTCAGAGGGAAATTGAAAACAAATTTGTAAGGAGATCTCAGTTATCTGTAAGAATAATAGGGTGGTTATGGTTGGGGACTTTCCAAACATAGACAGCCATAGTGTTAAAGGTTTAGATGAAGAGCAATTTGTTAAGTGTGTACACGAAAATTTCCTGATTCAGTATGTGGATGTACCTACTAGAGAAGGTGCAACACTTGACCTACTCTTGGGAAATAAGGTAGGGCAGGTGATTGAGGTGTCAGTGGGGGAGCACTTTGGGGGCCAGCGACCATAATTCTATTAGTTTTAAAACAATGATAGAAAAGGGTAGACCAAATCTAAAAGTTGAAGTTCTAAATTGGAGGAAGGCCAATTTTGACGATATTAGGCAAGAACTTTCGAAAGCTGATTGGGGGCAGATGTTCACAGGTAAAGGGACGGCTGGAAAATGGGAAGCCTTCAGAAATGAGATAACGAGAGTCCAGAGAAAATATATTCCTGTCAGGGTGAAAGGAAAGGCTGGTAGGTATTGGGAATGTTGGTTGATGAGAGAAATTGAGGGTTGGTTAAGAAAAAGAAAGAAGCATATGTCAGGTATAGACAGGATAGTCTAGTGAATCCTTGGAAGAATATAAAGGCAGTAGGAGTTAAGAGAGAAATCAGGTGGGCAAAAAGAGGACATGAGATAGTGTTGGCAAATAGAGTTAAGAATGATCCAAAGGGTTTTTAGAAGTACATTAAGGATGAAAGGGTAACTAGGGAGAGAATAGGGCCCCTCAAAGATCAGCAAGGTGGCCTTTGTGTGGAGCCCCAGGAGATGGGGCAGATACTAAATGAGTATCTTGCATCAGTATTTACTGTGGAAAACGACATGGATGATATAAAATGTAGGGAAATAGATGGTGACATCTTGAAAAATGTCCATGTTACAGAGGAGGAAGTGCTTCAAACGCATGACTGTAGATAAATCCCCAGGATCTGATCAGGTGTACCATAGAACTCTGTGGGAAGCTAGGGAAGTGATTGCTGGGCTTCTTACTGAAGTATTTGTATCATTGATATTCACAGGTGAGGTGCTGGAAGACTGGAGGTTGGCTAATGTGGTGCCACTATTTTAAAAAAGGTGGTAAGGACAAGCCAGGGAACTATAGACCAATGAGCCTGATGTCGGTGGTGGGCATGTTGTGGGAGGGAATCCTGAGGGACAAGATATACATGTATTTGGAAAGGCAAGAACTGATTAGGGATAGTCAACATGGCTTTATGCCTGGGAAATCATGTCTCACAAACTTGATTGAGTTTTTTGAAGAAGTAACAAAAAGGATTGATGAGGGCAGAGCGGTAGATGTGATCTATATGGACTTGAGTAAGGCGTTTGACAAGTTCCCCATGGGAGACTGATGAGCAAGGTTACATCTCACGGAATACAGGGAGAACTAGCCATTTGGATACAGAACTGGCTCAAAGGTAGAAGACAGGGGGTGGTGGTGTGGGATTGTTTTTCAGACTGAAGGTCTGTGACCAGTGGAGTGCCACAAGGATCAGAGCTGGGGGCACTAGTTATCATCTTTTATATTAATGATTTGGATGTGAACATAGGAGGTAAAGTTGGTAAGTTTGCTGATGACACCAAAATTGGAGGTGTCGTGGACAGTGAAGAAAGTTACCTCAGACTACAACAGGATCTTGATCAGATGGGCCAATGGGCTGAGAAGTGGCAGATGGAGTTTAATTTAGATAAATGTGAGGTGCTGCATTTTGGGAAAGCAAATCTTAGCAGGACTTATACACTTAATGGTAAGGCCCTAGGGAGTGTTGCTGAACAAAGAGACCTTGGAGTGCAGGTTCATAAGTCCTTGAAAGTGGAGTCACAGGTAGATAAGATAGTAAAGAAGGCATTTGGTATGCTTTCCTTTATTGGTCAGAGAACTGAGTACAGGAGTTGGGAGGTCATGTTGCGGCTGTACAGGACATTGGTTAGACCACTGTTGGAATATTGCGTGCAATTCTGGTCTCCTTCCTATCGGAAAGATGTTGTGAGGCTTGAAAGATTTACAAGGATGGTGCCAGGGTTGGAAGACTTGAGCTATAGGGAGAGGTTGAATAGGCTAGAGCTGTTTTCCCTGGAGCATCGGAGGCTGAAGGGTGACCTTATGGAGGTTTACAAAATTATGAGGGGCATGAATAGGATAACTAAACAAAGTATTTTTCCCTATGGTGATGGAGTCCAGAACTAGAGGGCATAGGTTTAGGGTGAGAGGGGAAAGATATAAAAGAGACCTAAGGGGCAACATTTTGACTCAGAGGGTAGTACGTGTATGGAAAGAGCTGCCAGAGGAAGTGGTGGAGGCTAGTACAATTGCAACATTTAAAAAAGCATTTGGATGGATATATGAATAGGAAGGGTTTGGAGAGATATGAGCCAGGTGGGACTAGATTGCGTTTGGATATCTGGTCGGCATGGATGAGTTGGAGTGAAGGTCTGTTTCCATGCTGTACAGCTCTATGACTCTATGGTTCCCAGCTCAAACCATTCAATACACCCAGTCTGTCAAGTCATTGCAAATTATCGTTTATGCCCCAACTCACCCACCATCCATCATGGACAGACCTTAAGACCCATGCACAGAGCCAAATAAAGTTCTATGTAAAAGTTCTAAGTTGTATACTGCACTCCGTTGAGAACAACAATCTCATAAAATATGTATTTACTACATTTCAATTCATTTATCTTGAAAAACCCTTTTAAAGATAAACATTGAATTCAAATGTAAGAAGCACTGGGATTGACATCCCAACATCAAAGAAACCCACTTGTGGCTGCCAATCAATTTGAAAAGAAGGACATCTCACTGTGAGAATGGATTGTTGTGAAATTTCTCATGCATCAGCTATGTAGATCCTCAGATTTGTGATAAACTCCATGTGTGTTTGAAAGTTTCATGATGTGGAGGACCTGGTGTTGGACTGGGGTGGACAAAGTTTGAAAGTCACATCACATCAGGTGAGAGTCCAACAGGGTTATTTGGAAGTACTAGCTTTCCGAAGTACTGCTCCTTCATCAGGTGGTTCCAAATAAACCTTTCGGATTATAACCTGTTTTTGAAATTTTCATGTCAGTTTGACAGTTCTTTGACAGTTTGCCAATGGGTTTACATTCTAGGGACATTTTCCATCTACTTTTAACAACTTCAAAGAATACCTGATGTGACAGAACCTCTTCCCCCATCTTCTCAAAGTGCACATGAAGCCCCTAATGGTAATTTACTTTGCACACAAATAAAGTGTCCTGGGACTACCTCAATATGGGTCACCAAACTCCCAAAGGGATACCTTAGCTAACTAGCAAAAATTATCTGAAACAGACCGACTCTGATCTGGTCAATTATGTGCGTTCAAGATTCCAGGTAGCACAAATACCAAAATCAGATCTGAGTAGGGATAGCTGATCATTGAATTGGCCAGTTGCTTCCACAGGCCATACACTACATTAAGGTTAGGTCATCCCTAAATCTGCCTCAGTAAAATCGTAAATGATACATTTGAGAGTGGGACATCCAATTTTCAGAGATTTACACTGCACTGGAATGGTCCTCACTGCATTGAAAATCTTATGTGATATATTCATATTTCTATTTTAGAATGTCTTCTAGGAGCCAGACCAGATCCAATGACCCATCACCTATATCAGTTTAGGAATTATCAATTGTTCAGTCGAAAAGTCACAGAAATGAGCTGGAGTAATGAGGCAGGCATAAAATTCCATAAATTTGAATGTTTTTAAAAAGAGAGAAATGTTTTAAAGCTGGTTATCTTGCCTTCATCAGGAAATAAAATGCAAGAATTTCAACTTTGAAACAATCATCACAATTACAGGAGAAAAGTAGTGCTGATTGTTTGCAAGTTGAATTTGACTGGATGAATTATTGCCTTGGAGAAGATAATGGGAAATTATCGGCTTCTCAAGCTCTTCAGTCATTAAAGAACATGCATAACTTGAATTGGAGGTGCCGATATTGGACTGATGTATACAAAGTTAAAATCAGACATCACCAGGTTATAGTCCAACAGGTTTATTTGGAATCACTAGCTTTCAGAATGCTGCTCCTTCATCAGGTGGTTGTGGCGTATAAGATCGCAAGACACAGAATTTATAGCAGAAGTTTACAGTGTGATATTACTGAAATTATATATTGAAAAAGACCTGGATTATTTAAGTATCTCATCTTTTACAATGACCATGTTGGTTTCAGTACTTTCATATGTAAATCCCAGAACTTTTTTAAAGTTACATTCTTAAATGAACTTTGAAAAGTGAACTTTCTCAAATTAACACTAGGTGCCATGTCGGCCCAGACAATGCATTGAAGGTGTGAGGTGCCCTGTGTGAGGCTGTCTGTGCCCCAATGTTCAGACTGATTCTAATATAATCTAAAAATAACTTGAAGGTATTTATTTTGTTTACAGAGAATGGGTCTGCGTGACTGCTTCTTTCCAGTAAGTATAAATGAAGCACCTTACGGAAAACAAAAGGGAAACAACTGCAGGCACTGGAAATCTGAGACAAAAAACTGCAATTGCTGGAGAAACTCAGCTCAACTTCTGAAGAAGTTTTGCTGGACCTGAAACATTGGCTTTCCTATTTCATCACAGATGCTGTCAGACTTGCTGGGATTCTCCAGCAATTTCTGCTTTTGTTTGAGGCACATTTTAAATTTCAATGGTTATCTTAAATTGCATGTTAGTACAGCTACTTGCATACTCAAACTTTCAGCAAGAGATGCTCAATTATAGTATCACATTGTAAAGGGAAAATATTGGGTTTGGCAAGAGTCAACCCCCATATCAGTTTATTTGGGATGATTAACAAAATTTTAAATGGAGTAAGCAATTAAATGAGAAAGAATTAGGGAACTAAGTGGGTAAGAAGAAGTTGATTCATTAAGTAAGATTCATTATACAATTTATTTTATTCTTACTCAAGAAAGGTTAAAAGAAACACCCAAGCAAGCTCAAAATGGTGTTGATATAGCAGACTGCCAGACTCAACTAATTTCCTATTCATGTCAGTACATTCCCCTCAATTCCATGGATTAGCTAACAGTCTCTTGTGGGGACTTTGAGAGAGTAGCACAGAAAATAGTGAGATTAGATTTAGATTAGCGATTTTAAGCAACCTTCTATATTTGATATGTGTAAAACAAATTATTTGGCTGATCCAGAACATTTTGGAATTCAGATAATGTACTATCTATGCACCTTAAAAGGAAAAGACATCAGATGTTTCTCAATGAGAGCATCTCACCATGCTCAGCTTGCTTGCTCCTAAATCAGGAAGCCCATCTATTAGATGGGGCTAATTGAGGATGAATTCCCTGCTGAGGTACAGGCAGTGTAGTTACTTGAAGGGCTGTAATGGATCCTTGTGTAACAAAGCTCTCCACTCAGTATTCCCAGTGCCACAGCCAGAGATATGAGTAGTCTGCCTCCATCTCCTCCAAGAAGTGGGTGTTTTCAGCATGGAGATGAGAGTAGATTGTAACATGGGCAACACCTGTATTATGGGGACTTCCATCTGGATGTGAATTGGGCAGATCAATTGAGTACTCAAGTTATGGTCACTAAGTTTCTGGGGTTTGTTCAAGTTTTTTTACAGCAATATGTTGAGGAGCCAACTCGAGGACAGACCATTTTAGATCTAGTATATTTAAAAAGGGCTGGTTTACAATCTTGTCATAAAAGAATCTTTAGGGATGTGTGATCACAATATGATAGAATTTTACATTGGTTTTGAAAATGAGCTAGCTCATTCTGAATCAAGTGTGTTCAGATTGAATAAAGCGGATTATGAAGGCTTGAGGCACAGATAGCTGGAGTAGATTTGGAAGGTGCTACAAAAGTCATGGACAATGGATGGTCTTTAAAGAACTGTTATATGACTTGCAGAAACTTTATAACCCTTCAAAGTGCAAACACTCAACAAACCAGAGTTCTTTTAGGAACACAGGAACAGGAGTAGGCCATTCAACCCCTCGGGCCTGCCCTGCCATTCAATAAAATCATGTCTGATCTGTGGTCTAACTCCAAATGCTTAATGAAAATTTGACTGTCTCAAATTTAAATTTAACAGCTAAATTAGCATTGACCATCATTTGAGGAAGAGAGTACCAAACCCCCACTACTTCTTGTACTTCAAAGCACATTCTAACATCCTTCATGAATGGACTGACCCTAATTTTTAGTCTCTACTCCTGAGTTCTAGAATCTCCAAACAGTGGCAATAGTTTATCTACACCCTGTCTTTCCCTGTTAATATATCCTGAAGACATCGATTGGATCACTCCTTAACCATCTAAATTTTAGAGAATAAAGGCCTAGTTTCTCCTCATAACTTGACCTCTGAAATTCAGGTACCATCCTGAAGCATTGAACTCCCTCCAGGGCCAAACCATCTTTCTTAAGCCCAGACCTGAGAGGTACCACATATTCTCCCTGTTGGGCCCTGCAGTGAGTCACAAAAAGAATGAGAGGCATGGTGACCTTTAAAGCCACAGGAATGGGATATCCATGTGTGAAGCTTGGCTGTTGGTCATTACTAGTTAGGGGATCAATGTGGGTGAGAATCGTCTTTGAGAGATGCAGTCTCCTCCTGGACTGTTGCCCTGGAATAGTAGCCTACCCTTGTGTGCCGAGTGATTGGGCATTCCCCAGTCCCTCTAAGACTCCATCGTGCTGTTTGAAATGAGCCCCTTGCCACTATGTTTCATAGCACACAACAGTTTTCAGATGATATGGAGCTTGGAAATAGATTTAAACATCGCTTTAGCTTCTCTCTTAATACTATTACTTCTTGATGATTGGGTGTGATTTCTGAACCCTCCTTTGCATCCTCCTTGCTATAGATCATGGGCATCAAAAAGAAACTTCATATATTAAAGGCATGGTGAACTTACCCACACCACTGAAGTCCTCATCTCACATCTCAGTTAACCTGGTGTAGTTTCCACCAGCTTCTAGATCTGTCCAGCTTAGATGGAAATACCATGAGGAATGAAAAGCAAATTTCTTCATGTCCTTCAAATGATGATTCCCATATCTCTGCATGGATTCATTGGATCACAACCACCATGTATTTTGTGCCAGGGAAAATGGCATCTATTGGGAAATGGTTCATAGCTATGATTGTCCTCTGATATCATTTTGCTCAGTGTTGGTTGGAGACAATTCACCCTGCTATTTTTCAGATTGTCTTTCAACGAAGGAGCATCTTCTACGCTGTGTAGATCTGCATGAGCAGTAAAGAATTCAGTCCATATTAAATAACCTAAATCATTAATATGTTATTTGAAATAAAGAATTTTTCACTCATTGACTTTTTGTGTCGTTACTGTATTCATAAAAACATAGGCATGTTCATAGTCTGACTTTGAGTTAGTCATTTAACAAAAAAAACTATGCCAGCCCCTTGCTTATAGGCAATGAATTTTATGCGATCAGTCATATCAAATGTTGATATTGGAAATTAGTTAAGTCTCTATGTACCACAAATTATAATAATCAGTTCAAATAGGTATTGCATGATGATATATATTGAATTAATCTCAATGATTTCATGTTCAGATAGTTAGCAATTTTAAGGAGATCATGTTCTCTAAGGAAATTCTTATCTACTTAATTTTCAACATGAATGTAATTATTTGCAGACTTACACATGCACACTTACTATTCCCATAAATATCAGAATCCTTAGATGATTAACACATGATAAACATCTATTAGTAAAAGACTTATGTGCATGATAGCTCTTAATTAACTCTGAAGGGGTAAAGCTGTACAAAGCTCTTAGGGAAATGCTGAAAATTTGAGATTAAATTCATTGCAAGGCAACAACTCTTAAAATTCTAACCATGTTCAACTCTGCTATGTAAGGCTGAAACAATTATAATGATACCAATGGGCATTCCATTACTGATAGTAATAGCACAGTGTGGGTGGAGTGAAAACTAAGTTACAATCTACACTCAACTACAACTCCTATAAGGAATTGTATGACTTTGAAGTCTAAATCTGAAGTCAGTTCTTGATTTTACATACTCAACTAGTCTGCCTTGAACCCAAACTCATAGTGTGACATCAAAACCATACAATGCAAAAGAGTGAAAAAAGAACTACAGATGTTGAAGATCTGAAACAAAAGAAAACAGAAAATACTGGAGAAAGTCAGCAGATCTTGCAGCAACTGTTAATGCTTCGAGCTCCATGTGTCTTTGTCAGACAGGTCAGACTAAAAGAACATGTGGATATATTTGCACAAACATTTGTAATGATTGGCATTGCAAGTTATAAATGGATGACAGTTTGCTATAATAACATGTCTGTTGCAGTTGGTAATACTTCATGACAACACAAGCACTGTTTCTTGTATATTGCTCCAAAATGAACAAGATTTTAAAAAAAGAGATCTTGATTGCCACTTTTTGATTTGGGATTGTGTCCTTTGGCTTTTTTTTAAACATGAAATTCCTAATCATTTCCAAGTGACTTGGATCTTGGTTGTGTTAAGGTTTTCTGTGAAAACAGTATTTATAGCTATGACAACAAGCTAGCTTGTTTCCTTGACTCTTCCTTTTTCCTGACTGCCTCTTAGAATCAAAGAGGTATATGGATGTACAGCATGGAAACAGACCCTTTGATCCAACTCATCCACGCCGACCAGACATCCTAAATTAATCTCGTCCCATTTTCCAGCATTTGGCCTATGTCCCTCTAAACCCTTTGTATTCATATACCCTTCCAGATGCCTTTGAAATGTTGCAGTTGTACCAGCCTCCACCACTTCTTCTGGCAGCTCATTCCATACATGCATCACCCTCTGCATGAAAATGTTGTCCCTTAGATCCTTTTAAATCTTTCCCCTGTCACTCTAAATCTATTCCCTCTAATTCTGGACTCCCCCACCCTGGGGAAAAGACCTTGTCTATTTACCCTATTCATGCCTCTCATGATTTTATGAAGTTCTATAAGGTCAACCCTCAGCCTCCGATGCTCCAGGGAAAATGACCCAAGCCTACTCAGACTCTCCCTATAGTTCAAACCTTTCAGCCCTGACAACTTGCATATAAGCCTTTTCTGAAGTCCTCCAAGTTTCACAACATCTCTCCAATAGCAGGGAGACCAGAATTGAATGCAGTATTCCAAAAGTGGCCTAACCAATGTTCTGTACAGGCGCAACATGACCTCCCAACTGCTATACTTCTGCCAACATTTTCCTCACAGTCTCATTAACACAAACATGAATCCCTTCCTTTATACCCTTTCAGTTCTGTAGCCAATTTTGAATTGCGTGTGATGATACAAAAGTCACTTGCAAGAAATCTTAAAGAAAATGACTGCCTGATTGTAAAATAGATGCCAGTTATTGATTAGATACACATATCGGAATGTGGGTAATTAATGCATCCTACAAACTTTAAAGGGCCCCAAGTTAGAGTTTATTGATTGGTTATCTGTCTTTTGTAAAGACTTTAAAATTTTCTTTTGAATAAGTGCAAACTGTACATCAATGTGATAAGTTGAAAAGCAGATTTGAAATATCAAATATGTCTCAGTTAATAAATTAAAATGAAAAAAAACTTAGGATGCTGTAAATCAGAAACAAAAACAGAAAATGCTGGAAAAGCTCTGTGCGTCCTGCAACAGCTGTGGAGAGAAATCAGAGTTAAAGTTTCGGGTTGCGTGATACTTCCTCAGAAAGTGCTAATTATTTCTTGGCATGCCCAATATAGTGGTTACTGAATTAACATGCAACTACTGAGATTTCTGAAATTTGTAAGGCCATTGGTAAAGTTTCAGATTAGTGCCATGATATACAAGTTTCCTTTAATCTGCTGCCCAAAACTCGATATGGAATATGTCACAATAAAACAAAGAAGTCCTATTTCTTATCTCATCATCTGCTGATTAATCAGATATTTCATATAACTATACCATGCATCTACAAAGAAATCCACATCCATTGGAAAAGTTCCCAATATGTGACTCAGGCAGGTAGATGTGGCACCGATATCATTACTGGGCATCATACCAGCCAGAACAGAAGAGCCATGAATCAATCATCCTTAGTAATTGGGAACCAAGCTGGGCATTTTAGATAAGAAAACTGACAGGTAAATGACTGCTTGATATTGCTCAGTATCTATTTCACAGAAAGTATGGAGTTATATCTTGGTTTATGATTCCTATGCTAAATCCCATAAAGTCTTTCAGAGAGAAAAATAAAGCCATGAGAACAGTCACACACTATTCCATGAATATGTTAAAAGAGAAGTTTAGTGTTAATAAAAAGTATAAAACATGTTGAGACATTTTCGACTTTATAGACATCAGATAAGTGTAATTGTTTGTGCCATCTTTCATGATAGATTCACTTATAACTACACAATCTTCATCAATCAACCTTTGGAACTTTGCTAAGAGTAAGTATGCAATTAACACATTGTGTTTCATGCTCCTTGGTTACCCAAAGCTGACTTGCTTGAAGCAGTTGATAACTTAAATGGCTAGCTGCCTTCACGAGCCACATGTGAACAAATTCCAAACTGATTCCACTCCCAGCTCTACAAAAATGGGTGTTGTTGTTGTTGTTGGACAGAGTGTAGTGATTGCAATGACATCAGCCAGGTGGATCTCATAGAATCTGAGTTCTCAGATTGGGACTGTTAAACTGGTCCAACCTAGCTGGCATATATAAACAAAAGAATCATGGGTTTGTTTACTCTTAGAGCTGAATCTGTGCTAGCTGGGTCATGCACTATGAACATGTAAATAAAGGGTGACTTGGTGATGGGATACTGGCCTTTATGGGGGTATTTCAGGAAGTGTCTTGAAATTTCTGGTCTATTTTCATTGTGATAGAGAAGCTGTCCATCATGGTGAAAATCCAGGCCTTAACATTCAACAAACTGGCCATTCTGTTTGCTTTGCACAGCTTTCAATTCCTCTCCTTAAGTCTAAGGGGTGCCGTCATGAAAACATGTACCTTTGTTTGAGCATTTAAAAATGGGCAATAAATGTTATATTGACAATATTTTTGCCTTCTCCTGTCCGAATGGATTTGTTCGACTCATTCATAAGTGGATAGAAATGATGATAATGGTTTATCCTGGATTATAAATGCCAGACATCATATATTCCATTGTTTCATTAGAATTAAACAAGGGTCTGGGTTGCTTCTGCCCAGTGTTAGATTGAGTTATGTAACCTGTGATGACCACAATCCATGAATTAACAAAACAATACTTGTACACTCATAATGTTGTGGGACTGGGGTTGAAGAATACTGCTGAGTGCAAAAGACAAGGTTTATTTTATAACCAGGCATTCTGATTTTGCTGGTCTTGACATTGATTTTAAATATCCCTCATCAGGCATTCGCCTTGATAAACTGTATAAATCTAAATTATAATTAAGTTGTTGGCTTTCTTGCATGCCGTTTGACCACAGGTAGAAAAAATGCCACCTGACTTCCTCAAATGATGATTACTTTTCTAGCTCCTTCAATAAACCTGATGATTCCAGCCAATTTCTTTTAATTAGAAGTTCCACGTACTGCCTTGTAATCTCAGTTACGAATTTCTACAAATGCATTCCCCAAATTGAATGTGATGTCAGTTAGAAATGAGCCATATAAAATCTCTGTTTTCCCAGCCAGTCAATAACTATTGATGATTTGAGGCTGTAACTCATTTCATAAATCTAAGTGGAATTAAATGAAGCACCATCAATCTGTTTGGAGCAACAGAGTGTTATCAGAAAAAGTGAAGTGTCAAATTTTAGCCGCGTTTCTTGTACAAGTTGTAATTCTACTGTTGGTGAAAGTTTAGTTGTGGTGGTGAAGCTCATTCTTCAGATCGCATTGACAGTATCCATTGACCTGTTGCTATCTCAATGGATTTGTTTAACTAGATCAGAACTGGATAGAAAAAGTGATGATAATAGTTTATTCTGGACAATAAATGTCAGACCTCATATACTCCAACATTTTGTGAGAATTAAACAAACATTTATGTTGCTTCTGAACAGTGTTAGATTGAGATGAAAGTTGTGTTGCCACTGCTTACAATCACAAATGTCGGCTCTCTCTTTTTCAAATTATTTAACATGATCCCTGAATCACACTGTTATTCACTTTAGTTTTGTTATTCTATTATCAGTTCAGCTCAACTTTTTGTCTTGCATATCTTATTGTTGAGAGCGCAGCTCAAAGCTCTTGAACAACTTTGGAAGCTCCTTATTCTTTTATTGAGTGGTTGATGCCATGCCATGAGTTGAACTCAAGACAGATTAGTCAAGGCGAAGGCAATGTCAAGAATTATTTTCGGGCTTAGACTTCAAAGTCTCAACATTTATGATACACCATCTTAAGCACTGCTGTACCTGATAATTATACATGTAACAAGCTCTGACTTCATAAAAACCAAAGAACTGCAGATGCTGGAAATCAGAAACAAAAAGTTCTGGGAAGGGTCACTGGACCCAGAACGTAAACTCTGATTTCTCTCCGCATTTGCTGCTGACAAGCTGAGTTTTTACAGCAGTTTCTGATTTTGTTTCTGACTTTATAGCTAGCTACATGAGGTAAGGACTAAACTATCTTCATTGTGTTTTGATATTTATGTGCTCCTCATATATATTCAAATGAATTACTGAGATTACTTCTTTTTACAGCATATATTGAACATATTTGTTCTTAAATCTCTTAGTCTTTGACTTGATTCATCATAAACAACAGGAAGATCCAGGAAAGTCTAACACCCAGTATAGAAGCACTTGAGGTAAATTTGATGATCTTGCTTTCTTTCTGCTGGCTTCCAGTAGGTCAGAGATTCAATCAATCAATCTGACTGAAAGAACTTGTGATGTAACTGTATAAGAATTATGAAGTAGCTATACTTCTGCTCCATTATTAGCATCAGTTGTCCTTGTTAGTTCCCTGGATATTAAATGAAATAGTTCATTCCTATGTAGTTATACAGTTGGTTCTGCTATAGCGCGTGTTTCCTCAACATGAATTGGCTATAACACAATTGAAGAATTTAGACCTTTATTTGTAGAATGGGAACTTACTTACCTGTATTGGCTATAAAGCAATTCCAGCTCCAGGTTTAATGACATGGCTAATGCGTGATTTATTTATAACTTGAAATTGCACGAGAACAGAACTATTGCATTATATCAGAACCGACTGTACATCAGTCCGTAGTATACCTTAGAGAAATGATCTGTTTTGCTACAATTAGTATATTGTTGGCAGAAGGCTGGACAATTTTACAGTCACCGAATCATAGAATCAGACAGTCTAGAAACAGGCCCTCTCTGGCTAACAAATATCAAACTACACGCATCTCATTTACCTGCAATTGGTCTATAACCCCCTATGCTCTGGCATTTTAAGAGCTCATTAACGTGAGGTTTTAGAACCACGCCTATGACAAGATATTTTGGTATTCGATTGCTTAGGATTTTGCATTGGCATTGTCAGATGCAATACATAGTTCAGATAAGTGTCATGTGTCTTCTGGTCAGACCAGTTATTGTGCTTTCAGCAGTCAACATGTACTGGAGAATGTTCTGCATTAAATGAAATTTTAATTGAGTAATACATCTTGAACAGTTTTCTCAACTCTTTATCCATTGCTATTTTACTTTTCATTTGAAAATTAGATCTTCCTTTGATTGAATGTGTTCAGTGACTGATTTATCAAAGAGAGATACAGCAATTATTTTACAAATGAGCTCTTGTGGAATCTTCACTTTAGAGATCCTGTGTACTATTAGGGTGAAATCAGCAAACAATAAAACAGGACGCATCAAATGGTGGTTTTTAAGCATAAGTCAGTGTATGATATCCATGTGTAGTCCATCATGATAAACAGCAGGTTGGGAACAATCATGAGGCACCTATTTTACACTCTTCATCAATGTTAGCTTTCAATGTTTCAAAGTTTGCGTAGTCTGCTGAATTGTGCTCCTGTGAAAAGTTGAAAGATAGAATTAAACATGACTCACTGATTCCATCCATTGTCTCACAGGGTGAATGTAAGTGTAGGTGATTTGATCCTGCTACAATCCTTGCTCATTGTCTGAAAGCACAGTATAGTCTACATTAAAGTACAGCACATTGGACACAGTCATTAACATCATGGTCCGAGCAATTGCAAGCCACATACTTGCATCCTGGGGCAACAGATACAATCTTTTTAACCTGAGTACTCCTTCGGTACCAGCACTAATCACCATTCTGGTGGTATGGAACAGCTGCCTGTTTTTGATTAGTTGGCAGCTTCCAGAGTTGGGTGTTTTTTTCATATAGGAGAAATTGGTGAAGGAAATAATACCTGCAAGTCTGGGAACCCAACTGGCCATAAGCAGTCTGCCGATTTGGATTTAATATATTTGGGATTCTCAGAATTGGCCAAAAAGGGTGTGCAACTGATATTCCAGTTGATAAACAGACTCACTGCTATGACCAGGATCACCACAAAACTTCTGTCCAAAGAGATTTTAGATTACTAAACAAATCAAAATAGTACTTCCTCAAAAGGATCCATTAACTCCATTGGACTTCAGTACACAGGATTAATGTGCCCTCACATTATTTATTTGTGCAGGTTTCTTCAGGATTTTGAGAATCTTGAATAAGGTAAATTGGACAAGGGAATGAGAGGACTTCAGATTCAAGTTAATACATGTTCTTTTTTTTTGGAAAAGTATTAAAAAAGAGACTATAATGAGGCATTTTGATGGAAAAGTTTCCACAACATATGGCAATATTATTTTTATGTGCAGACGAACATAAAGTGCAGCTCAAGGAGGGACTTGGAAAATTACCATGGTTAATTTGATTGTGTACGAATGCACATTCAAAAATCTATCCAGATAGAACTGTGCAGAAATGAATTAACAATTGTTATAGCCAGACATGACTGAAATGGCAGGTTTTAATTAGTGATGTATTTTTAGTGAGGTTTTTATTAACAGATGATAAAATCTTGTTCTGTAGTTGGTTGTGAGATTTTCTAATGTTCTAGATTTGAAAAGAAAGGAATATTTACTTGCTTTTGTTATACCTTTTTGTTCTTCTCAATAGAACCTCAGACTATTACAAACTTTCACTAATTAGTTTCAAATTCTAATACTCATTAATACTAAGCCGTATTGGACCATCTACTTACCCAGTAATTGCATTCAGAAGTATTGCGGATGTCTTTTCAATGGTGTAACAATTGATAATGACTGAGAACAATCTCTCTGGCCCCCAGAGAAACAATATGAGCGTGGAATCTCATTCTTTTAGAAGGAAATTAATGCTGGAGAGCTAACAAATAAAAAGTTTTTTAAAGTTAATTTTTCCAATTTGCTCTTTTGGTTCTCCTTAGACACAACTGTATTTTCAATCTTTACTTCTCAACTTGTATAAGATCTAAATGTAATTTATGTTTCCTAATATTAATTCCCTTTGTGCTTCAGCTAAACCAAGAAAATAGTGACTAACCTACTCCAAGAGATAGAATGGAACCTTAAGTAAGCCATAAGACCACAGGACTTATTGCCTGTTTGTTTTTTAAAGTTCTAATTCCAGTCACATAAGTTTATTCAGTATTGTGAAACTTGGCAGCAGTAAGGTAAACATTAGTGCATTAAAGAAATGAGTGTTTTTGCATTATAGCTACTGGATCAAGATTCTGCCTGAGGGAAGCTTCAATAGACAGACAACCATCCCATACCTCCCCCCACCCAACTCTTCCAGAGACCTGAAACCTCCAAACTCACATGTGACCCTAAATAACCCTCTTGACCATGCTCTATTCCAGAAAGCTAGTTGGTGAAGAATAGAACTGGAAGCAACATTAACACACCTTTTTATATTTATCAACAAAGTTCCATATTACAGATATATACCTCCTAACCCATCAGTTACAATTTCTTGCCTTATTTATGCAAAACAATTCAGACAAGATAGCAGTTACTGTGATAATCCCCACCTCCAAGCCCCCAAATTTCTTCTCCACTCGTAATGGTTCCACAATTCCTCTCACTACCAGACATCTGACATGCTTTGAATGATTATGGAGAACTTCAACAACATACATTTCAATTTAAAGCAAGAGTTAGAAATTTGAAACAGTTTTCAATTTAATAATCTTTTACAGTTGAACAATATATTTAGGATTGATTCATTAAAATTTAATAAGTTTAAACATAGGATTGAAATTCAAATTTAGGCTTCATTGTCATGTGTCCTCAAGTACAAAAACACAGGAATACAGTGAAAAGTCTTCAATGTCATCACACATGGCACCATCTTAGCTACTAGTACCTCAGTACAAAAACTTAAGAACAAAGTAGAAAGAAATAAGGAACAAAATTAAAAGTTAAGCATGACAGTCCTTCTTAGTATTAAGTCGAAAAATAAAGAAATAAAGCTAAAAGTTCAAACAATATAGTCTTTCTTAAGTGTTCAGCGTGGTGGTATTTCCTACAAGGGCTCAAATTCCACTTTGGCACACTTTCCCCTCGATTGCTTGATCTTCTCTGCTCTTGTCATTGCTGCAGATGACAGCAGAACTTCCATCGCTACTTTGGGCTCGCTCCTGAGATCTCAGAAGGCCAAAGTCACAATCCAGGTCTTCAGCCGCTGCCACACATTGAACTGCCAAGGCCCTAATCTAAGTCCCATCCGCGCAGGGTCTCAGGAACTCACTGCCCCCAGTCACTGCCTAACACAGGACATCCAGCCTACTGCCAAATTCAACAAGCCTTATACTGTCACTGCTGCTGCCTGTCTCCAGAAGGTAGGTTAGGTGAAATAAAACCAAAAAATATCTAAAATTTAGTTCTTGGTAATTACTACAGGGAAATATTGCATATCTCAATTTTCATATTATAACATGATTTAAGTTGTTAGAGAGACGCAATTATTCTCCTAGCAATTTTTTTTGACAATGTAATGACATTTGCACATAGAGTCATAGAGTCATAGAGATGTGCAGCATGGAACAGACCCTTCGGTCCAACCCGTCCATGCCGACCAGATATCCCACCTGCCAGCACCCGGTCCATATCCCTCCAAACCCTTTCTATTCATATACCCATCCAAATGCCTCTTAAATGTTGCAATTGTACCAGACTCCACCACATCCTCTGGCAGCTCATTCCATACACATACCACCCTCTGCGTGAAAATGTTGCCCCTTAGGTCTCTTTTATATCTTTCCCCTCTCACCCTGAAGTCATGCCCTCTAGTTCTGGACACCCCAACCCCAGGGAAAAGACTTTGCCTATTTATCCTATCCATGCCCCTCATAATTTTGTAAACCTCTATAAGGTCACCCCTCAGCCTCCGACGCTCCAGGGAAAACAGCCCCAGCATGTTCAGCCTCTCACTGTAGTTCAGATCCTCCAACCCTGGCAACATCCTTGTAAATTGTTTCTGAACCCTTTCCAGTTTCACAATATCTTTCCAATAGGAAGGAGACCAGAATTGCATGCAATATTCCAACAGTGGCCTAACCAATGTCCTGTACAGCCGCAACATGACCTCCCAATTCCTGAAGAAGGGCTTGTGCCCGAAACGTCAATTCTCCTGTTCCTTAGATGCTGCCTGACCTGCTGCGCTTTTCCAGCAAAACATTTTCAGCTCCCAATTTCTGTACTCAATACTCTGACCAATAAAGGAAAGCATACCAAACACCCCTTCTTTACTATCCTATCTACCTGCAACTCCACTTTCAAGGAGCTATGAACCTGCACGCCAAGGTCTCTTTGTTCAGCTACACTCCGTAGGACCTTACCATTAAGTGTATAAGTCCTGCTAAGATTTGCTTTCCCAAAATGCAGCACCTTGCATTTATCTGAATTAAACTCCATCTGCCACTCCTCAGCCCATTGGCCCATCTGGTCAAGATCCTGTTGTAATCTGAGGTAATCCTCTTCGCTGTCCACTACACCTCCAATTTTGGCATCATCTGCAAACTTACTAACTGTACCTCTTATGCTCGCATCCAAATCATTTATGTAAATGACAAAAAGTAGAGGGCCCAGCACCGATCCTCGTGGAACTCCATTGGTCACAGGCCTCCAGTCTGAAAAACAACCCTCCACCAGCACCCTGTGACTTCTACTTTTGAGCCAGTTCTGTATTCAAATGGCTAGTTCTCCCTGTATTCCATGGGATCTAACCTTGCTAATCAGTCTCCCATGGGGAACCTTGTCGAACGCCTTACTGAAGTCCATATAGATCACATTTACTGCTCTGCCCTCATCAATCTTCTTTGTTACTTCTTCAAAAACCTCAATCAAGTTTGTGAGACATGATTTCCCACGCACAAAGCCATGTTGACTATCCTGAAGCAGCCCTTGCCTTTCCAAATACATATACATCCTGTCCCTCAGGATTCTCTCCAACACCTTCCCCACCACTGAGGTCAAGCTCACTGGCCTATAGTTCCCTGGCTTGTCTTTACCACCCTTCTTAAACAGTGGCACCACGTTTGCCAACCTCCAGTCTTCCGGCACCTCACCTGTGACTGTCGATGATACAAATATCTCAGCAAGAGGCCCAGCAATCACTTCTCTAGCTTCTCACAGAGTTCTCTGGTACACCTGATCAGGTCCTGGGGATTTATCCACCTTTAACCATTTCAAGACATCCAGCACTACCTCCTCTGTAATCTGGACATTTTGCAAGATGTCACCATCTATTTCCCTACAGTCTATATCTTCCATATCCTTTTCCACAGTAAATACTGATGCAAAATATTCATTTAGTATCTCTCCCATTTTCTGTGGCTCCACACAAAGGCTGCCTTGCTGATCTTTGAGGGGCCCTATTCTCTCCCTAGTTACCTTTTTGTCCTTAATATATTTGTAAAACCCCTTTGGATTCTCCTTAATTCTATTTGCTAAAGCTGTCTCATGTACCCATTTTGCCCTCTTAATTTCCTCTTAAGTATACTCCTACTTTCTTTAAACTCATCTAAGGATTCACTTGATCTATCCTGTCTGTACCTGACATATGTTTCCTTCTTCTTCTTAACTGAACGCTCAATTTCTTTAGTCATCCAGCATTCCCTATAGTTACCAGCCTTCCATTTCACCCTGACAGGAATATACCTTCTCTGGATTCTTGTCATCTCATTTCTGAAGGCTTCCCATTTTCCAGTCGTCCCTTTACCTGCGAACATCTGCCTCCAATCAGCTTTTGGAAGTTTTTGCCTAATACCATCAAAATTGGCCTTTCTCCAATTTAGAACTTCAACTTTTAGATTTGGTCTATCCTTTTCCATCATTATTTTAAAATGAATAGAATTATGGTCACTCGCCCCAAAGTACTCTCCCAGTGACACCTCAGTCACCTGCCCTGCCTTATTTCCCGAGAGTAGGTCAAGTTTTGTACCTTCTCTAGTAGGTACATCCACATACTGAATCAGAAAATTGTCTTGTACACACTTAAGAAATTCCTCTCCACCTAAATCTTTAACACTATGGCAGTCCCAGTTGATGTTTGGAAAGTTAAAGTCCCCTACCATAACCACCCTATTATTCTTACAGATATGTTTTGATATGGGCATAATCAGTAAGATTACTGCAGATGTATTCCTTAGGGTTAGTTTATTGATGTGGTCCAGATTAAAGTTTTTTATTCTTTATTCCCATTAATGTTATAAAGTGTTGTGAATATTTTTAGACTGGAATAACAAGAATGATGAGTTGAATCTTCTCATTATTTTAGCAAATTGTTTCTTCGGTGAGATTCATGGTGGGGTGCGGGTCTACCATGGTACATACACCTAGCCATACAGCTCATGAACTATGTAATCATGGCAGAAGAGGTGGAAGTACATGTCGTTGCTGGGACTTTAGATTAGATTGGATTTCCTACAGTATGGGAACAGGCCCTTCGGCCCAACAAGTCCATACCAACCCTCCGAAAAGTAACTGGCACAGATCCATTCTCCTACCCTATATTTACCCCTGACTCATGCACCTAACACTATGGGCAATTTAACATGTCTAATTCACCTGACCTGCACATCTTTGGATTGTGGGAGGAAACCGAAGCACCCAGAGGAAACCCATGCAGATACAGGGAGAATGTGCAAACTCCACACAGACAGTTGCCCGAGGCAGGTACCTGGTGCTGTGAGGCATTAGTGCTAACCACTGAGCCACCGTGCCACACCCTTTTACAATGTTCACACCACTGGTGCTATTTTTAAAAGCCCAGAAGCACAGTAAGAACTGCCCATTGCAATGTGGTCAGGCATCTTTATTCCCAAAGGATATAGAATCATGGAATCCCTACAGTGTGGAAGCAAGCTATTCAGCACATCAAGTCCACACTGACCCTCAAAAGAGCATTCCACCCAGACCCGCCCCTTAACCCTACATTTTTCATGGCTAACCCATCCCTGGACACTACAGGCTATTTAGCATGGCCATGCTACCTAACCTGCACATCTTTGGACTGTGGGAGGAAGTAAGAGTACCCAGAGGAAATCCTTGCAGATGTGGGGAGAATGTGCAAACTCCACACAGTCAGTCGCCTGAGGGTGGAATTGAACCTGGGCTCCTGGTGCTGTGAGGCAGTATTGCTAACCACAGAATAACATAGCCCAGACAGGAAATTTGGCCTCCTCACTTTGCCTACAGGGATCTGGATGGGGTAGTTAATTTTTACCTGCTGTCCAGTAAAGGAACCCATGCCACCAAACACAACCAGCCTGGACAAAGGTGCTGGCCTGGATTAAAGAAGTAATCTGCCATAAAATAAATGTCTAGCAGTGAAGGAAGAAGGTAAATAAATGACCTCCATGTGCTGCACAAGTATGAGTGCCACCATTTCTCTCTGCTCCCTCATATTCACAGGGCCACCATGTAGCCAAACTCTGCCACTGCTTACAACTCTCACCAAGGCTCATGGACTGCAAGTTTTATTATTGCATGTAGCATACCCAATCAACAGCTCTCAATGATCACATTCTCCCAAACTGCCAATGCTTTCTGCCCTCTGCCCTCTCTTGCATCAGCATCACCATTAACTGCTCTTCCATCCACTTCCATCATGCTCAATTCCTCTTCTGCTGTCTCATTGTGTGAATAAATGTCACATAACTGGAAAAAGACAACCAGTGATGGACATCAGAGTCCTCATGCATATGAAGAAAATGTTCTGGATTTGGCCAGGAGAGATTGCGGATTCTTGTGTGAATGGATGGACAATGAACCAAGTGAACTTCTTTGTGCTATACTGCACTGCTCTCCCATTAATACCAGTGCTAACTCATTCCTATCATAAACAAACATTTAGCTCTTTTACACAACTAATTTCTTCCCTTTTATTCAACCGTAAGTGGTACCCAGCAAACAGCCATGCAGCTCACCTGAACCTCTGAGGAGGAAGCCTTTCAACCCTCAGAGGGTACACTGGCTCGACTTTCATCTGCACTGTTGAGCAGTTCACAGACTTTCACATCAGTGGGTATTCCATCTGGATTAAACTTGGAAACACGATCTGGTGAATACATCCACAGGGTGGCATGGTGGCTCAGTGGTTAGCACTGCTGCCTCAGCACCAGGACCCAGGTTCGATTCTGATCTCAGGCAACAGTCTGTGTGGAGTTTGCACATTCTCCCCATGTCTGCGTGGGTTTCCTCTGGGTGCTCCGGTTTCCTCCCATAATCCAAAAATGTGCAGATTAGGTGAATTGACCATGCTAAATTTCCCATAGTGTTAGGTGAAGGAGTGAAGGGGTAAATGTAGGGGAATGGGTCTGGGTGGGTTACTCTTCGAAGGGTCGGTGTGGACTTGTTGGGCTGAAGGGCCTGTTTCCACACTGTAAATCATCAAATCTAATCTAATCTCCACAGCTGGTTGAAGAAGAAATGACCCAGATCTCAGATGCCCAACACTGTTTGAGACTGGGCACTTGCTCAGCCCCAGGCAGAAGATGGTCTTGGCAATTAATGACTTCACGAAAGGCTCAAGAACATCAGGCAAGCTTGCCAGAGGCAGTTAGTAAAGTGATCATAGCATGCTAACTCCATCATACCACTGTGATACTGTGGGTTTCTTAATGCTACTGCCATGGAGAGTCAGGTCAAACATACTCAGTGTGTGTTAGACATACACAAAGAATTGGACTCCGTCCCTCTTGCCATCGCTGCTTAGCAGGCACTAATAAGGAGGAGGGAGCCACATTCCCAGGGACTCCCAGAGTTTCCTCTCAGGAAGTTTCAGATGTGCCTGGCATCTCCATTTCTCTCACACAATGACATCGTCTCCAGAAGTCCAGACTGAGCAGAGTCAGCTTGCCCAAATGTCCCCAGCGATGAAAAGTCCAATCTTCCAGACCAACAGCACGAACTGCCGAGTAGGCTCCCTCTACCCAGCTACAGAGAACAGGACTGCACTTAGACACAGTTAAGAGGGAAAACCCAGAAAAACAAAACCTATTCAAGCACATAGATAGCACTGTTGATACTTCATTGTAAACAATTTTGTCAATATATGATCACTCACACTTTTAAAATGTCTGCTTGGAATGAGTTGTTGAGATAAAAATTCAGAGTTGATGTAATTTTGACATACACCAATCTGGGATTCCTTCTCAGTACAAATCCTGCTCCAAAAGATGATGCAGTTCAGTGATGATGGCTTGAGGCGTGTTTAGTCTTCCCTTGCACTGATTCTCTGAAAGTGAGAGAAAATGACTAAGAGACCAATAGTTCTGATTTTGTTTACCCTTCTCCATATCCTTGGGGGATCTTCATTTGCTGCTTCTCACTCTGTAGGCTGCTGTGCTTGTTGGGTTTGCTGACAATATTGAAATCGCTATCTTCTTTGATACTGTTGGCTGATTTGTATCAAGGCGGAATGAATTCCCCAACTGTGATTTTTGTCTCTGATACATGAGCCGATAATCTGGAAGACATGTTGGAATTGAGCAGCAGATCAGCAATGGTACTCTTGATCCCTTGAACCATTATGAAGTGACATGTTAATTGCTGACAAGGTGTACAGTAAGGACTTCACAAAGAAACCAATGTCATACTTTGACACCGAGATCTGAGCTCGGGAACATTACCCAGATGTTCAAATTGAGATTGTAACACCAGGGGACTGAATGACCATATCCACCATGGTAGCACACACTGTCAAAAAAGATCCATCCTTGAACATCACAGACCATATCCTTGCATGCATATATGTTGGTGTGCCAAGGTGAGAGTACTGCAGCACTGTCCTCTGGTATCATGCTTGAAAAGTAATACTGGAAGTGGCAGAATCCCTCATGTAGAGACTAAATTGATTGTGATTTGTGTGAAAACTCTCGCCTCTCAACTTTCCCCTCATTATACTGCATATGATCCCACCCTTTTCTCTTGAATTGCCCCTTTCACTCTAACTTTGTCAACAGCAACCCAGTCGAATGGACCCGAATGCCAAGACTTCACAGACTGACCCCAACTGCATGACTGTTAATGTCCAAAATCCCAAGACCGGCTGTGAGCCCCCTCCCTCCACCCCCTCCACCCTCCATATCCCCTCCCAAACCCCCACCCTTCACCCTCCATACCGCTACCCCCTCCCACCTTCCACACCTCCAAACCACCCCCCACCCCATTCCACTTCACATAAGACCATAAGACATAGGAGTGGAAGTAAGGCCATTCAGCCCATCGAGTCCACTCCGCCATTCAATCATGGCTGATGG
The DNA here is from genome assembly GCF_004010195.1 of Chiloscyllium plagiosum. Lineage (NCBI taxonomy): Eukaryota > Metazoa > Chordata > Chondrichthyes > Orectolobiformes > Hemiscylliidae > Chiloscyllium > Chiloscyllium plagiosum. The sequence continues at coordinate 53,006,583 of NC_057719.1, forward strand.
GCATTTCAACTCCACTTACCTGCATTCTCCCCATAGTCCTTAATTCCTTGTGACATATCTTCAGCCGTTCCTCATATGTTAGACCTGTCATTTCAGGGATCATCCGTGTGAATCTCCGCTGGACACGTTCCAGTGCCAGTATGTCCTTCCTGAGGTGTGGGGCCCAAAACTGGACACAGTACTCCAAATGGGGCCTAACCAGAACTTTCTCAAGTCTCAGTAGCACAACAACAGTGCTTTTATATTCCAACCCTCTTGAGATAAATGACAACATTGCATTCACTTTCTTAATCACGGACTCAACCTGCATGTTTACCTTTAGAGAATCCTCAACTAGCACTCCCAGATCCCTTTGTACATCCCCCAGTCCCCCTCCACACCCCATCCCCCAGCCCCCCTCCGCTCTCCCACCCTCCTCCAACGACACTCCATTAACATGCAAGACGGCTTCAGCTGAGAACAGCCCAGCATTTGGATTGATGTGCCTATGACCTTCAGATTCATTGCAGATGACCTGGAGTATTGACCATAGCCAATCCTCAGACTAGCTAATAATGAGAGACATAATAGAAATTGTACCATGTGCAGTTTTGATCTTCTTTTAGGAAGAATGTGAAGGCATTAGACATAGTTCAGAGGAGTTTTGCTGGATTGTTAACAGGAAGGAGTAGGTTGCCCTCTGAGAGTAGGTTGAACAGGATAGGCTTGTCTCCATTGGAGTTTAAAAAAATGATAGGTGAGCTGCTTGAACTTTATAAAGTCCTGAAGTGGATGTGGAAATGCTGTTTACTTTTGTGGATGAATCCATAATTGCTAGATACTGTTTTAAAAGGAGAGCTCACTCTTTTCAGACAGTATAAGGAAAAAAGTATTTTCTCAGAGAGTTAATGTGACTTTGAAACAGTCTGTCTGAGAAGAGAAATTATGGGGGAAAATTCTGAAGGAGTGAATGAATTCACTTTGAGAGACAAGGTTTGATCAGGGATAGTCAGCATGGCTTCATCAAAGAGAGGTCATGCATTTCAATTTTAATTGAAATTTTGAGATGATCAGGTGTATAGTTGTTGTAGTGTTGTTGATGTAGTTTATATGAATTTCAGCAAAGTCTTTGAAAAGTACCAGGGCAGACTGATAAGGAACATAAAAGCACATGGGATCCAAGGCAAACTGGCAAGTTGGATCCCAAATTGGCTTGGTAGAAGGCTGCTTGTGTGACTGGAGACTGGTGTATAGTAATGTAACACTGTGATCAGTGCAGGGTCCTTTATTATTCATGATACATATAAACAATATAGGTGAGAGTGTGGGAGGGATGATAGTAAGTTTGCAGATGACAAAAAGATTGATTGGGTGGTTGACAGTGGGGAAGACAATCTTAGAATACTGGAGATATAGAAGGGTTAATCAGATGGGTAGATCAGAGGTGGATGGAATTTAACCTTGAAAAGTATGAGGTGATATACTCTGGAAGAAGTCACAAGACAAAGGAGTACTCAATAAATAGAAAGATACTAAGCAGCTCAGAGGAGCAGGGTAATTTTGGGGTGCTTGTTCACAGATTTCTGAAGGTGGTAGGATGGGTGAATAGGGTATTTAAGGTGACATATGGGGTACTTCCCTTTATCAGTTGTTGCAAACATTAAAGTTGCATGGAAGTCAAGTTGGAGCTGTGCTAAACATTGGTTATATTACAGCTGAGAGCATTGTATGCAGCTCTGGTCACTTCACTGGAGTGAGTGCAAAGCTTAGGTCCTTTTCTTCATTGAAAAAAAAGGTTGAGAGGGGACCTGTTAGAGATGTACAATATTACGAGGGGAATGGACAGTTTGGATAAGAAGTAGCTGATTCCTTTGGTTAATTAAATGGCATAATTTTAAAATTAAGGGCAGGAGGTTTTCAGGGAATTTGAGGAAACATTCTTTCACACAGATGTTGGTGAGAATCTGGAAGACACTGCCTGAAAGCTATAGAGACAGAAAACCTCACAACCTTTAAAAGGGCAATTGAAATGTTATATCATTCAAAACTATGAGCCGGGTGCTGGGGGGAGAGAGATTATGCAGTTAGGGCAGCACAGATGCAATCGATTGAAGGCCTCTATGTATTGAATGACTCTGACTCTACAGTAGAGGTGGGGTCATTAATATTGTTAAGGTAGAGAGCAACAAGCTCTTGTTAAGCAATGAAATCAATGACTACTGCAGCTCAATGGGAATTTGAGATTCAAAACACATTAATCAGGACCTTATCGAATGGTGGAGAAGGCTTTAGAGGGCAAATAGTCTAATTCTGTTCCTATTTCATTTGTTTTTTGTTGTTATTATTAATGAGATTCAGAATTCACCATTTAAACATTTAGAGGGAAAACAGTGATTCCTTCGATGCCGAAAAGCTGCATTTTGCCATTTTGTTTCTCTCTATTTTCCCAACTTTCTTACGAATGCCTGCATTGCTCAAGGCAATGGAAAATTCCACCCAATGTTTCATAATGAGAGGGAGATGGAATCAAGCCCATATTCTCTGTCAAAGGAAGAAAAGGAAAGAGATAAAATAGGCAAGAGTGGGAAGCAGGTGAAAGGGTTTTGCTAATTTTAATAATGTTGAAAGATTGTGCTGAATTTTCCCAGCCCTGGTATGACTAAATGGGTGAGACTACTACGAGAAAACTGGGTTGGGTCAGATTCCCCATCTATTATTATCTTTAAAGGTCTTTCTGGAGCTGATTGAGGATGAGGCTTGTCATGGAGGCAGGCACATAGGGCAGCTAGGCACCACCTGGGGGCCACCTTGCCTCAGTGGCAATATTTTCACACTATGAGTCTGGACTCCTGTTGTGGCCAACGGCTGACAGTTCAATAATAGTGAGCTCTCAGCAGGAGGACAACAGGTTAACAAAGTCAAAAGCTCCATGTTTCAATGACAGAGCCATGGGAGGAAAGGCTGCAACTACATCCAACCACAAGTCTATGGAAGGAGTTCCCTGCTAATCTGATGGCCCCATCGATTCAAGGGACTGATTCCTGAAAGTTGCAGCAATGACACAACAGGTATATACTGCCCACTTACATGTGTCTGATATTAAAATCCCGATGGACACCAGAAATTGCACAGAGAGAATCTAGAAGGAAACTATTTCCTTATAGTTTTAAACTATAAGGTTTTAACTACTCCAGCACTCTCCTGTCCCCTAATTTTATTTTTCGCCTCTTTCCTTCTTCAATGTTTCTAAATTCTTCATTCAATTAGTTTTTAATCATTATGTATTTTCTATTCAAGGTTCTAATAGAACAACTTGTGTAGAACAGAGGATTGTGCTGTGCATGTTGTGTTCACATTCTCTTGATCCATGGCGAGTCAAAACAAATGCCATTCTTTAATCCTTTGAGTCTTCAACCCCATGGTATCCCTCCTCTAACCAAGAGTGGATTTAAAAGTTGCAATGCTGTCAGATGGCCCAAGGCCATCTCACAAGCTTGCTTACAATAAAACAATCTGGACTGACCTCAATCTTTCCTGCCAACCTTATTGGGATTGGATCATATTTATTCTCTCTGTTTATGCTTCCTGTTAAAAGTCACTGGCTATAATGTCCATTGTTTTTTTTTTAAAATGATAGTTAGAAATGGTGAATGAGTTAAGTGCTTGAAATTGTTACTGATATGATTTTACATAAACAAATGTGCTACCGAGGAAAAACTATCTTTATCTGTACACATTTATTGGCAGAGACAATGGAAACAGCCTTTCAAAAACAAAATTGAACTTTTAATTGTCTCTTTTGTGTATAGAAGAAACTGATGTAAAGCTCCACAGAGTGGATTTGATTGATAGGTCAACTAAACTAAATTGTAGATAATAAAAGTCAGCTTACATGCAGTGTACTTTCAGTGTTACTGGAATTCTAGTACAATCAATTATTTCAAGGAATGTGACTTTGCAAGATTTGTTGTCCTGGGAAATTTGATTCTGCATACTCCTGAAGTTTGGAGGATTGTTATTATTTGAATTAAAGTCCCCAAAGGGCTGAGCTTCCTATATATGCGAAACTCTTTCTCTAATTTACAGACTCCCTTACTGACAGAGGTCCTTGTGCAGAACAGCATTTAATCAACTCTTAAGCGTAGGTGAAAGACATGCTGCCACGGAAAGTTACGTGAGTGGAGTTTTAAAAACAAACATCTAATCCACTGGCATTCTTTTCATTATTGTGCGAATAGGAATAAATTACTAGGCTGAAGTATTGTTTATTTATCAGCCTTCAAGGGCCATTATGAGCATTTTTGGAGAGAAATTAAATGTACATCATTTATATTGCAATAACATGGAATGGAAAGAAATTGGAAGAAAAAAACCTTCTATGTGAACATTCCCTTACTGTTAGTTTTGGTGGCTTGAATAAAATAGATATTACATGTAAATATTTACATTAAAGAATATTCATTTGTTGTCAGGAGCATGATCACTGAAAACTATCTGTTCCTTAAGTATTTCCTACCCCTTTATGTACAAGTAACATGAAAATGAAGATTAATTGTGTTATTGTGTTAAATGTTTTGCAAGCAAATTAATATGATCTATCTGTTTTCAATGGCAATGATGATCTTTAATTTAGATATTCTTGTTTAATATATAAATATAGATGAAATAGAAAAGAAGGATTTCTGAAATAATCACTATAATACTGATTACCCATGATTAATAGATCACACATTTGTTTTTGAACAATTAACTGCAGAATTCTTGGCAGCAAGTGATTAACAGTTGGGTAAGCAGAATTCAAATGGAACTTTCCCTTCTTACCATGGGATTAGACTGTTTAATATAGGAGAAAAATATCAACTCTATAGAATTCCAGTAATATCTAATCTTTTCATTGTTTTTTTTTCCAATCACTTAGTGCAAAAGTGAAAAGTATGCTCTTTCCTAACATTGTCACTTCATACTTTCACAGAACAAACAATTAGGACATAGATTTTCTGACAATGAGTCAAAAAGACAACTGGCTATATAATTCAAAGGTCTTCGGTCAAACAGACAGTCTGGACTTTATTTTTAACCTATTTTTCTAATAAACATATTTGAAGATGTTGTTACACACCTCTGGAGTAGGTGAGACTTAAACCTGGGCCTCCAAGTCCTGGAGTAAGGTCATTACCACCACACCATAAAAGCCCTTTTGATTGGTGCCTTGTGCATTCATCACAATATGGTATATCTGCAGTTTAAACAATGAAGACAAAACATTTGTAATGGCTAATATATTTATCTTGTGATTGCAGTGCTAGAATAGCCCATGATAAATCTGTGATCTGGGCTGAGTAGATGTGGTATTGTAGAATATCCAACATTGATTTGATGTACTCTCACAGTTTTTAGATCGTAACCTCCTGCCTCCAACACCTCACACCCTACACACAATGGCTGGGTTTGGGGAGGGGGAGCAGCGGCGGGTGGGTCGGCGAGCAATGGTAAAGAGGCATTACCCCAGGACTGTTAATCCATAGACCCAGAGATGTTTTTGGGACAATGATAACATTTCAAATCAATAAAAATCTGGAATTAAGCATCTAATAATGTCCATGAAACCATTGCCAACTATCAGAAAAATTCCACCTGGGTATGTCCTTGAGGGAAGGCAACTACCATCTGGTCTTGCTAACAATGTGAGTCCAGACCCACAACAATGTGGCTGACGCTTAACTACCCTCTTTGTAATTAGGGTTGGGCAATAAATGCTGGCCTAGTTAGTGATGTCCCTTATCCTTTGAAAGAATTACAAAAAAAACAATCAGCACTTTTGGTATGGCTATAACTAACAAATAAAATAGTTAAGAAGGAAGACAATAGGTGGAACTTTGTCAGTGGTGTGTTGTTCCCAGTTTCAGAGCTAAAAATATGCATGCTCTATTAAGGAACAGTTCAAGCTACATTGTCTCCATGAATTTTACTGATATCACACCCAGTCTAGGGGTGAGACAGACTGTAACTGTCACAATGTAAGCAGATGTATCTGCATCAGTTTCCGAAGGTCCTACTAATTTAGCCCACAAATGTAATTGCATTTATTGCCCTCTTGTGACACCAATGTCACTTCTGTCCACATTCTACGGTGGCACATCCATTACCTCAAATCGCGATATCAGCCAAAAAACAAAGAAAAGACAAGGAAATATTGGTGCCAAAAAGCCTACTGCTTTCCCCTCGTCCACCTCCTTAGTCACCTTCTCAAAGAATTCAATAAGGTTTGTGAGGCACGACCTGCCCTTCACAAAAACAAAGAAAAGACAAGGAAATATTGGTGCCAAAAAGCCTTTCACATACTGGTCAAGGGGCCAATGCTACAAAGCACCTGCAGTGGGCCCCTGTGAAAATTTCACTTGCTTGTGGTTGCACATATCTGACCCCTACCACAAAGAGAAGAGATCTGGAAGACCCAGAAGGAAAGAAATAAAAAGTAAGCAAGTGAGTTTACCACCTTAGAGAGTAATATTTCTTCAAGAAGACACAATCAGTTACTAGCTGAATCATCATTCCAAACAAAGGTACATCGATTCTTTTCAAACCTAAATTGCAGTTTTAAATATTTCTCATTAAATTGGTTTCACTTCATTCACGCGCACATCACTATTGTTTACTGAGATTAGTCTAGTTTGAGTCAAATGGAACACTCATTTCATTGTCAGCATGTAATGAGAGTTACAGGGATTTTGGGGACATTGTTGTAAAAGAAATAATAGATTGCACTCATTGGAGTTTAGAAGAATGAGAGGTACCTTATTGAAATATCCAAATTCTTATGGGGCATAATAGGGTGGATATTAACTTTTGTGACAGAGTCTAGGATCAGAGGAGATAATCTCAGAGGAAAGAGTTGCCCATTTAAGACAAAGATGAGATGGAAGGTTTTCTCTCAGAGAGAGGTGAATCTCTGGAATTCTTTACCACAGAGAGGCAAAGAGTTGATGAGTTTGGGTTGTTAAGAGTATTCAAGGCTTAGATACACAGATTTTTGATTCATAAGGGTATCAAGGTTTATGAGAAAAAGGCATTTATCTGGAGTTGAGGATAATCAGATCAACCATGATCTTATTGAATGGCAAAACAGCCATGAATGGTCCACTGGTGATGATATGTCTTATGGTCTTTTGTGTCTGATTTCCTTTTTTCTGCAATGGAAGGGTGTCTGAGTGTTAATGCATGCAGCATTCAGTACACACAGGCATGCCATACTGTGAACCTGACTAATGATCCTAAATTGGTTGTCAACTTGATTCATTGAATACTTAAGATTAGTTTCCAAATGCACAATTGCAAAACAACATCTAACATTAAACATTGTGTTGTGGGTTTTACAAGTATGGACTGCTTGAGTACAATTAGTACATTTTTTTTTTGCAAAACCTAAAGGGACATGATATGATATACTAATCTTTGGGTTGTACAGGCCACATATCTGGCAGTATACTGGCAGAGAAAATCATATATCACATTATTAATTTGAGAGATTAATAGAAGCTCTTTTTGGATAGTGAGAAGCATCCTATTAGTGATGGACACAACTAGTTTGCTTTTACAGTAATATTTAAGTTTAGTATTACCAAATAACTGCAAGTAAAAAATAATGATTTATTGAAAATTTATTCAGTCTACATTGAGCTTACCTCTGATCCAATTAACATTTGAAGACTATATTTCATAAGCACTGCAATTCCAGTGGTTAGATTTTTAAAGGTTAATGAACAGTCATGAATGAAATGAGAGCTAATTAAAATAAGGTGTTGAAGTACTTTTATATAATATATGAAAAAAACTCAATTTTGGTCTTATACAATACATTGAACAGACATCTATCAAAAGTAATTACCAAAACGTTATATATTTGGTAACAATTTGACTTTTTAAAGTGGCACCTTATAACTGCTGAAAGTAAGAAGACTCCTTTTGTTGATTAACCTCAAAAGGCAACCAATATAGTGCAGTGTGTCAACAATAAAAGAAACATTTAGAATTTGATTAATCTCTGGACAATATAGCAGATCTTCTGAAAATGTAAAGTTTTGAAGAGAACAGAAGTCTTGAAGGAAACCAAGTAACTTCAGCATAATTGCCTTTGCTTTGTAGAATGATGATTCATTAGAGTTAACATAGCAACTGTCTTATGTTTGACTTGCATATGATAGTCTGTCGGACACCATTTCAGCAGAACTCAGAGAAGATCTCTGAGGGATACCATCAGGGACAGAGAGTTCTCAACAGAAGCAGAAATTAAATTCAGAAATTCTAATTTACAGTTTTCAACCACTTCAGGTCAGTAAGAGAAATCTTCAAGCGAAACGTGCTTTAATAATAACAAGCAGAGCTGTCTTTTATCTTTGTCAGCATATTTTATTTGTATCTACTTCTAATCTCTGTATCTGCATTTGAACCAAAAATATGTCTCCTCTTTCACTTGCAAATGGTATTAAAATGGCCTCAGAGTTCTCATGGATGAGTTGTAATTGCCTAAAAGGGTTGGAGAGGAATTTCCCAAGGTTTCTTTTCACAACCGGGTTTAACCTTATTTTTCATGACATCTTGTGGATCATGTAACTTTGTCTGGGATGTGAAGTATATTTACAATGACGCAAAAGGTATTGGAATGATTTGGGACAAGATGGATGAACAAGATTAAATATTCTTTTATTATTGTTTGCATGTTATTATTGTTTGTATGTTCAAGTGTTGTATTGTTGTTGGTGCTATATTTCAGTTATTATATTAAAGCAAAGGACCTTCTGCTTTCTCAGGCTTATATAAAAGATCCTAGAGCATTATTTGTAGAAAAGCAGCTGAGTACTCCTTGATGTTTGGATCAATATTTACTTTTCAACCAACAACACACAAAAAAGCAATATCTGGTCATTATCTTATTGTTGTTTGTGGGATTTTAATCTGCCAAATGCCTTCCACATTTCCTTTAATGCATGAATGACCACATTTTGAGAGTACATTGATTGGTTTTGGATATAGGAGAAGATGATAAAAAGGAATATTTATATAGATCTTAAGTTTTTTTTCCTTAAAAAAGAATAAAGTCCTGGAAATACACAGTCTTATAGTTAGCAAATAGAATTAAAAAAAAGTAACCTTGTGTGTGTACTTTATGTTCATCAGAACTGGGTTCTGACAACACTCCAGACTGGTTCAAGGTATCACAGTATAAGCATTACTTACACTTTGTCTGTAGGAATACATTTTTCATATTTTCAACATTTTAAGTTATAACTCACTCCAACATGTGGATTATTCCAACGTGGGTTTCTTACGGGTGTGCCAGTGACCACCTCCCCCTCACCCCCCAGCTCCCCCAAGACTAAAGATATGCAGATATAGGTGGATTGGCCATGCTAAATTACCCAGTGTCCAGCGATGTGCATGCTAGGTTAGCCATGGGAAATGGAGTGTTACAGGGATGGGGTGGGTCTGGGTGGGATGATTTTCAGAGGGTCAGTGTGGCCTCAATGGGCTGAATGGCCTACTTCCACACAGTAGAGATTCTATGATTCCATGTATTCTACCCCTACTTCCAAAACATTTAAACCCCTCTGCACCTTACAATTGTGCACTTATTCTCAGTTTAAGTAATACTTCTTATTGTCCTACCAAAAGAATGTGGGCCACCCTTGTTCATGGTGGCTTGCAAGAACAATTTCAGAAACAAATGTCAACCACATTGCTGTAGGCCTCAGGTTTTATGGAGGCAAAACCAGGTCAGGATAGATGATTTCCTCCACTAAAGGAGACGAAGAAATAAGATGGAATTTTCAACAATGGTTACGTGGTTGCTGTGAGACTGGCTTTTAATTTCAGACTTTTAAAATTAAACTTAAATTTCACCATTAATGGTAGGATTCAATCCCACATTGTGCATATTACATATTGCCTGAACCTTATACTGGACTCTGGATTAATCATCTTATGACATTCCTATTGCCACATTGTCTCCCCCAGGTAAATTCCACTGGATGCTACATAAGGTTTGAACCTAAAACCACATGCCTGGGCCATTGGATTACTAGTCCACTGCACCACTGTCCTCCATCTTTATATATTCTTCCAGCTTAAGTGAACATCTTCACACTTTCCCACATTATACTGTATCTACCAGATATTTGCCTACACACTCAATCTTTACACAATGTTCTTATGTCTTCTTCACAACTCATTTTCCTACCTATCTTGATCTCTGAATTTATCTAGCGTACCTTCACTCTTCTCATCTAAGTCATTGATGTAAAGTGTAAAAGGTTGAGACCCCAGCACACACCCCTGCAGCACTCCACTGCCATCCTCTGCCTATCAGACAAAGTCCTACTTATGCACACTCTGTTTTCTGTCAGCCAGCTGATCTGCTATCCATGCTAAAACATCACCCCTATGCCGTTACCTCTTATTTTCTACATAACCTTTGATGTGATAGCTTGAAAATTTAAGTATAATATATTAACCCTCCATCCGCAGAACATGTTGCTCCTTCAAAGAACTCCAATCAATTGATCAAACTTGATTTCCCTTTGGTGAAACCATGCTGACTCTTCCTAATTTCCTTGAGATTTTCTATGCGCCACCTATAACCTATGATTGCTTGCTTCTAACATCTTTCCTATAACAGATTTCAAACTGGCCTATTTCTTCATGTTTTCAATTTCCCTCCCTTCTTTGAACAGAGGGACTATATTTACTACTTCCCAGTTTAATTGAACCTTGCCAGAATGGAAAGAATTTTGCAAAATTTACACCAACGTATCTACTACCTCATTAAGCCTTTTAAGAATTAAGGATGAAGTCCATCGAGATGGGAAGACTTTTCAGCTCAGATTCCATCAATTTGTTGAGTACCATTTCCTTCACGATTGCAATTTCATGAACTTCCTCTCTTCTTTCCACTTCCTAATTTACAATTATTACTGAAATATTTTTGATTCATCCAAATCAAAGACATAAACAAAATGTTTGTTTATTTCATCTGCCATTTCCTTTTTATGTATTGTTAACTCCCCATTCTAACTCGCTAGGGAACCAGTGCTCACTTTACTTACTCTTTTCCTTTTTAAATACCTGTAGAAACTTTTGCTATCCATTTTACATTCCCAGCTAACCTCCCCTATAATATCTTGCTTTTTATTAAACTTTTAGTTTTACTCTACTGTGCCTATATTCTGACCAATAACTCATCTGACCTGCCACACAGTCATAAGCTTTTTCCTTAAGTTTGATGTTTTCCCTAACTTCTTTACTTAATTACGGATGGTTGATCTACCCTTTCAATTTTTTCTTTATAGTAGTCATACCCTTATTTTGAGTATTCTGAAATGTATCTTTAAATGTCTGGCACTGTGTCTTAATTGAACGATCCCCTAGCTTGGGATATGCCATCACACATCAGCCGATCAGTTTTCATGCCAACATAATTACCTGTATTTAGTTTTAAATCACTATTCTTAGACCTAATCTTCTTCTTTTCCAAACAAATGTAAATCTGAATCATATTCTGGTTGCTGCTAGCAGTGCCTTAACTCTGAAACCTTCACATTCCAGAAACTAAATCCAACATAATCTGCTCTCTTGATAATTCTCAAGTAGTACTGCTTCAGGAAACAATCTTTCAAGTAGTCTATGAACAGTTCACCCAGGCTGTCATTGCTGATCTGATTTTTCCATTTTATATGTAGATTAAAGTAATCTATGATTATTGCAGTCATAAAGTCATAGTGTCAGACAGCACAGAAACAGACCCTTCGGTCCAACCAGTCCATGCCGTCCATATCACAAACTAAATTAGTTCCACCTGCCCACACATGACTCATATCCCTTTAGATAGTATTACTTATCTAAATGTCTTTTAAACATTGTAACTGTAACCCGCAAACTTCCTCTGAAGTTCATTCCACACACATGAAGCACACTGTTAAAAAATGCCTCTCATGTCTTTTTTAATCCTTCTCTCACCTTAAAAGCATGACTCCCTAGTCTTGAAATCCCCCACCCTAGGGAAAAGACACCTGCCATTCAATTTCTCTCTATGTCTCATTATTTTATAAACCTCTATAAGGTCGCCTCTCTACCTCCTATACGCTAGTGAAAATAGTCCCAGTCTATCCAGCCTGTCCTTGTAACTCCCAGCAACATCCTGGTAAATCTCTTCTGAACCCTCGACAGCTTAATAATATTGTTCCTATAACAGGGTGCCCAGAACTGGACACAGTACTTCAGAAGAGGCCTAGCCAGTGTCCTGTCCAACCTCAACATAACATTCCAACTCCTATATTCGAAGGTCTGAGCAATGAAGGCAAGCATGCTAAATGCCTTCTTAACCACCCTGTTGACATGTGATGCAAACTTCAAAGAATTATTGACCTGAACCTCTATGTCTCTCCATTCTACAACATTGCCCAAGGCTCTGTTTTAATTGTATAAATCTTGTCTTTGTTTGTTTTACCAAAATGTAATACCTCACATTTATCCAAATTAAACTTCATATGCCACTTTTCAGCTCATTGATACAATTGATCAAGATTTCTTTGTAATCTTAGATAACCTTCTTCACTGGGGAGAAAGTGAGGTCTGCAGATGCTGGAGATCAGAGCTGAAAATGTGTTGCTGGAGAAGCGCAGCAGGTCAGGCAGCATCCAGGGAACAGGAGAATCAACGTTTCGGGCATAAGCTTTTCCTGAAGAAGGGCTTATGCCCGAAACGTCGATTCTCCTGTTTCCTGATGCTGCCTGACCTGCTGCGCTTCTCCAGCAACACATTTTCAGCAACCTTCTTCACTGTCCACTATACCACCAATCTTGACATTATCTGCAAACTTGTTAACCATGCCTTCTATATTCTCATCTAACTCATTTATATAAATGACAAACAAAAATGGACCCAGTACCGATTCCTGTGGAACACCACTGAACACAGGCGTCCAGTCCAAGAAAACAACGAGCCACCATCACTGTCTGTCTCCTGCCATTAAGTCAGTTTTGTAACCAATTGGCAAGCTCGCTCTGAATCCCATGTAATCTAACTTCACTAATTAGACCACCATGTGGAACCTTGTCAAAGGCCTTACTAAAGTCTAAGTAAATAATGTCTACCACTCTGCCCTCATCAATCTTCTTGGTTACTTCCTCAAAAAACTCAATCAAGTTCGTGGAAGACGATTTCCTTTGCACAAAACCATGCTGACTATCCTTAATCATTGCTTGCCTCTCCAAATGCAAGTAAGTCATATACATATAAGTCCCTTTATCACAAGCATCGAAATTTGTTTCTTGTATATGTCATCCCACTTTGTGGTTTCTGTGAGAGAGGCCTGCAGAGCAGTCCCACCCATGATTTCTTTCCCTGTGACTGTTCCTCATCCCCACCCAAGCATATTTCACATGCTGATCTCCTCAATTGAGGTCATCTCTACCTATTGCACAAGTGCCACCCTTGATTGACAATGCTAGCTCTCAACCTCTTTCTAGCTTCCCAGTTATTCAAATACTCCTCAATATTTAGGACCTAATCTTTTCCATTCAGAAGTCACATCCCTGAGAAAAACCCAACATGTTTGGCAACATCTGTGGAAACAAGGCAGAGTTAATGTTATGGATCCAGTGATTCTGCTTCAGAACTGGTTATCTGTAACAGCTGTTGGATTAAATTTGTTTACTTCATTTAGTATCATCAGTCCACTTGAAAATATTATAATCGGTTCCCCAATCCAAATCATTTATAGAGAATTTAAAGAGTTGTGAACCTCGCACTAATCCTTGTACCCTACAAATAACAGCCTTTCATCCAGAAAATGATCCTTCCTATCTATTAGCCAACACTCAATTCATGCTTTTATATTTCCATGTGTTCTAAATGCATTTACTAACTTTCTGCATGGGACTTTATCAAAACTCTTCTGAAAATTCAAATACACCACATTCACTAGTTCTCCTTTGTTTTGCTATAAGCAAAATCCTCAAAAATCTCCAACAAACGTGCAAAATGTACTGTGCTCATTGGCATAAAAATTTGAGTCTTGCATTCAAATATTCCATTGAATGTTTGATATGATAAAACCTTGCAATATTCCTGGAAATATGCTGCTACTGTATGATATACTCAATGGTATCAATGCGATATTGGGGAGCACATTTCAGTAAGGATTTTGTAACAATACTGGGTATAAGGTTAGAAAGAGGTCATTATCATTTGTCTCTTGAGAATGGCATTTATTCATTATCATGAGTTTCTGACATCGGTCTTCTTGAGCTGAAAATGTGTTGCTGGAAAAGCGTAGCAGGTCAGGCAGCATCCAAGGAACAGGCGTAAGCCCTTCTTCAGGAATGAGGAAAGTGTGTCCAGCAGGCTAAGATAAATGGTAGGGAGGAGGGACTTGAGGGAGGGGCGTTGGAATTGCGATAGGTGGAGGGAGGTCAAGGTGAGGGTGATAGGCCGGAGTGGGGTGGGGGCGGAGAGGTCAAGAAGA